>NC_068317.1:21311419-21626984 GCF_025860055.1 Xyrauchen texanus | reverse complement strand
ATTTATGTTTCTGCCGGTGGGTGCTCTAAACAATTGAATTCCCTCATACCCATGGCCTCTACGTTTCTTGTTGCTATACGGATTTGGAGTAAGTATTCAAAGCACGCATTTCAGAACCATAGAAAATAATAGCGATGACCCGACACACACACACACACACACACACACACACACACACACACACACACATATACACACACAATACAAACATTCACAGGGATTTGATCACAAATGTTACTATCGATACACACCCTGAAATGCACGGAAAGTAATAATCAATTCCACCAAAATTATTTTGTATAAAATGCTCACACATGAACATAAATCATAGGCCAAGTGAACAATCCAAGACAAATCCGACATCGTGGCTGACACACCACAACAAGGGGCACAAATTAACAAGCCAAACAAGTTATAACATTGTTTCACACACAGTAAAATACATAAAAAAATTTCCATCAACACTTACAGTAGGCCCACACACAGCTACTAAATATAAAAATTGGATTTGTTGTCACTCACCATTGACCTTATTTCGTTATAAGGAAAGTGTTACTCCTCGCAGCCGTGCGTTTGATGAATTCATCTGCGATTACATCCAGGTTCCTATTTCGTGATTTCTTATGATAATTCAGTACAGCAACATGGTTCAGTCTTGTTTGTCTGGACCGCAGATAGGTTTTAAGTCGCCGCAGGCCTGAAAATGACCTTTCTGAACTGCAGGATGTTACAGGGACAGTCAGTGCGAGTTTTACTAGTTTGGTAATCTCTGGTAACATGGTTCTCAAGTGCTCTCCCTGACCACCTTTTAGAAAGTTCACAACATCTTGTAAAGTAACTAGGTCCTCGTCGTTTTGCTACGTCCATGCACATATCAATATGCAGTGTGAGCCTGGTCTCATCCAAATCATCCCCATGGAACTGCATGATGTTTTTGCAGTCGCTCTTTCTGGTTACAAAATCCTCAACATCTTGCATGTGTTTAAATGCAGAAGGACTAAATCTGCAGTCCAGGGATGCTGATGCTGTATCCATGATCTGGAATAATTGTTGTCGGTACATTGCTTCTGGTTTTTGAAAGCTGTGTGGCAACGCACCTCCATCTTCCAGTTGGCGGGGCATTTTTCTTGGTCTGGGCACAGTTGGGCTCTCCAAGTTCAGGTCATGTGCTGCTGCTGTAGTGTTTTCCCAAAATTCTTGGAATCCTTCGTCACGAAGACACTTTATGTCTTCTCTCAGCATGTCAATCATCTGTCTAGCTTTCTGTAGGTGCAACTGGCTCTTTTGGAGTGCAGCACAGTTTCCATTCGAGAGAATAATTTCAGCTTGAGTTTCAAGGAGAAAAATTGCAAAATTTCTGCAGATGCAAAAGTAGACCATTGGCGTTACCGCCTGCATCACCTCTGGCATTAAACACAGGTCCACGAGAAATTCCACTAGCACGCTGTAGTTGGAGGCTATGGACGGTAAGGAGGCCGTTGTCATGGTCTCAAAGCCGTTTTTTCTTTGCCTTGAAACTCTTGGAACCAGGCGAGACACTTTGACGAATTTCAGATGAGTGTTATCATGTCACGAATAAGTGCCATGAAGTTGCGACATGCAGGAACGTTTTGGGCCACATCATGGACAACCAAATTCACAACATGTGCAGTGCAGTGGATGTACTGTGCTTGGGGCTCCTGTTCTTGCACACGAGCCTGTAGGCCTGTTTTAATGCCAGACACATTTGATGCACCATCGTAGCACTGTCCTCTACACTTACCGATTAGCAGTGAGAATCTAATCAGAACGTCTTTTAACAGCTGAAAAAGTGTGTCTGCTGTTGTTTTTGATGTCTCATAAAATCCCCCATCATATTCCTCTGGCTTCAGATTTTCGGCCACAAAACGGAAGCAGAAAGACACCTGCTCTTTGACTGTAATGTCGGCTGTCTCGTCCATAATCACAGTCCAACTCAGCAGACTTTATTTCTTCAACTAGCATTCTCAGCACATCATGGGCCATCATTTCAGTCATCTCGTTTAGGATATCATATGATAGCCACTTGTTCTCCTTACGAGTGAGCCATGACTGTAACTCTGCAAGTTTAGCAACTGGGTCAAATTGGACTCCTCGTCTGTTTTTCCTCGTATGGCTAATCCCTGACATGAAATATATTGGATAGATGACAGAATAGCCAACAAAGCTATTCGGGAATTAGCCATCTGCTTTTGTTTACTGGCAGAAATAGAAGCGGCCACATTAACATTTGCATTAGCAGTGGCAACAATGCTAACAGCAGCTCGATGCAGATTTGACTTTTCGTGGAATCGGAATCATTCCAGTGCTTTACCCCAGCTGGAAAAGCCATCTTGTACAAAAGCTTTCAAATATTCTTGATCGTGTGTTGTTGATGGAAGCGGGGCACTCATGTTCTTAGCTGTAGTGCAAGCCTAACAAAATAACTTGTTTTTTATGGCTTCATAAGCTGTCCATGGGAATTTTATTTTCCAGCTAGCTTGATCAGAACTTTATCTCCTTCACTGTTGTTAGGCTGGGCACTGCTGGAGGCACTGGTGGGAGTCATAACATTGCTTGTTGTTTTAGTTTTTCTAATTACAATTTTGTCCATTTTGTTGAGGCAAAATCTCTCTGGTAACTAAAAAAAACGAACGAGTTTGCAGCCAGGCTTGCTCTTCATTGGTGGTTAATTTAGCGGACACAAGCATAGGCTGGGTCAGGTAGAGTTTCTCTGGTTTAGGTCAACCAGTTGGGATGCAGGAGGGAAACTCTGTGATTGGTGTTCAGGGTTAAGGGCAGATGCCTGACAGCGAAACAACAAATCACAGCAGCTTAGTCACTGCTATCAAAGAGTTTGCTATCAAATCAATGTAAATTTGGCCCACGACTGTCCGCTGGTACACGTGGATGCTCGGTATTCTCCGTGGGTGCTCGGCATTCTCCGTGGGTGCTCGGGCCCTGAAGCATCCATGGAATTGGCACCTATATATGATTTATTTATTGAGTGAATTCAGAGTCAGAGAAGTAAATGAGAAATTCCATAGAAAGTAAAACAAACAGAACATTACAGCATGACTCATTAAAGTTATATTTGTGTGCCACTACAATATGTATGTATCTACTGTATGTTTTTGTATATAATGCATGTGCTAAAGAGTTAATTAGACACAAGGTCACAGCGCTTTCCTCTACAGGACCATTCTTCATGCTGCATGCACTGTTGCTCTCCTGCTCTGATTGGCTGTGAGGATTCATGAAGCTTGTATTGCATTTCACCACTGTTAATGCACTGAGAGATAATGAACTTCTCTTACTCTTTTTCTCTCGCTCTCTATCGTTCAGGCCATCCACAGTTACTCTGCTAATCAGCAAGCACTTTATAATCAGCTGCGAGGTCATCTAGAGGTGGTGAACAAATGAGCACCCAATTCTGATAGAATACAGAGTGTGTACGTGTGAATTGGACATTGGTCATGTTAGCCTTTTATTTTTAGGAGCTTTTCTATTTTTCAAATCAATACATGCATGTAAATTATTCAAACGTTCAAATATTCAGAGATACATTCTTCCAATTTTAGGTAACAAGCAATTATTAATCATGGCACCTCCCTTTCTTCAAGTCAGTATTTATTATTTATATATTAAGAATTTTATATAAAATGCTTTTATATAAATAATAACTACTCATATCTCTTAAAGAGCAGATTGTTGCAGATAGGTTCGTTGGTTAAATATAGATGGTTAGAACAGTTCAATGAACAAGTAAATAAAAACAATTAGGAAAAACTAAGTATGGTCATTAAAAATGCATTTGTACATGGAACTACTTTCTTACGCAATGGATCAGAATCTACAGTTGCTGGTTCAAACCAAATGATAATGTAACTTCAGGAATAGTATTGAATAGTACAGGAATGGCAAGTTATTGGATAAAAAAGGATGGATGTGTGTGTGTGTGTGTGTGTGTGTGTGTGTGTGTGTGCGTGAGCATGTGTGTGTGTGTGTGTGTGTGTGTGTGTGTGTGTGTGTGTGTGTGTGTGTGTGAGAGAGAGAGAGAGAGAGAGAGAGAGAGTTAGCATGTGGGATCATCAGTTACCACTCCCAAGCAGAGATGCTTTCAGCTTTCTGAACATCAGCTTTCTCAGTGGAAAAATAGCTGTTCAAGCAGGAGCATTTCTCCCTATTTCACAGTAGCCGGTGCGCAAGAGTCATTCACTATAGAAACCGCAATCTTCTCTGCCATTTTAAACAGTATGTCCTCTCTAATGTGGAAAGTGCGGTAAGAGGTAAGCACCTTGAGTTTGTGTTATTCATCAGCCTTTTGTGTCTCTCAGCTGTGATGAGTCATAATGCTGAAGTTGTTCATTTAAAGCCATTTGAGGCTATTTCCTGCTATTATTGCGTCCTGATTATGACGTTAAACTGATCCGATAGGGTCTAGTTGGATAGCATATCATAAGATCTCTGATCAATTTGGTTATGGGGACTGATAGCTGGAGAACCTATCGTGAGTACTACTGGGACACAGCAGTAATATCTAAACCTCATTAAGGCAAGTACAGGGTTTAACCCTAGAAAGGTTTTTTGAGGGTAGTGCTAGGCAAGTACAAGGAGACCTTGGAAAGGTGAGCCCACTGCTAGTCTGTGCATGAGGGCTCGTATCCCATCATGGTTTTACCTGGAATAAGGAAATCTATATAGTATAAACAATAAGAAAACACAACCAGATTCTTAACATACTGGCTCGGCTGTCGCCCAGTTTATCAAGGTCCGCGGTGGCTGTTCAACTAATCTGCCAGCCACTGAAAACTATGCGAAGATTGAAAAATCAAAACCAAAAAACAAGCACTTCTCCGTGGCCACCTACAACATGAGAACGCTGAAAGATACTATCAGCACCGAAACAGGTGAACCCATTATGCACAAAAACGATCGCATTATAGCCGACTGTGATAAATATGACATCTAAATCGTAGCACTCCAAGAGCACCAGCATAAAACATCCGATACGGTGGGTTAGTCAACACAAACAATGCTGCAACTGGACACTGGCACAATCAGACTCATCATCCATCTGCCATGGAGTAGCCATTCTGTACAACAGAATGAAATCATAGCGCATAATAATCGCACATATCAAGGGCAATCCAAAAGTATGCATAGTCTCAGTGTACACCCCAACAGAGACAGCCGAAGAACGTCGTCGACGTTCAAGTTGACGAAGACGAGTTTTACAAGTACCTAACTGAGCTAACCGAGTCGATTACACCACACATGATCACCATTCTTGTAGAATACTTTAATGCCCGAATTGTCATACAACAAACCCAAGAGTTGTAGGCCGTCACTGCCTACAATGGGTCACGAATGATTCGCACGTGTGAAATGTTGAGTCTTCGACCAGCCAACTCTTGGTTCCCGAACCGACCGACAAGACTGCACAAATAAAGAAGCCTGTCTGTACAGAACTGTCGTGCATACAACACCAGCAGCATCGGATCAGACCACATGATTGTGCGTACCAAATTCAATCTTATGCTGAGATCTAGCAAGACACCACCTAATGCTAGATGAACTTTCATGAACGAAATTCAAACAAGAATTCAACATGGAAGTGAAAAAACTATTTTAACCCCTCTTTGATGAAGTGGCAATCCAAGAACCACAATACAAAATTCAAGAGAGAGCAAACACACTGAATGCTGCAATAGTAGGTGCAAATTAAAAAGTTCTTGGAAATAGGCATAAATCTAAACAACCGAGCTGGGTCAGCAACACCTAACTCCAGCTCATCACAAAAGAAGACGATCTGAAAGCTAAATTTAAGCTAACTCAAAAAACGGCAGACAAAGAGGTGTGGAAATGCACAGGCACAAATGTGGCGAAATGCACAAGTCGCACAAGCTTTCGAAGCAGACAACAATGCTGAAATCAACGCCAAGCTCGACGTAATAGAAATGGCAAACAAACACCATGAGTACTGCAAAGTCTGGAAGCTAGTAAATTACATCACTGAAAAACCAAAAGCCGCTTCTGCCAAAAAGGTTTGAATGCTCGATGGCAGTACTCTCAGCTCCAAGTCCGAACTCCTAGGAGAATGGTCAAAATACTTCTTGGCTCTACTAAACAACAAGAACCTGAAAGTTAACCTTGAAAACTGCCCATTACCAACAAATGACTCCCCGGGCATACCATTAGGCGACATAAGTCCAGAGGAAGTAGACAATTCAGAAATAAAGCACCAGGCCCAGACTATGCAATGACAGCCTAGGCGACTTTGTGGTAAGCCAACTACACATCATCTGTCTGTTGGTATACAGGCAGCTTATGGCACAAAAACAATGGACACCAAGTCTGATTAACACAATTCCAAAGAAAGGAAACTCACAATTTATGACCAACTATCGAGGAATTAGTTGGATATGAACAGAAGCCAAAGTCTTCAATCAAGTGTTACTCAACCGCATAAAAAGTGAAACCCAATCGACAAACTGCTCCAAAACAAACATCGTAACTATAATCAAAATGTTTGTAAGTAGACGTGTTGGGGGTGAATTGGCTATTGAAAATGTAACATTTTAACTAAATTCTGCTCAAATGAACGGAATTACTTGAATAAAGGTCCGTTCATTTTGCTGAACGAGTCTCAAAGATCCAAGTCAGTGAAATGATCCGATCTTCCCATCACTAGTTCATGATGACTGATTTGTTCATGTCGGTCGTGAACATGAACAGTTCAGTGAATGGATGTATTCATTCAGTGGCTCCAACCAAAGTGGCTACTTCACAACCTGCTCTCGAATGTCAAATGGAATTTGTATGTCAACAAAAGTGCAAAGACACTTTAAAAACAGAGTTTAAACACCATAACTGTTTTAATCACAAATGGTATGTCTTATTCTTCCTATATTTTGTCTAATGCTGGGCTTAATTATTTCCAAAACATAGAAAAACTTTAAGAAAAGAACAAGATTTCCATCTGTAATTCATGTTATTTTAACTGTATGGTGTTGTAGCGAATCAGCTCTATATTCTTCCACCATTAGGTAGCGAATCAGCTCTATGAAATATTAATAATCAATCATAACTTGTTATTATCAATTATGAATATTTGGATCAGTTAATCGGGTTAACTTGATGTAGCTACATTAACATTACAACCAAATACTCGGTTCATCCCGTGAACACTCAATTTTGGTTATTAATTAATTAATTAATAGAAATGTACATTTCCGGGGCAAGGGAAATGTCTTTCTTACTAAGTATTGAGAGCAAGTAGTCAAAATCTATGATTAGTGACTTTAGATATGAGCTTGAGACACAGACAACTTTACATGTGACATGAACAAGACTTTATTAACTAGACTAAACATTTAATCTACTCTAACATACATATACATACATTCATACAGTTTACCAAGGGAAAGAGGGCTGAAACAGAATACAGGAAGGCAAGAAGTTATAGCATTGTTTGAAGTTCAGCAGATCAACAGCCTGAGCAAACCATCATATTAGTTCTGACACGCCCTTTTTAGAAAGGGGTTAAGGATACTTAATGTATCAAATAATGAGACTAAGTTTGATACTTGCATGTCCCATTTGAAATAAACTGTCCTGATGCAATTTGTTGAGGCTCCAGTTGATCTTTGATGTTGTCTTGATGAGAGAGAGAACCAGTGAGAGTCAGAGGATCTTGGTGAATGGGCAGTCAAGGCCGTAGGTAGACTGGCACATGCTTGGGAGTCCTTGGGGCCTTCTAGTGTGGCATGATTCAGCGAGAGAGTGAGAGAGCACAAGGCTCAGAGGGCAAGAGAGCAAGAGATAAGCGACAGGGCTAAGAGCGAGCTAAGAGAGAGGATAAGAGAGAGAGAGAGAAAGTGGGCGCAGCAATTTTATACCCTCAGGAAACAGGTCCCACCTCTCATTGGCTCGACCAATAAGAAGGGTTTGAGTTCTAGGCGGGAATTTGGTTTATTGCTCTTTGTTGTAAAATTGCCCATTGCATGTGCAAGAAAGAAAATAGGAAACATACTTGTAATACTAATATGTTGTTGTTATCGACATATCATGTACACAGTCATTTCAATCTTCAGAATACCAAGTTATAGAGACCAAATATGCCACACATATGATTTTGGTTAACCATAGTATGCAAAGTCTGAAACATTAACCCATTAGTTTGCAAGAAAACATAGATCAAGCACATTTAAGGGAAAATGTGAGATGGCACATTAGATACATGTCAATATTTATCACATGGATATATAGAATATATATATAGGATTAACAGGGTTCATTTCTCTTTCTCAGTAAGAGAATGAAGTGAGGGTCAGCACTTCTCTGAACATTCCTTTGGAGGTCGTAAAAGTCTCCCTTACTCTGGGCATGAGAGAGTTCCTTTGTCAAAGCTCATTTGCATGTTTATGACAGTAAGAGATTTTGGGCTGAATGACTCAAAAGATAGTAAAACATCGCGTAATATCATTCTACAGAGATCTTATATTCGAATTCAGCTCGGACAAATCGTAAGGTTTAATTTGATACCAAGAAACATGTGTTTAGTACACTTAGAAAGGGAATATACACTGAGGCTATTAAATATGAGGCCTCAGAGTTTAAAACACACAACGAAACAGTTCTAACGAGTTTGATATACCTCAGAAATACACAACATACAGGGATTACACGTATTTCATTAGCAATATGCAGTTCTGTGTTTAACTGAAAAACACACACACATTTTTACGTTCAAAGTTTCCCCCTTCCTGTCCACACGATAAGCACGTGGTGAGCATGCGGATGTCACATGCGGTTCTCTGTCAATAGTTCATTGTCTCTTTGTCAATACATTTATTGTGCTTGTGGAGACTGGTTGGCGCTATTTCAGTAATTAGGGGAGTTTTTTAACAGTAAGTTCTTGTTTGTTCAGTGAATCTGTTAAGGCCACTGATCCTCCGCCATACCTTACAGTCCCCTTTTTCGCCAGGTGGTGTCCCTGTTGGAGACATCATCGGACGACAATCATCACAATGGCGGATGGCAGGTGAATCATGAGGGTTTTGTAGAAGGTGGTTGTTCCACGGTGGGTGATGTAGACAGTAGCCACATCCAGGTCTCTGCAGCAGGTGCAGAGGCAGCAGGTGCCTTGACAGTGTGTCACCTGTCATTATGAAGTCAGTTCGTTTGAGGCAGGTGCTTGTTTGTGGCTGCAGGGAGTGGTTATGGGCATTGTGTAGTGTGGAGAGAGTTTCAGACTGACCTAGTACTGGTAGCAAAAGGGCAGCAGGTGGCCGTTCAGCCCTTGGTTCGGCACCCAGTCACCAGGTGTCTGAAGTCTGCAGTGTTACTCTGCTCTGGCAGCAGTGCTGACTTGAGCTTGCCTGAGTGGTGTTGGGCAAGAGTCAGAGGTTTGTTCTTCCCAGTACTCCTCAGGGGAGTTCTGTTCCAGGAGCTCTTTGCTAGTGCTAGCAGCTCTTGTAACTCAGAAACAGGCGTTTCTAGCTGTCTTTGTGCAGCCTCTGTTTGGCACCTGTTTGAAAGGTGTACAGGAGGATGTTGTTGTAGACTGCTGTGGGACGTCCTGTGGTGTTTGCTGGGTGAGGCCTTGTGTTTGTTAAAGGCCTTCTGTGTCAGGTCACGAGTTGTTGGATAGGCATTGTGTGGGGCAGGCCATAATGCCTAAATGGTGACTTACCATAGGATGGAGGTTTCGGAGGAAAAGGCTCTTGAAGCTGGTGTCCTCCTCCATCCCAGGTTTGTTGCGAGCTCCGAGCAAGCTCGTCTGAGTCTGTGGTAGTAAACATAGGGAGTTTCATGCCGACCCTGTTTGGTGTCTAGGGCAGCGATCAGTCCATTGTTAGACTCTGAGAATTCCCTTATGATGGCTTGTTTCAGCTGCTGGTAGTTAGACTGGATGTTTTCTGGCTGTCGAGCCAGAAAGCGTCGCAACTCTGGGCTGGACGTGATCCAGATCAGATGGAGTCTATCTTGATGGTTCACACTCATCAAAGACTGCAGGTGAAAGTCAATGTCTCGCAGGTAAGCGTGGACGTCGTGGTCTCCTGCAAGCTCTGGTGTAAATGCAGGGATATGTCTGGCCATTCGGTTGAGGTCTTTGAGTGTCGCTACACGTGTCGCTTCAAGATTCGTCTGAATCAATCCTTTTCCTTCCGTGGCTGCAGAAGCTTTAAGGAAACTGTCCGATGACGTGTTAAGCATAGGGGTTTGTCTCCTCCCTTTGTAAATCTGTGCTTGGCTGGGGGAGGTTTCTCTGCTGATTGCAAGTGGGGGAGTGAGATGTCTCTCCTGCTGTGGTTCCTTTTGCAGCAGGTAAGAGTGTCTCAGTTCTCGTTGGACCATGTCAAGTTCATCTTTGGTGTTTTCCAGCTGCTGAGTCAGCACTTTAACTTCAGCTCTGGACACATTCAGTTGACCTTCACAGGCCATGATTCTGGCATCTTTGTCCAAGAGTTCAGAATTTGCTGTTTTTAACAGTGAATCTTTGTGAAAAAAGTACCTTTTCCAGGTGCTCTCTGGCTGTCTTTTCCAACTGCTCTTGTTGTTTAGCAGCTGTCAGAGCCGTTTGAAGTCTGTGGATTACCTCCTGTGACTCCCTTCTGCCAGGGTCCTTGTGTCTGTCCTGAGCCTCCATCTCTAGCTGGTCTATGCGGTTTTTAGCATGTGTCAGCTCCGTTTGGGACTCAGTGATCTGGCGTTTGAGGTTGTTTACCTCCTGTTTCAAACCTGTGAGGTTGTGGGCCAGGACGATAACCTCAGTCAGATATTTGTGCTCATACCTCTGGTTTGAGTCGTCTGTCATTAGTTCTTTTCCCTCGTTTTTCAGTTGCTTTTTGTTCTGTTGCTGAAGGTCGTCAGCAGCCATGGATAAAAGGGTGTTCCTCAAAACACCTAGCCAGTCCTTTTGGCCTGCCATCTGGGCAGTTAGGCTGAGCATCTGCAACATTTTGGCACACTTCTGGTGAGAGTAAGGGCAAGAGACTAATGCAAGATCAAACAGAATTTGGAGCTAAAGGCAAAGTGAGACAGCAAGGTGTATAATGTACAGCTAGGTTTTGCTAGGTGTGGTTAACAATTGAAATGTGTTCCTGATTATTACTATCTTAGCTGCAAATAGCAGGATGCTCAGATTTGTGTGGATCTGAGTGGCTTTGCTAAAAGAGCGTAAGCCTAGATTTAATAAATGACTTAAGATGTTTCTTTGGGTCAAATTATTTATCAGCACTTACTGATAGCATACAACAGGCTTGATCTTTGAACACATGAAGAGAGAAAGAAAGAGGAAGAAAAGAGCTTTCCTATTAGATTGTGTCTATTAGTGGTGCTCAAAATTATGCCATAGAAATCGTCTAGATTACTAGTGTAGCTGGCTCATAAAATTTAAGCAACTTGTTGCAAATAAACACAAAATCGAGAAGAAAAGTATGTCTAGTTACTTTTGTAGTTTTATGGGGAAATAAAACCACACTAGACCAAGAGGGTTAAATGGGAAAATGAATAGCTGACTTCTATTATTAGTAAAAATAATAAAAAGACTTGAAGAAGTGATTAAATTAGCAGAATAACCTTGTATTGGGAATAATCAATAGCACTTATGATCAACAATTAGATTTGCTTTGGACATCATTCTATAGTTGGTCACAGCTGTTGCGTGTTCAAGACCACACAATGTGTTTGTCCCTCTATAAAGTTTAGTCAACGTGCCATTGAAAGTTCCCAATAACTATAAAAATTATTCTCTATCTAAACAGTTTACATGTAATTAAATTTTTAGATTTAATTAACAAAGTAACTGCAAATTTAGCTGAACAGCGTTCAGTATGGGATGCACCTGAAAGGTGCAGGTGAAGTTAGATGAGAAGAATTAAAGTTAAGGAAAGAGAAAGTGAGAATTCAGAAACCAGAAATGGGGTTAAAGGAAAATGGTTTAGATCACTTCACTCTGCATGCACACAAGCTGTAGATAAAGGCTTCATGTAAATTATGCTAGCAGCTAACTGTTGAAGCTATTAGTTAGCTTAGCCTAAGCTAAGGGGCTGCTAAGTTGGGTTAGCTTAGCCACCTAGGCTGGTTTGTTTACAAAATGGCGTCGGAAGGAAACACATGTGCTATCTGGAGTGAGCACTTCCTGTGACAAGTCGTTGTCATGGGAACCAATGCACTTCAGAGTTTCAGTGAGTGAAACACAGTTTTGATCACCAGGAAGCTAAGCCTCTTAGATGCACAGATAGTTTAGATGAAGGACATCAATCTAACTATAATTTGTAAGGCCTTTATACTGTGAAAAGGGAGCATCGCCCAAATCTACATTTATATAACACTGTACTGAGATTTCTTCATCAGAAACAGGTTAAGCAATCAATTCTGGTACAGTTTACATGCCGCTGAGCTGAGATTCCTTCATCAAAACAGACTTACACTTTAATACTGAAATTAGGGTTTCTCCGCTAAAATCATATTACTCGTACACTGATACCTTTTGAAAATATGCTTAAATGTGTTAAGACTCTTTCAATTACAGTAGAGATGTCAATTCAAGCCATCACTTTATCCGCATCCAAACAAGCCAGCAACTAGTGAAGCAAATGCCGTTTCGCATGTCATGTCCTATTCTGACCGGAATTATTCAATGCACACTTTTAGGTTGACAGTGGTTCAAGCTCATAACCTTTGTTTAATCATGCCCGCATCATTCTCCACCATTATGTAGCGACAAGAGAGAGGGCTAAGAGCAAGAGATAAGCGACAGGGCTAAGAGCGAGCTAAGAGAGAGGATAAGAGAGAGAGAGAGAAAGTGGGCGCAGCAATTTTATACCCTCAGGAAACAGGTCCCACCTCTCATTGGCTCGACCAATAAGAAGGGTTTGAGTTCTAGGCGGGAATTTGGTTTATTGCTCTTTGTTGTAAAATTGCCCATTGCATGTGCAAGAAAGAAAATAGGAAACATACTTGTAATACTAATATGTTGTTGTTATCGACATATCATGTACACAGTCATTTCAATCTTCAGAATACCAAGTTATAGAGACCAAATATGCCACACATATGATTTTGGTTAACCATAGTATGCAAAGTCTGAAACATTAACCCATTAGTTTGCAAGAAAACATAGATCAAGCACATTTAAGGGAAAATGTGAGATGGCACATTAGATACATGTCAATATTTATCACATGGATATATAGAATATATATATAGGATTAACAGGGTTCATTTCTCTTTCTCAGTAAGAGAATGAAGTGAGGGTCAGCACTTCTCTGAACATTCCTTTGGAGGTCGTAAAAGTCTCCCTTACTCTGGGCATGAGAGAGTTCCTTTGTCAAAGCTCATTTGCATGTTTATGACAGTAAGAGATTTTGGGCTGAATGACTCAAAAGATAGTAAAACATCGCGTAATATCATTCTACAGAGATCTTATATTCGAATTCAGCTCGGACAAATCGTAAGGTTTAATTTGATACCAAGAAACATGTGTTTAGTACACTTAGAAAGGGAATATACACTGAGGCTATTAAATATGAGGCCTCAGAGTTTAAAACACACAACGAAACAGTTCTAACGAGTTTGATATACCTCAGAAATACACAACATACAGGGATTACACGTATTTCATTAGCAATATGCAGTTCTGTGTTTAACTGAAAAACACACACATTTTTACGTTCAAAGTTTCCCCCTTCCTGTCCACACGATAAGCACGTGGTGAGCATGCGGATGTCACATGCGGTTCTCTGTCAGTAGTTCATTGTCTCTTTGTCAATACATTTATTGTGCTTGTGGAAACTGGTTGGCGCTATTTCAGTAATTAGGGGAGTTTTTTTAACAGTAAGTTCTTGTTTGTTCGTGAATCTGTTAAGGCCACTGATCCTCCGCCATACCTTACAGTGTTCATTCATTGTTACACATTTATAAATTAGGATCATGTTTTGTGTATACCCATAATTTTGTCATGCATTTCACCAGTCTCTCCTTGTTGAACACGATTGACTTACATCCTGAACTAAACGTATGACATTCCTCCATCTCGTTCAGTCCTTCAGCAGATCTCGTTCACGAGTCATTCGCAAATGAGTTTGTTCAAGACGTCTCATGTTGTTCAGATTAAAATGACCGATTAGTTCAGTGCAGGGGAGTATTCGTTCAACAGGTGAAACCAATGATATTCTCCTTAACAGTGAACTCAATTTAAGTCAAGTCAAATTTATTTGTATAGCAGGCACAGAAAGCAGAAGAGCTCATTGGCTTCAAAAGGGAATGATGTCAGTGAATGAAAATTGAGGTGAATGAAAACGATTCATTCACTTAAAAGATTTGTCAAAAAAGACTGATTCGTTCATGAACGAAACATCACTAAAAGATAATGAGTTACATTTTCCTAAGCTGCAGGAGTATTAACACATAGTTATCCACTGGCACTAAACTATTTTCTTTTGCCATCATTCATTGTGTATTTGCTGTAGTTTGGATTCTTCTACATTTTGTTTCCGTCTTGAATGTGCAACGTTGTTATAATGAATGTCCAAATCGCTAAAGGAGCCTCCCAGTTGCTCTTGAAGGCTGCAAACTTGAGGTTCTGTAGAACAAAAAGTCCAGAACTGAGTGCTATAGAGAAAATATGGCAATTCAAATAGTGTATTTTCTGGTTACAATCATGCGCCAGCCAAACAGCTGCTATTGAGATAAACAGGAAAGCTGCCAGATAGCTTTCTCCAATTATTATGGAGTTCTTTGGGCCTTACTGCCAAATTGTCTGCCAATCAAAAATGAAGTCAGATTTATTAATAATGAACGCTCCTGCGCCAGAGGAAATAAAGAGAGATAAAAGTCCAAACAAATACTTCCCAGCCTCTGTCGAATGTCGTCAATCAAAAGCAGATCCTCTATTAGATTCATTAAGGTAAAAGAAGACTAAAAGGAGTGATGTAATGAGATAGAAGTACCAGCCTCCACCTGTGACCCACCTAAAGCCTGACCCCTCATTAGGACTAATGAACTGCCCTCTCTGCATGCTTAATCACCCACCTGTGTTTGTGTTCATACCCCGCTCATTTTTTTAGCATCTGATTGGCTTCAGATGCAGCACTCGGCTGTCAGACAGTTTTAATGATACAGTTTGGTGGCTGACGGTAAGATGAATAGTTGCCTTGTCTATTTTAATAATTGCCAAACGTATTCATATAAATCTGTCGATCAGGTTTTGATAAAAACGAATATAATAATCTAAATTGAGTCTGATAAGGGCGGTTGAGGGAAAATGCCTGCTTTTGTCTTGGTGCCGCACCTTTGATTTTGAATTTATGATCTGGTGCATATTATAACCACATCTCTTTTTCATTACTTGTTTTATTTTTTCTTCTTTTTTCATTTCTTGTGGTTCATATATACAGAGAATATGGGTGTATACTGTATGTGTGCCAAGATAAGTCACATTATTTGCATGGATGTCAGGCCCATATATCAGTATAATATCATTAAGCAATTTTAAAATCTTAATTCCGTCACTTCTATAAGAGCACAGGGAAAGCAGTCAGCATGATGCAAGGTTGTTATTTGATATCTTTAAGGCTTGTTCTGTTGTCAGACTATATTTCCAGATGTTCATACATTTTTTATTTCTTTGCAAATGAAAGCTCCTATATTTGTGTGCAGCCCTGAATTAGCTGCTAAAATTAGCTTCTAATCTGCACCTTTATTGGAGTGAATGCATTATGGATGAGACACTCAGGGGCGTCAAGACCTGACACATATTGGTCTACTTATGGTCATCTCTATGGGGCCCCAGCTGTCCTCTTAAAAAAAAAACAAAAAAAAAAACAAGAGCAGCTGGCAAATCCAGAAATTACACTTGCTAGGCTGTATTGTTCCATGCTGCCTACATTATGGTTTTATATTGTTATCTGGAAATGTTTGTAAAACAAAACAATTACCAATTTTATTAACAATAAAGCACACACACAAACAAATAATATAATCATGCAAATGCTATGTCACATAATGTCACTGAAGCATATGTTGAAATCATGCAAATGCCATTTTGAAAAATATCCCTAGTAAATATGTTGAAATGGGAAAATTGCTACACCCATAATGTTATTTGGAATTTGTAAAATCTAGCTGCAGTTTAATAGTGGCTGATTGGAATGACAGCATGTGTTAGGGAACCATTCCTACACAGACTATGCCGTATGAAAGCTCATCTCCTGTTCCACACCCTAACAGCTGTTTTCAATGCTATATGCCTTTCAACAGTTTGTCAACAGTCAGCAAAATTATGATAAATCAGGACGCAATTATCTGCTTTTAATTAGCAAATGAAAAACAATTACAACCGTGGATTACTACAAAAAAAACACCAGGCGTTCAGACACAAGAATGCACCAGCCCCCATAATCTAGTCAAGTTGTCAACAGATCACAGGCTAATTAGTGAAATGACTGATCCACTGATTGGAATTTGGACATGGAGAGTCATGCAGTTAGGTTTGGTGTCTTAGGTCAGGATGAGCAGTCATCCCGGATAAGAATTGTCATAATGATTTATAAAACAAGAAACATGAACAAACATTGGTTTCCTCCAGGTCCAGTGAATTTCAGACTTTTTAGAATGTAAAATACCTTCTTATTCTTATGTAAATACTTGGCCAAGGGCGAGAGCTACCTAAATGGATAAAATATAAAAATAAAATATAAAACTGATACTGAAATTAATTTTAGGGCACAACGGGGCTAAATGCCCCCAGAGTAAAATGCTCCTTTAATTTACTTTATCAATTAATTTTCTCAGAAAACACTAAATAGCATCAAAAATACCTCAGGACTTTCCTGAATACCTGTTTGTCACTATGCACTGCAAAACAAGGACCAAACAGTAACTTACAAGGACACATCAGTGTTTCCCACAGGATTTTGTGAGACTGTGGTGGGTGGACCTCGGACCCTCTACGGAGATCCCTCCGGGTGTGGAAAATAATTTTGTACATTTTCAAGTTAAATGCATCAATCTGGTGCACTTTGAGAGCAAAATTAAGAGGCTAGATCTATGAAGAACTATGTGCTCTTGTAAACTATTTTGTGCTCTAGTAATAATTTAATCATAAACACATTGGTTGTATAGATATAAATGGTGATGGTATGGCAAAAAATGTCACACCCACAAAGTATGGTAATGGAGTTTAACACAGTTCACAAATGGTCAAAACACAAAATGGACTAGAGCATATATTTGAGCTTCAAAGAAATGAAGCAAATGTGGTTACCTGTTTTGAACAGTTTTTTGTTTTTTTAAACAAAATAACATGGTAATAACATTAACGTTAGATTCGCTGTTTGCTGTCATATATTGGTAATGACAAAATTGTGCTTGGACTAGTGGATAACTGCAGTGGAGTGAGAGTGCAGTGGTATGGTGGGGCCTGACTGACTGGGAGTGAGAGATGCTTTGCTGGTACAAAACACAAAGTTACAGATCTTTAATCTTACAGTTCAAACACAATCGATGTTTGAACACTGACCCTTAACCCTTACTTAGTATAATAATTTTAAACCATGATTTTAACTATACATAATTAATATTTACATTACATTCATAATGTTAGCCAGAGGGCAACTGGCCCCCACACAGTGAGTCTGGTTTCTCCCAAGGTTATTTTTCTCCATTAATCTACATCTTATGGAGTTTTGTGTTCCTTGCCACAGTCGCCTACAGCTTGCTCACTGGGGTTATTAATACAATTATTATTTAATTATTTTTAAACACGATTAAGAATCGTATTTTATCTAAATTACACAATGATGATTCATCGACTTTATAGATATTACAGTTTTATCGTCTGTTAATGCTGATCTTCTGTAGCCTAAAGTGAAAAGGTCTTCTGTTGCGAAAGGCATTATACCAATATAGAACTATACATAGTTATCTTTAAATATTAAAAAATTATATATGAATATATATATATATATATATATATATATATATATATATATATATATATATATATATATATATATATATATATATATATATAATTAAAGATAATTTTTGTGTGTAATATGAGCCAGTTGGTGACGTAAAGTGAATCCGTTAGTCATTGTTTACATAGAACAGCGCTCCGTGATCGCTCATATTACTAATACATTAACAAAACTAGGAAATAGCTTTAAACGGCTTTAAACGGACAATGCTGAGCGACACAACAGACTGATTTATTACAGAACTCAAGTGCATACCTTTTATCGAAGTTTCCACACTGGATACATACTGTTTAAAATGGCGGAGGACATCGCTGTTTCTATAGTGAATGACTCTTGCGGACCGGCTACCGCAAAATAGAGAGGAATACCCACCGCTTGGACGTCTATTTTCCACAGCATCTCTGATTGGGTGTGGCAACAGGTGATTGCATATGCTCCATCTCTCTCTCTCTCTCTCTCTCTCTCTCTCTCTCTCTCTCTCTCTCTCTCTCTCGCTCTCTCTCACACACACACACACACACACACACACAGCCGTCTTTCCTTGTTTAGCCAATAACTATTTTGAACAGCACCATCCGTGCTAATATTTCTGACTACTAACGAAGACTTGGACGCATCATTTATTTTGAACCAGCAACGGCAGATTCTGATTCGTCGAGTAAGAAAGTAGTTACATACACAGATGCGTTTTTATGACCATACTCGGTTTTTCCTATTTTATTTTTTTTAAATATACTTGTTCTTTGAAGGCCGAATCACAGCAGTGCTGATGTAGGGCCCTATCGCACTCTTGTTGGTATATATATATATATATATATATATACATACACACACACACACAGAATATATACAGTATATGTACAATGGCAGCCAAAAGTTTGGATTAATTTACAGATTGTACTCTTATGGAAAGAAATTGGTACTTTTATTCACCAAAGTGGCATTTGACTGATCACAATGTATGGTCAGGACATTAATAATGTGAAAAATTACTATTACAATTTCAAAAAAAAAAAAAAAAATTACTTAAACTACTTCAAAGAGATCTCATCAAAGAATCATCCACATGCAGAAATGACAGCTTTAGTATTCTAGCTTTAAGCTGTAAGCTGCTCAGATGACATTTGTGTTGTAGCACTTGCCATAGTAGATGTGGTTGTCTGGCAGGTGTTGGAGTGATAGCTGCTGGAAGTGGGACTTGTCTATATTTGATTAAAAATGAATTAATTAAATTAATTTTTTCCAAGTAGTGATGGTGCTGTTTTTTACATCAGCACTGTGCTGACTTTACTTTGTGATCAGTTGAATGCCACTTTCATTAATTAAAGTACCAATTTCCTTCCGAAACCTGTACATTATTCCCAAATTTTGCAGACAGTGTATATATAAATATATTACGTACACCTGTACATTTAATTATTCATGTGATTACCTAATCTGCCAAAAATGTGGCAGCAGTGTAATGTATAAAATCATTCAGATATGGTTCAGGAGCTTCAGTTAATGTTCACATCAACCATCAGAATGGGGGAAAATGTGATCTCTGTGATTTAGACCATGGCATGATTGTTGGTGCCAGATTGTTGGGCTGATTTGAATATTTCTGTAACTGGTGATCTCCTTGGATTTTCACACACAACAGTCTCTAGAGTGTAAAGAGAATGGTGTGAAAAACAAAAAACATACAGCGAGTGGCAATTCTGTGGACGAAAATGCCTTATTGATTACAGAGGTCAGAGGAGAATGGCCGGACTGGAACCCTCCTTTCTTGTCATATTTTGCCTCCATGAAGTACTGAACTTTACTTTTACTCAAAGGGAAAGAAGGGTTTCTATTAGAAAACAATTTGATATGATAGACCAGAATCATCCATGATTCTATTGGGCTCAAACTTGTTTAATTACTGCTGGCAAGCAAAGTTAGGAAGACGATGAATAACTTGGTTTTTGAAATGCTTTGATGTCCTAATAAATGGCTCCGACGCACAGCTGTAATATACATTAGAATTAACATGAGCTCCTTCCCTTTGCAGAATGCCACAGACAGAAAGCAGAGAAGGTGCAATTAGTACTTTATTAGATGAAACTTCATATAGGTAAAAATATGTCTGGCACAAATGTTACAGATATAAAATATTTATCTGGTGAGAGCTTGGAACAATGTACAGTTCTGTTTTTCAAATTCTTGGCTGAAAATAAAGCACAAGGGATTTTTTTCGTCACTGTTTTTTTTTTTTTTGTAGACATGCAATTTGTATGCTAGGAAATGGGGTCTCATTACTGAGGCCCATGGCAAGGTTTGTGTTATTGCAGTCTATATTAAGAAAAGCTCTTGTTGATCTTGTTGTTTTTTCTTCATTGCCATGTGGACCACGGTCTTTAATATCGATTGAATAGATGCAGTCTGATTAAAATTGCCAGACGTCATTTATTGAAGAGGACTGTTGTGACTTGTCAAGCAGAATGTATTTCTTTTTTAAAAGATCTTCATAATTGGCTAGTTGTATCTTGGCTTTTTCCTTTTTCTCCTCATTTTTGTAAGTCTTCATCACTAATAGGATATAAAGTTTGTATGTGGGGAAATTGAATTCATTAGACATGAATATGCAATTCAAGCATGATGGTCCTCTTACTGTTCATTGCTCTTTACATAGATAAGATGAAAGACTTAGGTTACTCAGTACAAGGAAATTAAGATTAGAAGTACTTTAATAGGCAATACAGAGCAAGCTTGATGATAGCGTTCATAAAACACAAAAGTATTTAAAAAAGTTGCATGATAATGTGACCCTCAAATGTATGAGATCATTTGGGCATAAAATGGGCTGTTTGGAAGGCTGGAAGAGAAGGTTATGCTCTGTGTATTGTAGATGATAAATTAGATGGTGAACTCCTTTCAGAATTTTTGGAGATGATGGAAAAGATGTTATGCTAAAAGCATTTTAATGGATACTACATTTTTAAGACTCTTCCCTACAGCTCTTACTGAAATTCCATGCCTGTATTTATTAATGATCTGTTTATTATTATTATTATTATTATTACTATTACTATTGAAAGGCACAATTTAGCAAGGTCATGTTGCATGTTGGGGGAGGGGGGTGGGTGTTGGAGATAAGATGGCTGGTGGACTTCAGGGCGCCCACTTTTTTTTTTATGGGTGGCCCATAAAAGGCATGGGCTCATGTCGCCCATGCCTAAATCCACCCTTGCAAAGCCTCATATTGTTTCAAATGTGCATTGCATTCTTCACGGAACATGATACAAGTTATCGAGCAGGATGTCTAAAATGCTCTTTTCCAAACAAATTTAAGTGGTTGGTGACCACGGCTGTCCCTGATCCCCTTTCATTGTATAAAATGAGCAGCTTGGACATTCTGCTAAACATCTGCGGGTGAGTAAAGTGTAGGATTATTCACGAAAAAAGCCATCAAATGAACACAACATCACATTCCACAGATCAGGGAGATCCCCCACCAAGCCATTAGAGAGTCATATAAATGAATCTATGGTGCCTAAATTACTGAAGGAGACAATCTCTCCCATGCCTGCTTAATTTCAAAACTGGGGTTCTGACCAATAAAAGAAGATCCTTCTTTGTTCCACTAACTTAAACCCTCACTATGACCTTCTGAATTAGGACTCAAGATGGCGCCGAGTATGGCTGCTTCATTGCGAGCTCCGACACAACACTGCAGTTTATAGTTTGTTTTGTTTACAGTTTTTTTTTTTATATATGTCTCGTCACTATCATGACTGCTATATTGCTCAGAACTGCACACAAGACTTTCACCTACTGTTGCAATTGTGTATATGGTCATGTGACAATAAAGTGATTTGATTTGAACTTCTACACAAAGCTAAAGCTGGTTTTCTTTGAAAGTTTTCCTTGTGGGATCCTCATCCCAGTCCTTGTGATTTAACCCTATAAAATATACACCATACCTAGCCTTGCTAGATAATTCTGAAAATGACTCTATGACCTGTGATCACTGTTATAACTGACAAATTAATTATTATAGCCGATATACCTTTTAAAATATGTGTAGTGATTGGTAATCACTTATAACTGACAAATTGATAATTATAATATTTAATCTGGTATGATTCATCTCATACAACTAAGAATGGTAACTATTCAACTGGATATTATACCCCAACAATCAGGTTTCTCATAATGTGTAATGTATTATCCATGTTGTAAAACCAATGAATTAACCAGTATGATTTGTAACCAGGGATTTTCATGTTTTGTTACTTACACCTATAATATTCATGAAAGAATGTCATATTTAGTATGTAAATGCTTGCTTGTTTATGTAGAGAATGTTGATGACAACAAATGTCATGGCTCTTGTACTGTTGTACTGTCCTCCTTGCAGAGGGCCTCACTTCAATCAGGCAATAACTATCCGCGATCATAACAGAGTCCAAGACATCGACGGAATGAACTTTCTACAAACGCCAAAGAACAAAGCAGCACGATGAAATGCAATGCAAGGAAACGCAACGACACACAAGTACATCTCCAGGCTTTTGCAAAGTGCTGGTGTATTATTTAAATACTTTGGGTAATCCAATTGCAAATCGATTTAGATACAAATAAGGAAAAATGGTTCTTAAGGCATTGTCAACAGACTCCATAAAGTTCATTTTCTCTCTATTGATCATATACTTACTATTGATCACTACACACCATTCTGTTTCATGTTTTATGTGTTAGATTAGTTTCATGTTTAGAATAGCAATATAGTTTTGCTAAAATTTTACTGTGTTCAAAGATAATTTGACTGTGGTATATTTTGATAAATAATCTCATCCCTGTTTTTAAAAGATTTTGCTTCAAAGCTGTTACTAAATATTTGTAATATTATTTTCAATAAGCCATGAGAATAATATTACTCCAAAAAGTGAATTAATCATAATTCACTAATTAAAGCTAATTCCTTACAGTAGACATTGTGAGCGAATACAACGAGATATCGTATTATGATTTTAATGGTGGAGAAATGTATTCAGACAAATAATCTAGTTATTTACATAATAATGTAGAACAAAATCAAAAAAGTTTAATTTAATTTCTGGGCTCACATATACTGTACCTACATATAATGGTGGAGAATTGCGGCACTTTAAACTGTACCATGTACATTTATACAACCAAATTTCCTACAAAAGGATGACAGAATTTTGGTATGATGGCCAATTGGAGTCAACAGGATTATTTTTTAAGTTAAGCAGAATTTGAGACATTCCTTCAAAGATAAAATCCAATATGGAGGCCATCAGATTTTGCAGAATGTAGGTATGTCTTTGCAAGGCTTTAGAGTTCTTCATGATGATGGTAAAACTGGTGTGTAGGTTGCTCTGCCTTACATGTACAGTAACTGAATCCATTTTCCTTGTGAACAGTTGATAGCTCAGCTGAGCACTTTAGCGATTCCATTTCACCCTTAATGCCAAACTGCGGTTCAAAACACTTTAAAAGCAGTGGATGAAACCCCTTTTTTTCCACAAAGAAACTCTCTAAGTCTTCCTGAAAAACCCCACACAACCCAGTGTGAGAGCTGTTTCTGTCTTAACTAGCAGGTGAAGTCACTTGACCATTCTGTGAGTCCACCCATCAGAACAGCATGCTATGATGCTCTGCCTGCTGTCTGATTTCAAAACCATGAAAGTCTTCCACTTGAAAAACACAGTTAAAAGTTTCACTTCTCAGATAAAAGGCCTGAAAAGAAAAAGAGAACAAATCTTATCAGGAGAAAGTAAAAGGTGCGACATTTCCCATTAAAGTTAAGGTAAAGATAATATGTTTATGTTCACCGTACCATGCAGAGATATATAAAAAAATAATTAAAAAAAATAAATAATAATAATAATAATAATTGGGCTACAACGGGGCTAAAGATAAATATAAAATGTATGGTAAAAAAATATAATATATATATATATATATATATATATATATATATATATATATATATATATATATATATATATAACATTCAACATAATTTGTGTGAAAAGAAATAATAACGGAATGTTGTAAAATTTAGTTTTTAAAAAAAGGTGGTGAGGGAGCATTTTACAACACACCTGGGGTAAAAGGCTCCCTCGTTTGGGGTAAAAAGCCCCTAGGGGTTTTAAATTGATATCATGCAAATATAGGGGCAATATAGTGCAAAATATGTCATCTAATGCAAATAATTTTGAAATGCTTTTTTGAGTAACAAATTAAGATGATGCTTACTCAAAATAGCTACTTCAGAAAAAAAAGTCAACTATTTCCTGCTAATGTCCAATATATTTGGCATTTTTTTACATGGCATGTATTCTATAAACAAACTTGTTATAATATAAGCTATAATATAAGCTATTATGATTATCATCTTGCCTCAAAATCAATCTTAGACATTACTCGCAAAGATCTCATGGAACATGGAAATTTGCAGTGGATAGTGGCAAACAGGTATTTAGGAAAGTGCTGTGGCAGTTTTTGTTGCTATTTAGTGTTTTGGGAGAAAATAAAATCAGTGGAGCCTTTTACCCCATGGAGCCTTTAGCCCTGTTTGTACCCTACTTACAGCTCACATTACACTGCAGTGCTGAAAAACAAAAAATAATAAAAACTATTAAACAATTATGCAACACCTTGTCTAAACAGGCCATGCAGATATGTAATTTATTATTCATGGATGCATTTTGTCTTCAATAAACAGGTAATATAACAAGGTAGATGTTTATTTATTTATTTATTTATTTATTCATTCATAGATTTAAAGAAAAATGTTTTCATTTTAATAGATAATGAACACACATGTCAAGGTTCATTTTATGAGTTTTTTTATATGTGGCTTACATATGAGTACTCGAAACAAGCTCAGGCCCCTTTAAAGCAAACAAAAGTTATATTTATAATATTTTTTATATAAAATAGAAAAAAAATAAATATACATACTATACACAGTAAAAATACATTCATGCTATTGACACCATTAATCCAGATACTTCAGATGACCGCAGTACAAATGCATACCAACCAGTATAATGGAGAACTTGTATAATCCAAGTCTAGCTAAATGTGTTTATGCAGCGAGGAACTTGATGACAGATTTAATTAATATGACTGATAAACGCCCCCCATTTGTGACCTAACGCTCAACTCATTTGCTCTCAGTGCCCCATGGCATCCTTTGAATGCCCCTGTTGAAAACCCCTGTTATGAATAAAACAATGCTTCAGCAAGGATAATTATTACATACATTTAGAAATAAATTAAGAAGAAATAATCCTACAATTAATTTGACATTGAAGTATTCTGGGTTCCAAAACCGAATAGTGTGAATAGAAAGTGAACTGAGACCCAATCAACAGGAAGGCCACGTCCACACTAAAACATTTTTATTTGAAAAACACATTTCGCAATGTTTACGTCTCTCATCCCCACTGGAATGGCATTTTTCTCCATCGAAAATGAAGACTTTTGAGGACTTTCTTTATTACTGCATACTTTGGAAAATTATGGTGTTAGGAAACTGAAAATGCAGTTTCCAACTGAAGATGGATTAGTGTGGACGTGGCCTCAAATGAACCAAATAAGATCTGAGCACACATTTAAGGCCAGGAACAGTTTTAATGCAACAAACCTGGTTTCTTTTATTCACCATGTACACTTTTTGGTCCACATAAAGGGAGCTGAGATTGGTTCTTTTAAATGGACTCAAGTGTGAAAACCATTATTGCACAAGTGTTATCCCCTGAATGTTTCCTTCTCCTTAAGGACTTTAACATCTACCTCTGTGTTGGGATCTGATCTACTTTCTCAGCATCATATGATGCGTCTAATGAGGTTTCATGTTATGTGAAATTATCAGGTAAATCAAGTGCTGTAGGACCCTGCATGTCTCACGACTGCAGCTCTGAGTCCAGTGTCAGTGACTGATAACTGTGGACAGCTCTGAACAGAAAAGGAGGTAATTACAGACAAGAGTGAGTGAGAGAGAGAGAGAGAGAGAGAGAGAGAGAGAGAGAGAGAGGGGGACAGTAAGGGAAAGTAGAAGTGGAAGTGGGAGTCTTGTGAAATATTCTCATTACAGGTCATCGTGGTAATTACCTGACACCTACAGATGGAGTTGCCTCTTAATCAAAATAATGAATCATTACTGATATTGATTCAAGCTAAGATGTTTGAAGTAATCACTGCGCAAGTCAAGCAAAAAAAAAAAAAATCCTTGCAATTTTCAGTAACTTCCCTTAGCCGCCATTCCTGCTCTAAATAATAATGGAACGTCTTACTTCATTCCAGTGTAATGGCAGGAAAATGAGCATAGCATTTGCGAATAAATTGCCCCTGTCTAATCTGCATAGATTTCAGGGCAAGAATAAAGTCGGACAGGATTTGATTTCTAATTTCTGTGCTCTCTATTCATAACAGCCCATAATTCATGTCTTTTTATGAATTAAATGAGCTAGATTAAACGTGGCTATAGACAAAAATATTATACTGTTGACTGACTATGATCCATTTGTGTTTTTACTTTTGTTATTCCATTTTTGTAGTTCAGTGATTAGGCCTGGAATAGCTGTGCTATGACATTGTACATATTCCTGGGAACTAAAGTTCATGCAGATCTATACCTTGTTAAATCATAACTTTTAACAGTTCCTGTAAAAGATTTATGAATATCTGCATGTCCACTTGGTGTTTTCTTGTTTTTTTACTTAACAAAGAAAGGAAAATTAACCTATTTCTCCATAAGTGGCTTGTGTCATTCAGATGATTTTTTTTTCTCCCCATGTTACATGAGGTCAATGTGTCCTCTCATCTCTCGTTTCCACATTGATGTAGAAAATGACACTTAGCAAGGTAAGTTAGTCGGGGGAAAGACCTGCATCTCTTGTGTTAATTTTTATAAGTAGATGGTGATGTTCCTTTAAAGCAAGAAAACATTAAATTGCCCTCCTGAATGCAAAGTTAATTAGAAAACCCTTAAGATGGGTCATCCAGTTAAACAGTAAACATGTCTTTGAGAGATTTATTGAAGGTGCACTATGTAATTTGTATGTCACCTAAGTCAGTTTGGCTGTCATCTTGGACTTGGACTGACACCCTATGGTGTGGATGCAGTATCTCATGGAATCAAATGTTTTAGTTACAGAAGCCTTGGTAGAAATTTGTTATTTGGTGATAGCAATGATTAATTTATTCTGCAAGCGAAAGTGTCCAATAACGAGGGTTACCAAGATAAAACTAGTAATATTTGGCTGGTCATGTGATCTCAACTTGTCAGCACCTTGAAGGCTAATTTATACTTACTGGGCAAACAGGCTTCGCTTAGTTCGCCTACAAATGATAATGAAATGCAGTGATGTTTTTGTTCTGCTAAGGTGTTTGTTTGGTGAGATTTCCTGTTCGCGCACACCTCTGAAATTCTTGAGCGAAGAGAACTCGGGTGGTCAAAGAGCGTTGATGATTGGTTAAAACTATTCATGGATTTGGTTTAGATGTGACACTTTTTATTTATAACTTAAAGTATTAAATAAACACTTTGCAGTGTATAGCTTGGGGGGGGGGGGGGGTCTGGTTCGGACTCTGTCTCCCTCTCTGGCACTTCACCGGCCTTTTCAAACCCATCTCTGCCATCACTGAAATGAGACACAGGTGTATCAATAATCACCAAATGATGGCTCTTACCTCTTCCTCTCTCCCCACTGACAGACACACGACCGCGTCTCGCTCCACAGCCATTTTTTCCAGGAAGCTGTAGTTATTTGTATAGTTATTTTTTGCATTCAAGTTCAAATTAAGTTATTTAAGAATATTTTAAATTCATGATTTAAGAAGGCACTCTTTGAATTGTTCAGAGTATCAGTCTAGTTGCACTGCTCTAAAATGGTGTAATGTGTTCTGGTTCATAACTTGTTCTACCAGGATAGTTTATTGACACTCAGAGTGCCAGATCAAAAGCTTATCAGTGTTTTCTTTGAAGTGATTTTCTAATCACATTTAGAGGCTATTATTTGTTTTGTTTCACAGTTCACACTGTAAATTGGCTGTAAATTAGCAGCTCTAATCTCTTAAATTGCTCATTTTCATGTGAAAATTGCACCATTATATTATGCCCATGCATTCATACAGAACAAAACATGACCAAGAAAACATATTATATATCCCATTTGCAGTTTTAAAGTCTTATTCATGAAACCAGGCATGAGAAATATTCCTGTGGCATAATAGCTGTCGATTAATGCCTCCTAAATGTCATGCATGTTTGTTCCGAAATGTTTAGAATCGTTCCCCCCTCAGAGTCACAGAGTCTCTCTAGCTATGAATGGCAAGTTCAGTCGGGGGTTGATCAACAAACCAATGAAGCGAATCAACAGTGTTGCAATTTTCATTAAATGCCCCATGCAATTTTGTGCAACACAATCAGCAAATGCCCCATATATTCACAGGCCACTGTACTCCAGGCGGGCAGAGGTTGTATAAATAATGCCTTGTTTCCCGCAGTGGATTCTGACATGCATAAACATACACTGTGTGCTTAATTAGACCAAATGTGCGATAATTCCATAAACAGTGTAGGTAACAATTAGCCAATGCATGTCTTTACAGCTGTGCAGCAAAAGTTATGAATAGGTAACAGGAAGTTGGAGAATAATTTGACAACACAGCTGGAACAGCAGCTATTAGCAGGCAGTGCATAGGGCTCTACACCTGAGCTTCAAACCCATCCCAGTTAGACTTGGCTCTGACCTTCCATAAAGTGGATAGATAGAGAGAGAGAAAGAGAGAGGGAGGTCTCCTGGAACCAGACAACTCACAGTTATGGTTAGCCATGCGGTGTGTGATCCAACAGAGCAGAGCTGACTTGTTCATCAAGTAACCCAATAATGCTGAAACTTAAGTCAGGAACTTATGCCCTATTTACACCTGGTAATAAGATGCATTTTTTTGCATCCGATCACAAGTGGATAAGTGAGGGGAGGGTCTCTGATTTCATGACAACATACATCAATCACTTTGTAAGTACTGTATGATAAAACTGTTATTTTTTGATAATAAAAATGTAAAAGAAGAAAAGTAAAGCACTAAAAAGCAGCATTTCCCTCAATTATACTTGCACTTCACTTCAAAAACTTGGGGTTTAGGGCATAATTTATTTTATTGGAGTTCCTTTATTAACTGAGCTTTAGATGTGCATAGTTATTATCTGTTTCCCTGCATGTTGATATTAGGCATATAGAAGAAGTTCCATGAAGTTCTTGTGCATCTGTATTGTATTAGATATTTATAGCATGTATTAGATATTGAACATTTTTAGATTAGAATGTTATTTCCTTTTAAAGCTGCACGTAACCAGCAGAGGTTAGAGAAATATTGTGCTCAGACAATTTTAGCAGTTTAGAGGCAGAAATGTGAATCTTTTCATTTTTACTTACTCTTCTTCTGTTAAATCTTGTGTATAAATTGTTGACTTTATGCTCATTTTAGGGGTTACACTGTCATGGCAATGTTGTCATATGTAAAATTGGATATGACTTTACACAGAAAAGGTTAGTAAGCCATTTTATCATGTTAACATGCATATTGTTACATCTTGAGGGTATTTTGAACCAGTAGGTATTTTTAGTCATTTTAACTGATTGACCCCATTCACTTACATTGTAGGTGCCTCACTGTAGCCTCTGGCACAACCTTTTTTTTTTAAGAAAAGGAGGGAAAAGTTGAAATTACTTTTTGTGCTAATCATTATTATGCCACAAGTGCTGTGAATTGAGATTAAGTTGTAATGAACACAGATTATTTTTTTATTCTTGTTTCAGTGCATCTCTTAATTGACAGGTTAGTAGAATCTGCTTTGCTGCTACGCATTTGGATGGATGGACATTTACGCTATGACCCCAATGTGGTCAGTTTTCTACCACTTTCAACCAGCCACAATCTGGAAATAATTTGCATAGTTCTATAGTAATTGCATATGTATACTTACTATTTTAACTATAATGCCTATAGTATATACTTTTTGCAAATTCTATGAGATTAGTATAGCAATGCTATGTACAGAAAAAAGCCTATTCAGTCTGTTCCTCACACAGAACTGTCATATGGCATCAGAATATAGTGCACAAATTGTATGGACTAGGGTTGCGCTGTATACAGGTAACAAAATATTGCGATACCAAAACATTTTAAATGGTGCGATATCATCTTGTTAATTTCAGTACCATATTAAAGTATGCTACTATTAGCAAAATATAATATAATGTGAGAGTTTTGAGATGAAATGAAAGACCATTTTAAAATAATAATAAAAAAGCCTCTATATGGCCAAATGTGATAATTAAACAGCAGAAGGATGTTATTTAATGAAATAATATAGAGTCACATGTGCTGCGTGCCACAGTATGAATAAGAGTTGCCTCTTTGCTCTGTCATCTCCTTCACACACAAACACATCCACAAACGCAAGGCACACTACTAATGCTTGATTTTCATGCAGTGTGTCCAATAGTATCCATCTACAGAGCCACAGATCAGTGTATTGAGTGTATAAATAGCTGAGAACTCAAGCTGATTTCAGCTCACGAGTCACGGGAAGCTTGATGTAACAAACTCTTCACGAACAGGAAGATCTTTCAATATAAAAGTCCCACTGAAATGAGAGCTCTATTCAGCTGATTGCGTGAGATTGAAGGCATTATGACAGAAAAATATTACTACTGTATAAATGTGTAATATTCAAAGCAGTCACATAGTTATTTTACATAGTTAACATAGTTAACAATAATATATTAGTAAATGGTTATTTTATTAGTATTACTATCTGTAAGCAATATCACATAAGCAAGTGTACTGAATGTCAGCATGCTGTGATTCAGCCATGGTAGCCTTTTGCCTCAGGTGATCAGGTTTTTTTATTGAATGTTTACATTAATACTGTAAAGTTCTATTGTGAATTTTTTTTTAATTTTATAATTTTTTTTATATATGTCCACAATAGGCTGAGAAAGGCTGGGCTGAAGGCTTCTAGGCCTGTTGTAAGGCTGGTCCTTACCAGACATCACCAGCAACAGCATCGCCTATTGGCACAAACCCACCTACGCTGGACCAGACAGGACTGGGAAAAAGTCACTTCACTGATGAGTCACGATTTTGCCTCACCAGGGGTGATGGTCAGACTCACATTTATCACAGAAGGATTGAGCATACACCGAGGCCTGTACTCTGGAGCGGGATCGATTTGGAGTTGGTGTGTCACAGTATCATTGGACTGAGCTTGTTGTTATTGCAGGCAATCTCAACACTGTGTGTTACAGGGAAGACATCCTCCTCCCTCATGTGGTACCCTTCCTGCAGGCTCATCCTGATATGACCCTCCAGCATGACAATGCCACGAGCCATTCTGCTCATTCTGTGCATGATTTCCTGCAAGACATGAATGTCAGTGTTCTGCCATGGCCAGCGAAGAGCACGGATCTCAATAACATTGAGCACGTATGGGACCTGTTGGATTGAAGGGTGAGGTCTAGGGCCATTCCCCAAATGTCTGGGAACTTGCAAGTGTCTTGGTGCAAGAGTGGGGTAACATCTCACAGCAAGAACTGGCAACTCTGGTGAAGTCCATGAGGAGGAGATGCACTGCGGTACTTAATGCAGCTGGTGGCCACAACAGATACTGACTGTTACTTTTGATTTTGACCCCACTTTGTTCAGGGACACATTATTCCATTTCTGTTAGTTACATGTCTGTGAAACTTGTTCAGTTTATGTCTTAGTTGTTGTTCATACAAATATTTACACATGTTATGTTTGCTGAAAATAAAAGCAGTTGAAAGTGATAGGACATTACTTTTTTGCTGAGTTTTATATATATATATATATATATATATATATATATATATATATATATATATATATATTGTTGAAAAATATTATATTTTCTTTTGATTAAAGATGTACAGTATGTATTTTAACACAATTTGATAATAACATTTAATTCAAACATTTAACATTGAATCCAGAAAAAATAAAACAGAAATGGTATAATTTGTATCTCTAAGACTTTATGCAGTACATTTCTGGGTAATTTCATCAAAAGTCTGTGTTTTTTTAATTTGTGCCTTTTTATTTGTGCCTAAGTGTTGCGTTAGTATCAAATCCTGAGGTACCAGAGCTGGTATCGTACCGAAGCCAACATTTTGGCATCAGAGCAACCGTTGTATGGACTACTTTTATATTACTTTATTTTGTTCCTTTTTTCAGACTATATGCTACAGTCACTTTTTTCTTTCATTGTATGAAAAAGAGCAGCATAAAAACTATTCAAACTTACTTTCAGTGTTCCAAGGAAGACAGAAAATCATACAGGCCATCATACAGGTAAGTGCAGGATTATATATATATATATATATATATATATATATATATATATATATATATATATATGTTTTTTTTTCAAAGTCCCAACTGTGACTGTTAGTAGTTGTTTCATCTTTAAGTATATCACTTCTTTAATAACACTAAATGTGTGTATGTTTCCCATGAAGCATGTTTGTTTTTAAGCAGAGACATGGGCATGTATACATTTTTCTAGTCAGTAAGGTATATATTCCTGCATGTACGGATGTTGGCATGAGTTGTAGGCAGCACTGTATTGTTGAGGCTATATTTTGCTGAGAACATGAGCTCTCATAAATAACCAAAGGGATTATTCACCCTATGCCTGCACTGTGCATGTAATAATACATTGTTATTTTGGGCTGGCGTGTTGCCACCAGTTGGCAAATTTGTATTTGTCTTTTTTGCTAAGATGCTAAAACAAATCTTTTCATGCCTACAGCATTAACTCATCAATTTTGTTATAAACCCATACAAGTTTCTTTTTTCTATGGAACACAAGAGTTTGAAGAATGCTGATGCTGCATTTTTCATAAAATAAAAGTGAAGAGAACTGAGGCTAACCATCTGCAAAACATCCTTTTGTGTTACTTAGGGAAAAAAAAGAACGCCGTACAGGTTTTTTTAATAACATGAGGGTGAGTAAATAATGACAGAATTTTCATTTTAGGTTAAAAAATCCCTTAAGTTATCAAAGCTGCTGTTATTATTTAGAAGCTGTAGGCATGAAATATCAAATCTGACATGCTTCTGATATAACAAGCCTCTTGGTCTCATTCAGCTGATTGCACCTCTGTTTGATCATCCAATGAACTACTATTCTTATTCTTTTTCACTGCCATTCACAAAGATGCACCTTTAAGTAGAAATGTGTCTCAAATGTTGATGAAGGCCACGGAATAAATAATAAGCTGAAAAGGACCATGCTGTGTTGGCTAAACAAATAGACCTCTTTGAAATGGCCCTTCTGTGAAGAAAAGAAGCCGTTGCACTGTTAATGAGGGACTGTTTGGAGATGCAGGCCTCTTAGTGTGGCATTCACTCTCATCCGCAAGAGGCAAGGCAACATTAACCAACTGATTTTTTTTTAACCCAAGGATTATACATTTTAATGAGGTAAGGCATGGCTTGTTAGTGGTATTAGTCATTTGCAATGTCACAGTTAAAAAATACTTCATTTTAATGCATGCACACACATCATAGCCTCACATCCATGGCATAGTCATTAAAAATAAAACCACAGGTTTTAAGATTCCAAGCCAAATCCAAAAGTACTAGGAAGAAAGAGTCTCTTGGAAACAATGGTGTGGAATCATCATTTGTTGTTCAAACCCCGGTGAGGGTTTCTAAGGTTAAGCTGGCTTTTGATGTGTTTTAAATTCATTTTAGCCTAGCAGTGGGATTGATTTTGTCTGCCCCCATCCCACCTAAAAAACAACACAAAAACAAAAAAACTCACATCTTAAGCATAGTTCACATTTTCAATATAGTGAGCTCATTTTTATAAAAAAAAAAAGAAGGGGGGAAAAATTGAAAAAAGAAATGGGATCGGTATCCTCTCCGCCCTGACTTCCTGCCATAATTTGAGTTAATGAAGATGTGGTTGTAGTGCGTGTGGTCCTTTGGAAAATGATGGTACTACGAAAACATGTCCATGCAGTACTTTCGTCCCTCCCAAAATGAGATTTTTCTCTACGCAAACTGTGGGAGCCCACTCCAGCCAGGGATGTTGACAATTACCCATGAGATTATGGCACATTATTTTATTTCCCCGTTGGAAATGAAATGAGGCCTTCATGCCATATGTACACTCAAATGCATTACACATGTGTTCATTTTCTCACCTTAAACTCGGCTGTTTTAAATGACGTTAAGATGAGGAACACAGATGATGGGTACATTTCAGTGTGGCAACTGAATAGCCTCTTGCTATTGCTAGACATTCAGTAGAATCATCAAACCAGCTGTGTATTTGTGTGAGGGAAATTTCCACAGTCACAAATACATCTGAATTCGTCATAACAGAACATAGCTCTGTTTTGCATTCAGAAACACCCGCTGAACACTTACATTTTTGCCTTTGCCTTATTTTCTTCTTTTTTAAACTCTCTCTTTCTATCTCTTTGTCCAAAGCATCTTTTAATACTATAAACTTCAAAACTCAAAAGTGTGCTTTGTCTGTTGTATTATTATGCCGTTGAAACAGCAGCATATTAAGAATCCCAGGGTCTTAGGTAGAATAAAATTTACATTTTGCTTCATGGAGTATTTTAAAATGATATATAAGGTATATATACAATAGGGTCATGGAAAACCTAAAAATATCATATCAAGTCATTAAAAAATCTAAAAGTCTCTTTGCTGAGCTTGCTAGTTATTTTAGTGCATATTTTCATTAAATTAAACTTAATATGTTAAATCGTCAAATTAATAGTGGATATTAAAAACAAACTTGTCATTTAAAGCAACATTATGGGTATAACCTGGCGAGCCAAACCTGTGCAGCACTCGTTCAATTGGCTTTTTAAAATTGAAAAGGGAAATGATAGATACACTCACCTAAAGGATTATTAGGAACACCTGTTCAATTTCTCATTAATGCAATTATCTTATCAACCAATCACATGGCAGTTGCTTCAATGCATTTAGGGGTGTGGTCCTTGTCAAGACAATCTCCTGAACTCCAAACTGAATGTCAGAATGGGAAAGAAAGGTGATTTAAGAAATTTTGAGCGTGGCATGGTTGTTGGTGCCAGACGGGCCGGTCTGAGTATTTCACAATCTGCTCAGTTACTGGGATTTTCACGCACAACCATTTCTAGGGTTTACAAAGAATGGTGTGAAAAGGGAAAAACATCCAGTATGTGGCAGTCCTGTGGGCGAAAATGCCTTGTTGATGCTAGAGGTCAGAGGAGAATGGGCCGACTGATTCAAGCTGATAGAAGAGCAACTTTGACTGAAATAACCACTCGTTACAACCGAGGTATGCAGCAAAGCAAGCCACAACACGCACAACCTTGAGGCGGATGGGCTACAACAGCAGAAGACCCCACTGGGTACCACTCATCTCCACTACAAATAGGAAAAAGAGGCTACAATTTGCAAGAGCTCACCAAAATTGAACAGTTGAAGACTGGAAAAATGTTGCCTGGTCTGATGAGTCTCGATTTCTGTTGAGACATTCAGATGGTAGAGTCAGAATTTGGTGTAAACAGAATGAGAACATGGATCCATCATGCCTTGTTACCACTGTGCAGGCTGGTGGTGGTGGTGTAATGGTGTGGGGGATGTTTTCTTGGCACACTTTAGGCCCCTTAGTGCCAATTGGGCATCGTATAAATGCCACGGCCTACCTGAGCATTGTTTCTGACCATGTCCATCCCTTTATGGCCACCATGTACCCATCCTCTGATGGCTACTTCCAGCCATTTCCAACCATTTCAAATTGGTTTCTTGAACATGACAGTGAGTTCACTGTACTAAAATGGCCCCCACAGTCACCAGATCTCAACCCAATAGAGCATCTTTGGGATGTGGTGGAACGGGAGCTTCGTGCCCTGGATGTGCATCCCACAAATCTCCATCAACTGCAAGATGCTATCCTCTAAATATGGGCCAACATTTCTAAAGAATGCTTTCAGCACCTTGTTGAATCAATGCCACGTAGAATTAAGGCAGTTCTGAAGGCGAAAGGGGGTCAAACACAGTATTAGTATGGTGTTCCTAATAATCCTTTAGGTGAGTGTAGATCGGTCAGATTCAGGGCACATGTACCTGATTGGACTGTAAATGAGGCTTGAGAGATGTCTGTCTGGACCACGTGGTGCTTAGATTGAGCCACTCATTGCTGATTACCAACTGCAGCTTTATGGTATGCGAATGTGAACTTGTATGCAGGGTCATGGACCGTATTCATTTTGAGACAGAATCATGCATGCAACTGGTCTTGATTAGAAGAAAGGCAGGTGAGAAATAAAAAAACACTCCATTGACCCTACCTAGGTCAGAGCTGCCCTTTGGTGCCAGGGGATGGGTTGGCTCTTTTCACCTTCTCGCATGCTGTTGAACTTGAAAGCTCGGCGTGATCACATGCCGAGATCGTGCTCATTTGAATTATGTCTGGAAATCAGCATCTACAATCTTTTTAAACCAGAAACTGACTCCACTGCAGGGAATAGCTTGGTGCAGCCCATTGAGAATGTGTTAACCCAGAGTACCCCAGGCACCTACAAGATCCTCTTCACTCCTGTTAGGCAGAGTGAAACAGGAAGTGTTAATCCTGAAAGAGAGGTGACCTTTATCCTTCCAAACTTAGTCCCCTCTTTTTTATCAAGCCTCTCCAAAGGGACTCATCATACGTGAGGCTCTGCGGAGGGAGAGAGGAGTGCATTGTCCTTATCACCTCCTCCCAGAAAGTAATAGGACTTTGTAAGGAGAAATGAAGCTGATGGTGGCTGATTATAAATTGACTCTGCCACATCAAAGAGATGCTGAAGGTGAAAATGATGATCACTTTCCCTCTCTCAGGGACCCACCACCATTTATTTTATTCAACCTTGAAAGATTCCCCCTGAATGAGTAAAGCTCCCCCAAGCCCACTCATTGGTGATGGAACTTGACAAATGAAGATCAGTGAGCACTTCTTTCTTCATATTAGAAAAATCTAATAATTACATTTTTTAAATAATGACATCTTAGGACAGGACTGTTTTGTTATCAGTGTGGAGAAATGAATCCATACCTGAGTCCATGCACTTACTGTAGCCTAATTGCTTTGAAGAGGAACTATGAGTACACAGGATATAGTGGGGTTCAAAAGTCTGCGTCTGCTTTGAAAATATGGTTTTCAGAATCTAATTTAAACCAGGAAATAAACAAAGTTTTAGAATTTTGAAAAAAAATTAAACAGAAACATTATGGTGTACAATGAGTAAGAACTTTTTAAGATTCTGCACTATTTCTAGATCAGTAACCTAATCATTTGTTAACCCCTTTGGCCTTTGCACACTAATGTTCATTCTTGCGCTGCTGAGGCGGTACCAAACCTCATTACTCAAGGGAGCGATAGAGTTGTCTTCAAAATGTTGTGCCAAAAAAACAGGAGGGGTTATTATTCAGGTAAGTTGCTTTAAGGATATAGACTTACTTGCAATATTCTCTTCAAACTTTTGCTCCATCATTAGTTGCCTTGAAAGAGAAAACTCACAGTAGAAGCAGACACTGATGTCCTCTACATCACCTCTTGTGGCAATGATGAGAATGTAATTCATACTTTCTTTTGAGTTCTCAGCTACAGTCTGAAACATTTTGTAATGCAACGATGCACAAGATCGAGTTTGAGTAGCTAGGATGATCCATATTTACTACTTGCATTGAGTATGTTTCGGACTTAGTTCACTTAGGAAGGATTTAGGAATAGTTCACCCAAAAATTACAGTTCTCTCAGGATTTACTCACCCTCCTGCCATCACAGATGTATAATATTTCTTCTGCAGAAAACAAACAAAGATTTATAGAACATTATCTCAGATCTCTCTAGATCCATACAATGCAAGTGAATGTGACTAAAAATGTGAAGCTCCAAAAAGCACATAAACTCAACATAAAAGTAATCAATACAACACCAGTGGTTAAATCCATAGCTTTAGAAGCAATATGATGGGTGTGGGTCAGAAAAAAAGAAATATGTATGTCCTTTTTTACTATGAATCTCCACTTTCGACCAGCCCTCCTATGCACTTTCACGAGAGGTCTTCTTCTTTTGTTTTTTTTGGTGATTCACATTCCTGCTGGGCTGTTGAGCAAATATGATTATTTTCCTATCCTTTATTCCTCTTATTTTTTCTTTATCCTCCCTGCTCAGTAGGTGGCGATATGCACGAACAATGGTAATCGGCAAAAAACTAAAGAATAACACACATACGAGGGCAGGTCAAAAGATCTACATGTATATATTTTTTTAGAGCTTCACATTTTTTCACTATTAAATTGCATTGTAAGGTCATACAGAGCTGAGATATTCTTCTAAAAATCTTTTTATTTGTTCAGCTGAAGAAAGAAAGTCATACACATCTGGGATTTACATTTTTGGTTGAACTATTCCTTTAAGGCTGTGCTAACATTCTGCCTAATAGACCAATCCTTTGGCAATGTCACCACTTATGCCACACAAGGAAATGGTGGCAAAAATTGTGCGCTAAAAGTAAACTTTATTTGAATTACGTTGTTGAAAATGTTGTTCTAGGCCTCTCGTAGACAGCCATGGCTTCAAACCATCAACAGAGCTGATGAGACTTAGAATATAATTTCAGTTTCAGCTTTGTTGAAAACATTTATAGCAAACATTATTACAGGTATGTTATTAACTCAAATCATTCTAATAGTTGTAAAGCTAAGAATATTTATTTATATGTGATGGCTTTGTGTCATACTTTTGTTAAATCGTCTAATCTGTCAAATCTAACACAACAATTTGCCGGCTTTCTACAATCTCTTACTGCATGTGCTCTGGAATAGTTGTAAACAATGAGACTGGCCTATATTCCAGTGTTCCACAGAAGAAAGAAAGTCTTCTGGTTTGGAACACTGTGAAGGTATTGATGGTGAATGGTCCCTTTAAATGTGTGCAGTTATGTATGTCTGCACAAAGCGCCATTTGAGATATAAAAAAATCACACATCCCGGTATGAATTGCGCCTGCCCTCAGCTCTTCCTTTCCTCCCATACAGTGATTGTTACTGGGTGGCATTGTTCCTGTGAAACTAGAGGCATCATTAGCATATTTAGTGTAAGAAATCAGCAGCAATAATAGTAATCTCTTCCAGTGAATGACAAAATGAAGGTGTCACATGAGGTCAGAATCTCCAAATGGTAAGCTGATGTGTGTGATGTCAGAATTTGACAACAGTGAGAGGAGCTTGTGCGCGTATGCAGTAAATCAAGCTGATCTGTAATGGAGGATGACATATCCAAGCAAAATGCTAAAATACCATCTGACAGGCTCACAATAACAGCAGCATCACTCAGCCACACAGATATTGGAATGTATTTAAAACTGCACCAAACCTCAATGTATGGGCCATTTGCCCAAATAATATTGTATTTTTATTATGGTTACTGTAAAAAATTATTTTTATAACCCAACGGATAAGCAAATACTGCCATATATTTTGTGTGGCACATAAAGGGATTGTTCACCCAAATTTAAACATTCTGTCATCATTTATTCACCAAATGTTCCATCCCATTCAGATTTTTTTTAATGTAAAACAAAAGGAGACTGAAGTAAATGTTAGGCAGAATGGCAGCCTCAGTCACCATTCACTTTCTTTACATGGAAGCATATACTTTTGTGTTCCACTGAAGAAAGTCATACAAGTTTAGTAGCCTATACAATTTTGGTGAGTAAATAATGACAAAAACTTAGGTGAACTATCTTTTTAAATTTTGTTAAAAGAGTCATAATTTAGATTACTTTAGTGTAGCTGGTGGGTTATAAAGAAACAACATAGGATATCAAAATATCTATTGGGGTTTGATTCTGACTGCTTTCTCATAAAATTAATGTCAAATGAAAATACAAACAGGGCATTAGCCTATCCATATTCTTCAGCATACATCACCTTAATACATACGTGTAACATTCACAGCATTTTATGCATTTATACTTGCTTAAATCACTAAAAGCATTTTGCTTATATTTTAACCAGGCGTTAAAAACATGTATAACAGTCTCAACAATTTATATTTACACATATAACACATATTACACTTGTTCATTAAACTGGAAAACACTCTGGGTTATAAATCATTGAATGAGGTATGATTAAAACTTTCTAGCACAGAGCGGCCCACCAACCTGGCCCGCAACACACCACACCATAACACACAGGCTCATTGATTTCATTTTCCGGCTCAGTATCAGATTTTTGTGTTGAAAAAAAAAAATAATTCTATTGACTGCTACAATGAAAATGGGCCACACCAGTGCAAAAATCGTCATAACTTTACAACTTATAAAACCACTGTAAATGCGATGAGTGGATTTTTCAGAGAAAACACTAAAAATATGCACTTTATAGTTACTTGTACATGTACATGTATACAATAACATGTCCTAACACTTTTAACCTAACATCAACAAACAGATGTTAGGTTAAAATGTACATGAAGTACAAGTGAAAATGTGTGTTTTAGGTGCTGTGACAAGTCAGCATTTCTTCAAAGATTTTACAGATCTTAATCACCATTCATCTTTTTTCCAGAAGTGCAAATAAACTATTGTCTTAGTAAATATGAGATAGTGGAAACAGCAAGTATAATAACTATACAAGATCATCAAATGTTGTTTCAAATAGTTAGATGAAGAAAGTGTCACACAGCAGGACACAAAAAAACTCACCAAAACTAGCACTGGCAATGTGTCACATATTTACAATTGCAATTACAGGCCTCTGCCTCTCCACTGCATTAAATGAAAAGCGGAGAGACCCAGAATGACAGTGTGTGGAATTAAAATCAAAAATGTATCTTTGAAAGTTTGCGCCAATAAAGCCTTCTCTTGCCTGGCAAAAAAAAATGTCACACCTATTAATGCAATATCTCTGGGTGTTCTCCTCTCCATCATTGTAATGTGACTGGGGACATTCAAATGGATTTAGAAGACAGAAGAGAGACAGCAAAAGAGAGAGAGAGAGAGAGAGTTTGCCAGGGAAGTCGAAACACAGCCCTGCAAGTTTGCCAGTAACAGTGGCCCTGTCATGGGTTTGTGAATTTCACAGTTTAGTGCTAATAAGCAGATTATGAAAATAAACTAACCATGTCCACAAATCCCTTTACTTTTCCCTCGCTCCATGGTGTCAGTTTAAAAAAAAAAAAATATTAATTCATTTGTCGTCAGAGCCTTTTTTTGTACTCTCCAAAGTCCTGTAACCTATCAATGATCTACAGCAAGTGTCAGAAACCTGAATTTTTTAACCCCATGGTGTGGGTTTATGTTTTCTCTTTTAATCTTTTAATGTAATTTTGAGTGTGGCCATGGTTTAGGAGGGTGTACCTATATGCTGGGTTACAATTCTCAAGGATTAATAGTGGTGTTTTCCTTATTACATCACGTGTTGTCCTGAAAGCAAAAAGAAACAAATGAAACATGGATTGTAGGCTGTCATCCATGCAGCCTGACCAAAGCAAAGTGGACGCGTTTACTCGTGCGATTAACGGAAAGTGAAGCACTGCCTGCTCGTGAAACGTGAATGGTTAAAATGCGCTGCACAAGTCTGTTGGGTATATTACAGTCCCCTCGGATTTTTACTTTTTGTTTAGAATTTCATATGAATAAAAAAGCCTACTCCTCTCTCGCCGTTTCTGGCGCAGTGATTACCCCTCCGCGTGCCAATTTTGGCATGCATGCCAAAGGTTGCTGACCCCTGATCTACAGAAAGCAATCGCTTTATTTATGCATGGCCTCATTATGCATGCATTGCTTAAAGTAAATGTACTTTAGTGTTAAACTATTTTATACACTGTTTGGTTGCATTGCCGTTTAAGCAGTTTCATGCAATATCTGGGATTATTTTCACTGCCTTGCTTCCTCTGAAGCTCATGGGCAAGGAAACAGGCGGATAACCATCTTATTTTCTTGATCTCTCTATCAGATGCTCACAGGAGATGATAGCTTATGTTCAGGTCCTTTGCGCTCGGTCTACCCAAATATCAAACAGATTTACCATGGTGTGCGTTGTACAGAAGCGCCCACCTTTTAGGATGGCTAATTTCATCTATGAAGGCTATTAGAGCAGTCTGCATTAAAATTGAGTGTGACCCTTTCAGTACATGCCTTCCTATCATAGCAGTGACTAGAGCATTCAGGTGAAAAAAATAAATGAGTTCATTTAGACAGCTTCATCAAAATAAGAAAGAACAAGGGAGATGACAGGGCCTAACTGAGAACTCCATTTGTGGGCCAGACAGAAGTTATCTAAGGGCCAATCAGGTCCCTAATCCATTTCCATTTCATCAACACAATCCACTTCTCTATCTTCCATTTATAGACTGTTTTTGATAATGTAGGTTTCTGCATGTTTATGCACCAGGGTAGACATCTCCATATGAATGTAGGTGGGTAGGGCATGAAGCTGTAGATAGACCAGTGAATGATACGAATTTAGTGGACCCTGCAGAAGCCCTCCGTGGTTTTTCCGCCACATATCAAAAAGGGCATTAGATTCTGGCATGCTTGAGAAGTTTGGCTTGGCAGGGTTCCAGGCCATAATAGCTGGGGATATGTATGTTCTGAATAAGGTGCACTTGTGCTGTCAGTAGAACGGGGGGTAGCGGTTTACGCTGGCAGGGCGCCTGACCACGGACGCTGCAATTGTCCCCCCTTCCCTCCCCCTCATGTTTCACGTTTGTTTCTTTCACATTGGCCACATTATGTGCAAACGCAAGCATGCCAGGAAAGATATTTAGCTAGATTTCTTTGGGCTCCATGCAAAGTTGAAGGAGAGATAAGTGCCATGACAAGTTTGTTAGCCCCAGGCTTCTATGACTCTTTAAAATAATTTTCTAGTATTTTTCCTTTTTTTTTCTTCACCAATTTTTTTTCTTCTTCATCTTTTGCGACTGTCAAATTTCAAGAAGATGCACCATGTTTTCTGCTAATTTTAATTGGCTCGGTAGGATTCATTTTCCATTGGGGATTAGTGCAAGCTGTTCTAATATAAGATAGGGTTAGCACTGTAAGTGTGTATGTGTGTGTGTGTGTGTGTGCGTGTGTGTGTGTGTGTGTGTGTGTGTGTGTGTGTGTGTGTGTGTGTGTGTGTGTGTGTGTGTGTGTTCTACATCCTGACTGCGGGGCAACTTTCAGTGCCTGAAGTGGGGCAGGTAGGCAGGTAGAGTTGACAGACCAGCAGGGCAGCATATCCCCATAGTCCATCTGCCTGTGAGACTTAGTTTGATTATGGCACTTTATGAAATAGTAATTATGATAATGACAACACATGCATGTAATATTGCATTTTTAATAAAGAACATGTGCATGCTCTATTTTTTCTCTCCAAATAATTCTTAGATGTAACATTTGCTTAATATGCACTTGAAATATCTCTTTGGTTGTGTAGCAACAAAATTATTTATTAAAACAAATTCTACATTATTATTACAAAGGCCTCAAATTAAATGTGACAAATATTAAAATATGTAATGCATGGGTTTAAAATATGCATGAAACTATGTAAATTATGCAAGCAGGATAGAAAAAGACTTCCAGCTATACTTAGGGATTTCTGACAGATCGCTAGAATTCAAACAGGAGCGGCATTGACGTGGTTGTCGATATATGGTTATATTTGCTATCATAAACAGTGTGGAACAATCGCAGTGAGCGCATCTGCATACACAGTCTTGCACTGAATATGCTTAATAAGCCAACAATGTGTAAGGTCTTGTAAACGCCTTAAACTGTTTTCTTTTATTGGGCTGTCGATTTAATCCGTTAATTCAGTGCAGTTTAATTAAATAAAAATAATGCATTGAAAACTTTAATGGAATTAATGTCCCTGGACCGTAATATAGAAAATTTCTACCATCAAAGCAAGTCAAGCTTGAAGTACCACCTGTTTTCAGCAGGGGGCAGTAAGCAAAACTCCATATTATAGGCAACGTGCAGTTGTACAAGTAACAAACCACTCTCATGCTTGACACTAGGGAAAGCATAAGATGAGAACATGTTCTTGAGTTCAAACATGGTTCATCAGAGCACAGTTTTGAATGCTGGGGTCTCGAAATGTGTTTTTCTAAGTTATAAACCATGTTTAACTTGACACAGCGACTTAAAAACATGTTGACTATGATGCGATACAACCAAAATGAGACGCTCCAAAAGTGTCCGTCCTATGCAGGTGTGCAGTCTACATTGGACAGATTTTAAATTTCAATTGCAAAATTGATTGCTTTGGTCTGTAGGACTGCAGTGTTCAATAATATAGAAACAAACAATATATTGCTTTTTGAAGCCACTTTTAGTATAGTCTTATTACTCGTCTGCCACAATAATGTAATGCAATTTGGTAATCTTAGTTATTATTTTACAATATATATTTATAGTTATTTCAATATAACTATTCATAATTATTAAATCATTTTATATTAAATTGTTGTTATTTGAGGGGCTTTCTCATCAGAAACAGTATTTACATATTTGATTAATTTGAATAATTAATCACCATATCATGTAATTAATTAGATAAATACATTTACAGCTCTGGTAAGTTCATAGACAGTTTAAACAAGAACCAATTTACACAGGTAGATTTTTGCCCATTAAAAATGTTGCATTGCATACTGCCGTTCTTACTGGATTATCCAGTGTGCGCATGTGGTGCATGCATGCCTTATATTTTGACGTCAAAAGAAAGAATAAGTGGATGATTTTAAATGTCATGTAAAGTTATCACCGTAAGGGTGTGCATGGAAATGCATTCACTGTGATAGTACAGACACAGTGAATAAGAAACACCAACATACACAAGTGTTCTTCAGTCAAAATACTCACACCAAGTAATTTCCGGCTTGTTTTAAAAAAAAATAAATAATGAGGAGCACACCAAAGTGTGGGGGGTTGAATCTATAATGTTCTCAGAAGGCTTTCTCTGCTAGTCTGTCTCGTGTCATTATCTTGATTTGGACATTTCACTTCATTTTGACAAATGGCCTCCGTCGTTTCTTGTTTGGCGAGAGAGGCATCCATTTTGGGGCCCGACGAAAGCGAAAGGAATTATGTTTGATAAAGTAAAACCCTCTGAATTTAAAGTTCACTGAGAGGGTCTTGTTAATTTTCAGTCTGACTGTTTGTGTTCTGCGTTGGGTTAAAAAATATGATGTGTTAATCAGCCTCAGATAAACAAGTGCTTAGGTTTGCCATGGTACTGACACAAGAGAAGCACCTAATCTGACATTTGTATTGCTGTATAATGTAAAGGATTTGCATGTTGCAATGTATTATCTTACTGTAAAAATGGACTGTTTATGTCAAAACCTAAACAGCAAGAATACATTTCTCTGTCAGCTGTCATTTCTTGTCAACTTCTCTCTTTTTTTTTCTCTCTGCCTCTGTCTTTCTCTCTCTGTCTCTCTCTCTCATTTGCTGCCCTCTAATGGCATATGAAGACAGGGGAAACCCACAAAAAGAGCTCTACATAGATTGAGTATGTCTCTGAGTGTTTATGAACAGCTGTTTTTGAATTAAACATACCACTAACTCAGGTTCAACAAGATTAATTTCCTTTATTAACTTACAGATTGATATATGAAAAGAGCATAAGAAAATTGTAAATATTTCAAACAACACTCTGATAAAGAGCACATTACAGTAGATTAAATGTGAGAAATGCTGTTCACCAGAGTATCATGATAAAAGGTATGGCAGCCCTATTGTATGAGCAGAATATTCTGTCTTAAAATCATTCTCAAGTTCCATTTCAATTTCACATGGTTTATACCTGAAACATAATATGTTATTGCATTTAGTGTCATTCATTTGTAATAATGTACACGAAGAAGGGTGATTGTTTAAATTGCGACATGTTGAGTGTATTGCATTGTAAAGTTATGAGAGTGGATCTTGAGTGTTTGTAATTACATTCCATTTTGCTTCAGACTACGAAGTGAAATGAACATTATGGTTATGGTGATTTAAGCTTCATGGATGTGTATATCTCAGCTTGAATATTAATTAAAGACATTATTTCCTGCTACTTTTATCTCTTATGGTGTAAGAAGACACACTGGGAATTTGCTGGTGAACATGCTGGGCCTCACTACTTCATTAGTTTGTATGGTAAAAACTATATTGTTTCAATTATGTGTTCTTTATCAGAATGTGACTACTGAATTGAACTCTAAGTGTGAAAGCATCTTAAATTGTCATAATATTCAGTTAAAAGGGAAATGTGTTTTTAGAGTTCATTAGATGAATCGTATACAGTATGGCACAGGATTCCTTCAAGAATCAATAAGGAAGGATACATTTGGAATGTTTTCAGGCAAATTCAATAGTCTACTCAGAACTGAATCATAAAGGCAATGCTAGACAGTTCTTTAAAATGTATGTTATATTTTAATGATTGGTCATTATAGACACCCTACAGTATGTAAATTGGAGTATTCTGTATGTTTATGGGTAGTTGACACATAACATGCCCATAGTCATTTTCAGGTGAAATGATAAGGATTATGCCAATATGCAGCGAAATCTGCATTTGTTTTTATTGGGCCACTGCTTTGAGGACACTATGTAAAAAGGACACAGGCATTGAATACCATTTAAAGTGAAGACTAACGCTTGCTTGTGTGAATCACAGTAGATCAGCTTGTAACATATATTAAAGCCATTTCTAATGGCAATGTTGTTTGATTACAGATAGCGAACAAGTAAATATTCTTGCGACTATACTTTGAATACCTAAAGCTCTTTAAGGAGAAAATAGCAGCCTTAAATAACATCTATTCTCTTTATTATGCAACAGAAATATTCACAAATTTGGAAATCAGAATGAAAATATCCCAAGGCCTGTCAGAATTCTCACACCCACCGTAATTATCAACCTGAATATGGTTGCAGGCTACAATCAGCTATTTTAGATAGATTTTTTTCTCCCTCTGTCATCTGTCCTGGAAAATTACAGCACAGCTGACTGCCATATATTGAGGAATTGTGTCATATACTGGCAATTTCCTGCCCATGTCAGACATTCTTTTCTTTAATATGACTGCCATTGCTCTTAATAAAATGCTCTCCTCCATATACATGGAGGCAGCCATGTCCCAGAGTACATCGTGGCCTGCTCAATCCCCTCTTTAAATATTTACCTTTGCTGAATGACAATGGGAGTTGAGGAAAATAAGCTCCAAATTGTGAGTCCCTCACTGGTGCTTATAGTCTTAAGCAGCCGAATGGAGAGCTTAGAGACACTGCAAAACCAGAAAATGGAATTTCCTATCAGTTGATCAAAATGCAGCCATGGTCGCCGTGTGTCCATAATTCACCAGGCCGCACGGCAGGATTGTTTAAGGAATCCTAAATAAAGAGAAAGATTGAGATGCTGTCAAGAAAGAAATTCCCCCATCAAAAGTCACCCTCAATGTCCATCAGAGAACACAGTGACAGGACGGTGGGCAAAACGGTGTCATGGTGGGTCAATTGTGAGGGCATTGCCTTTGTGCGGCAAAACACATAAGGCTAAGATAATAAAAGGCAAATCAACACGCCTGCTAAATACATACAGTACCTCCCCGCAAGAGGTATGTGGAACAACTAAACAAAAATCAGAGCCCCAGTGCCAGTAACAGGTAACAACTGAAATAAATCAAACACATTTCCTCGGTCGTTTAGATCAATTGTTACTGCAGTCATCGTGCTTAATGTTTCCCAGTAGATCATTTAAATGAGCTCAGGCGTTTAGGGCTTCATGTGAATTCTAATCTACAATTCATTTGTCCTCAAGTTGGGACAGAAACACAGATGGAGTTTATGTGTTACTTGTCTAATGGCCTCCGATTGCACTTAAAAACTTATTTTTTTCAAGTGCGCTGCAATTAGTCCCATACTAAAGCAATCAGCTGCAGTCAGTACACATTTTATAGGTCTCTAAATATATTAGTTGGGCATCCTTTGGGATGCCTTTGCAAAGAATGCAGACAAATATTATTATGTTGCTAAAAAAGTCTTTATTTTGTTGTTTTTTGCTGATCAAATCAAAATTACAAAGAATTCTTAAAGGGTCTTAAATAGTTATTGACCATTTTGAGATTGAAAGCATCTTCCAAATACGGTTCCCGATTAGTCAAATTCAAAGTCTACTTAAAGCCTGGTCAATGGATAACATTATTTGAGCAAATACTGAGTAAAATAAGTGCTCATTTACATTCAGAAATTCTAAGTAAATTTGATTTGCAATCATTAAATTGTATTATACAGTATGTATCTGCATTATATCAGCCATTGGCCAAACTGCTCTTTAGATATCATTAGTGGTATCTGCCATTAAAAACACATGTTGATCATCAACTAGTCTTAAAACTGCCCTAAGACACCTCTTAAGACCTTGTTTGTATATCAGAGTTCATGAGATCTGAAACTTTTCTGAAATGTGTCACCCATTTGACTCAGTTGTTGACCTGTTCTTTGGATATTGTGGTGTTCAGATATTTTTCCACATCACTCTCCCCTGATATATCCAGATGTGCAAGGCTGACCAAGAAAACAGTCAGATTCACCCTCATTTTACAATCTTAGCATATTTACCAAGCTGTATGGGAAGCTGAGCTATTTTTAGCAAGGATAATGGATGCCACTATGCTGTGCAGTGCTTTAATGACTTTCCTACACATTAAAATAATCTGTCATTTCAATTAAAGCTCTGTCAGCTGCATGATGTCTCCCCGCACCTCCCGTACAGTGTTAGAATACTCCTTTTCTCCTCCGATGGGAGTTCACTCAAAGCCCCCCAACCCACCCCCCAGTTTCAAGGGAAATTGTTTGACAGCAGCTTAAAAGCGAGTCAGGAATAACTTATCAGGTGAGGGTATATGTTACTTTACAGGGTCATTTCATTTAGATTACATTCCCTTCACTCAAAAAAAAAAAAAAAAAAAGAATTTAGAGAGAGAGCAAACTTAAGGAAACATTTTTTTATGAATTACAACTTTTTTTACTCTTATACCAGATATACCATCTACCTTTCTGAAAATCAGCAGGCAAGTCAAAGTACATATTAATGTTTGTCCTATGGATCCATCACCTCTTATCCCATTGATTAACACATACATAACATCAGTATTTGACCTGCCTATGATCCAATCTTTTAGAGGGTCTTTCTCAAACAAATACAGTACAGAAAGTTATATATAGATTATATAAAAAAATCTTTATAAGATTTGCAGGACCAGTTACCTGCTCCATGACTCAGTCAAGTTTTGTTTATTGAGGAGCACTTGACCCACTTTTAGTTTCTTCATTTGTTCAATCTAATTAGCTGCATACCTATGCTTTTAAAGAAAACAACAGATAGTTTGCCCTGTACTGACCTGAAGACAGTCCCAAAAGCAGGATCTAATGTACAATGTTATGATTGCAAATTATGAACTGTACTCCTATGAAAACACACTCTGCTCTGGTTTTTGTCCTGTTTTACTATATTGGTGAGATTATGAAATGTAGGCCTTCTTAAGTCTGAATATTTCTTTCAAATGAGAGCCAGCTGAGATCTGCTTCACATTAGCTGCCACAGGATTGTGATCTATAAGAACACCTTACCCCTCTGTGTGTATATATTCAACTCAATCTCATGAGAAGTCATGCAAATTGGTACAAGATGGTCAATTCGTATGAAATCTTAATTGAGTTTGTTCGTATGAATACATATGAATTATAGACATGCAAATCACCTGATTTGTAAGCGAAAGTTCTGCGTGTCAGACGTTGTGCACATGTTTCTTAATTTGATGCCCTAATCCAAACCCCATATCTAAAACTTACCATAGAATAGAGTCCCAAAGCATAATCTGAAGTGAAAAGAGTGTGTTATGTATGACGGACGAAAGTAATTGTCGTGTTTTAGAAGGAGACGAGGGAGAGTCACCTGACTGATTGTTGGAAAATGATTTCATATGATTTAGCCAACTCGATATACATATGATTTATACATATAATCAACATCTGGGGCATAAAAGTACCCGTAGTTGATGAAACACATATGTGCACAGGAAAAACAGATTTGTTTCTGTTTTTGCTTCAATACATGTATTGTTCTAATTAGCTCAGCAATATATGTATTCTGTAACTTTCTGGTTTTATGACCAAAGTACTTATCTTTTTTTCTGGTGGACTAAAGGACAGAACAGATGCAATTAAATGCAAAATGCTCACAGAGTTTTTTCAATATAATAGCAAATAAAAGAGGTAGCAGAGATATTCAGACAGCTCCTATATGTTTATTACTATGCAAATTGTTTCTTTAATATAGAAAGCACTGATATAAAGAGGATTAGAGCAGCCTATATATCAATAAGACACTTTGGCTGGAATAATTGCATTAGTATTTACTTTTCTCCACTTCATCTCAGCCCTCGCCTATGGCCATGTATCACTGCCCATGTGTGTGTGTGAGAGAGAGAGAGAGAGAGAGAGAGAGAGAGAGAGAGAGAGAGAGAGAGACCTAACAATGGGAGAGAGGGAAGTGATATAGGAAAAGAAAGACTAATAATGCTATTCAGTTTAGAATCAGAATCAGAATTAGCTTTTTGCTTAAACACACAAGGAATTTGTCATGGTGACAGAAGCTTCCAGTGCAAAGAGAATACAAAAAATATACATATACAACATATACATGCAAACATTTGAAATATACATATATACGTAAACAGTGAAATAACTATTTAAAATATATACAACAGATAAATATATAGAGGAAACTACAGTAGGGCAATAGCGTTGTTCAATTATGTTATATAAAGACATACAGTTATGTGCAAGGTGATTTAATGTATTATGCAGAAGAGGTAGGATACGTAAAATAAATATAAATGGAATATAAATATAATATGAATGAATAGTTGAAAATCACATGATTGTATTGCCACAATGGAGAGTATTGAGCCAGTTGTAACTGTTCATAAGGTGAATGGCCTGAGGGAAGAAACTGTTCTTGTGCCTGACCTGGTGCTCAGTGCTCTGTAGTGCCGGCCAGAGGGCAACAGTTCAAAAAGGTAGTGTTGTGGGTGAATGGGATCCAACAGCGATTTAACCAGCCCTTTTCATCACTCTGGATGTGTACAGTTCTTGGAGGGTGGGAAGGTGAGAACCATAATCCATTCAGCAGTCCAGACTGTCTTTTGAAATCATCAGATGTCTGAATTATCCAGAATTATCCAGAGGGGAGGGTGGATAGCAAAATGGAAGCTAGAGAGAGAGAGAGAGAGAGAGAGAGAGAGAGAGAGAGACAGAGAGAGAGATGGGAATTTCTTTTGGTTAAGATTTGTGTGATTTATTATTTCGGTGTGTGGGGGTAATATAATCCAGGCGAAAGGAAAATCCTAATGGCAGTTTCATGCATTGTGGTTGTTGTTGCTGTAGTTTTGTTTTTTCTATTAAAGAAAAGGTGATATGTTTTATTTGTCTGTGGAGAGGAAATAATCAAAATGTTGACATTTTCATTACAACTGTGCTTAAATTGTATTCATAGTCAATCGTTGGAGGATATCATAGAGACTATGAATTTAAAATGTTCCCTGTTTTGTATAGAGACATATGCTACATTCTATTCTTTGATTGTGTAACCTGGTGTGTAAAAAACTGTCTACACTGCTTAAAACAGAAATGGCGTCCATAAAACCAAACCCTCTACACTAGTGTTTTCCAAGCTTTTATCTCTTGGATACAACCATAGCCCCATCAGTAAGGTTCAAGTAGCACTTCATCAACCCCAACCCTAAATGTGTTGTCATTCATTAAAAAAAATAAAAGACTAATTGCATGTGTATAGTTTTAACAAACCAAAAACTAAATCTTTCTAAGTATCCTCTGAAACATTCCCTTAAAATGTTTTTGTATGTAGGATCCAAACAGTATAGTGAGAGGAGCAAGCTCTTTTTTTAAAAGAGGGGCCCTGCAAATATGACTTTGTATATAAAGTCTGGCATCTAGTCACAATCTTTATCTAAAAGTAAAATGGCAGCATTTTTAAGTAAGCAGCTGATCTCAAGGCAAATGTTAATTTTCAATCTCATCAGTGTTATTTTCATGTTTTCTTCAAGCTGTAAAATTAAATATATATATATATATATATATATATATATATATATATATATATATATATATATATATATATATATATATAATATTTTTTGTACATAAACGTAGGCCTGTAAAACATATTATGTGGACCCTAATGGAACATTTTTATTTTTTTATTTTAATTTTCAGAGGTACCTTTATAGTCTTGCCCTTTGTAGGGTTAAAGTTACAGTTCACCCAAAAATGAAAATTCTGTCATTTATTTACCCTCATGTTGTTCCATTTACTAACCCTCATTTTGTTTCCAACCCATGAGACTTTCTTTCTTCCATGGAACTGAAAGGGGGATGTTAGTTAAAATGACAGCATCTGTCACCATTTACTTTCATTGAATGGAAAGCATGCAATGAAAGTGAATGGTGACCGGGAGTAACATTCTACCTAGCATCTCCTTTTTGTTCCACAGAAGACAGGAAGTAATTCAGGTTTCAAACAACATGATGGTGAGTAAATGATGACAGAATATGTGAGTGCTGAACTATCCCTTTAAGTATCCCCGGTTGGAAATCACTGCTGTACACCACTTGGGTGTAACAACCATTAGAAAATTTAAATGGTTATACTTGCATTGTCTGCAAAATGCCTTAAAATGTAAATGTACCAAATGGGATATCCACAGCCCCTGGTGATGAATGTGGTTAATCGTTTAAATACTATGTAAAATGGACACTGGTTTGCAAAAGGAGGGCAATGGAACTCCAGAAGTGATTATGCCAGTAAGTGTCTACATTTCACAAGCTTTGATCTATTTATAGTATATCTGGGCTTGTTCTTATCATTGCATTTCTTTTCTCTTTGTTTCCCGTATCTCTTCTGTCTCTGACAGTTTTTCATGTGTCAGTTTTCTTTAGCTTTCCCAGTTTGCTTCTATTTGACAGGCAACCTTTACAATGAACACGTTAAGTTTTCAGCCAATTACATTTAAGCAAGCGTTTACAGTGCCAAACATTTCAGCCTTTAATCCGCTTTACTGTTGGCAGATGTATCGGCCTACATTTGCTACACTTAACATATGTAAATGTGCCTGATAATACACATCCTGTCTGATAAATGATGTTTTTATACCTGCTAAAAACACTCTGAACCCTGGATTTCTCCCACTACAGGATAGGAGATAGTAAATGCCTGCTAAGCAACATTAACAGGTGTAAACAGTGAGTCAGATGTGGCTTAGCTTGGCATGGTGCTTAGGTAAATTCCACTTATATTTAACCCCCCCCCACACACACACACACACACACACAACCTCTCTCGCTCTCTCTCCTGACCAGAGTTATCACTTTTCCTCAGGGAGTGCGGGGTGCATGATTGCAGCCCTGCCGTGTCAAAAATCTGCCCAGTGTTTCTATATTTCTTTGTGAGACGTCCTACTCCTGAATAATGCATGAGACCTGGTCTCATTACATTACTCTATATACCTATCTCTCTCCCTCCCTCTCTCTCTTTCTCATCCTGTTGGTTGATGTAGCAGAAGCGACAGCTCAGACAGAGATGGTCACCCCTCTCCCACCAGCCCCTGCTTTTGCTCTCATCAACTCCACTGCCCGCTGCTGACAAAATGGGCTTATTTGACTCCTCACCCCGTGGCACAGATGAATAATTCACCTCACCACTGCTGGGGAGGTGCGGGCAGGTTTGCATTTGACAGACCGTGCACAGTGGATTATGGGATTGTGTAGAGGTGCTCCACTCCCTGGATGTCCAGGAGAGAGGGCTTCAAACTGCAGCTGGCCTTGTTGAAACCCAGCTTTGGCAGAATGATACAATACTGCAGATACTATAGCAATGATTTCTCCTATTGTGTGGTTGGGGCAGTGGTGGCTCAGTGGTTGAGGCTCAGGGTTACTGACCGGAAGGTCGGGGGTTCAAGCCCCAGCACCACCAAGATGCCACTGTTGGGCCCTTGAGCAAGGCACTTAACCCCAGGTTGCTCCAGGGGGATTGTCCCTGTAATAAGTGCACTGTAAGTTGCTTTGGATAAAAGCGTCTGCCAAATGCATAAATGTAAATGTGTTTGAAAATAAAAAACAGATCAGCCTAAAGTTCTATAACAGTTGTATGATGCTCTTTTCATGTTAAGATACTCCTCTGGATGTGGTTATATTGAAAACATAGATACAAAAGTGAGGCATCTCAAATCACTAAATGATCCACTTATCTTACTATATAGTCCACCATGTTGAGACATGGTAGATGTTGTCTACATCAGTGGATCCCAACTGGTTTTGTGTCAAGACCCAGATCAAGTGGTGACACAACACAGGACCAGATTGGTTTATCATACCAAAGTAAAGAAAGAATGTCCTTAAAATCAAATATTGAAATGTATTAAGCATGACATGCTGATAAGATATATGTACGACAAATTTGCAAAAATGCTAAAAAATAAATAAAATAAAGCTAAAATATAAATAATAATATATAATATAATATAAAAATATAGCTGAAGTGTTATTTACCAGCCTAAAAAATGCTATTTGCCATATTGTATTAGTATTGGCCACATTACCAAGTGACAGAATGTGTGCCAAAAAAAAGGCTTGTGTAAGCTCTAGGTCTACATGTCTACATCTACAGATATTCAAACTGGGGGCTGAAAGAGGGTGCTTGGTGGTCAGTGAAAAAATAATAAAAACGTCTCGGGTTACATGTGTAACCCTTGTTCCCTGTAAAAGGTGGAACGAGAAGTTGCGCTGCTAAGCGCTACGGGGAGACACGTCTTAGTGTGACCAGCTGAATATGTATGCAACACGTCAATGAACATTGACTGGAATTTATAACCTCTGCCGATGTAATCATTGGACGCACCTGGCGCAGTGGCTATAAATAGATGCGTCACCGGTGCATCATCAGATATTTCGTCTGAAGAGCAGTCCTGGGACGTCCCAGTGCGGCAAAGCAGGGAACAAGGGTTACACATGTAACCCGAGACGTTCCCTTTACAAAAGGCTTCACTACAATGTTGCGCTGCTAAGCGCTACGGGGAACGCAATACCCACGCCGCCGCACTTGGGGCTGTCCGGACCCCTACGGTTGTGGTGTGCTCACAAAAACGCGAGAGGTCTCAGACATGAGCTTGAGATGTCGACTCAAGGGCATAAGTGCCCGGAGTAGCATAAACATCTAAACCATAAATTTTTTGATGAATGTGTGCGGAGAGGACCAGTCTGCCTCATCACAAACTTGTTCAGGCATGAGCTGAGATGTCGACTCAAGGGCATAAGAGCCCAGAGTAGCAAAGCATCTAACCCACAAAGTTCGATGAATGTGTGCGAAGAGAACCCTATCGCAACACAAACTTGTCATAAAAACTGATGAATGTGAGCGGAGAGGACCAGCCTGCCGCATCACAAACTTGTTCAGGCATGAGCTGAGATGTCGACTCAAGGACCTAAGAGTCCGGAGTAGCAAAGCATCTAAACCATAAAATGTGATTAGTGTGTGCGGAGAGTGCCAACCTGCTGCACCACAAACTTGTTCGGTGTCAACTCAAGGGCGTAAGAGCCAAGAGTGGCAAGAACATCCAAACTATAAAGTTTAATGAATGTGCGTGGAGAGGACCAACCTGCCGCACCACAAACCTGCTGCAGAGGGAGACCTCTAGCCAAGGCTTTAGAGGAGGAGAGCCCTCTGGAAGAGTGCGCCCTAAAACCTACTGGCGAAGCTTGACCGCACCTCGTAGGCCCGGGCAGTAAGGTCCCTCACCCAAAGTGACAACCCGGTCACGGCTTCAAAGTGAAGAACTGCTGCCCTGACTTTACGCCACTAGCAAATGCAGTGGACATAATTCTGAAGGGCACAGATTGGACAAAGTCTGAGTAGTCTTTAGCTGCTCCGGCATTACAAACGGCAGGGAGCAGAAGGCTTAGAGAATGACTGGCCAAGGGTCGAGAAAGGCACCTTGGGCAGGTAGTCAGGGTGAGGGTGCAAAGAATGCTCTTGGTCCTACCTGGGGCAACTCAAAACAGGCCGGCAAACGAGACAGAGCCTGTAGGTACCCAAGTCTCTTTAGAGACGTAATTGACATATGAAAAACCATCTTGAGAGTCAGAAGTCTACCAAACGCTGACTCTAGAGGTTTTAAAAAGGGGGTCTTACCCTATGAAGAGGTCCTAGCAAGGATGCCTCTTAGAGGGCTCCCCGCCCACCACGGCGTGGCAAACCGAAGTGGAAGCCAAATAGAATCTGGCAGTGGTGAGGCAAGTGCCCGCTGACAGTTTGTTCCACAGAAAATCCAGAACTGAAGCAAACTGGCAGTTAGCTGGTTCTGTAATTTGAACTTATTAGAAGGAAACGCACGCAGGCGCATTTGTGCCATGTATGCGCCACCACGATCAGCGCCCCTGAGGGGGACTGGGTGACTCGGGGAGAAGTAGAGGAGACATTGCGCTATCAACAGAGGCGAAGAGGTCCTCTTCTGCCCTGTAAAATCTACCCAGATCAGTTCAAAGGGAGGGAGCCCTAGCACTTGCAATGGTCTCGATAACTTCAGGAGAAAGCCCTGTGAACCTCAGTTGGTACCCTACAGGGGCCAAGCATGAAAGGTTTCACAATTCGGGCCGGGGATGAATATGTCCCCTGTGCCTGAGAAAGAAGGTCCTACCTGTTCGGAATCACCAAGGCGAGCCGTCAAGGAGAGATATTAACTCCGAGAACCATATCCTGTCCAGCCAGCACAGCGCCATTAATAGGACGCAAGACCCTTGCTGGTGAACATTGCCAAGACTCCCGGGAGCAGAGAAACCGGGGAAATAAACGCATACAGATGCATTCTGGGTCATGTATGTGTCTTAACGTGATTTCAGGGAGAAGTAGAGGAGACATTGCGCTATTCACAGAGGCGAAGAGGTCCTCTTCTACCCTAAGATCTCACCCAAACTTGTTCCAGTGGAAAAGCCCGGCATTTAAAAAGGTCTCGATAACCTCAGGAGAGAGCCCTGTGTCCCTCAGTCGGTACCCTTAGGGGCCAAACATGAAAGATTCCACAATTTGGGGCAGGGATGAAATATTGCCCTGTGCCTGAGACAGAAGATTCTTCCTGTTCGGCATCCCCAAAGGCGAGCCGTCGAAGGGAAGAGATTAGCTCCGAGAACCAAGCCCTGTTCTGCCAGCGTGGTGCTATCAGTAAGAGGCAAAAACCCTTGCTGGCGGACTCTGGGCAACTACTACCTTAGGGTGGAGTTCTTAACTCCCCCATTGGTATTTTCTGTCTGGACCGTAAATCTGCTCCCATATACGGGCATCCAGGGATATAACTGACCTGAGTGACAGGAGCTTGCCCTGGGCCCTAAGGAGAACCCAATGTGTCAGAAATACAGCTGACAAGAACGTGGGTCTCCTTGATGATTTATGTAAGAGGCTACCGCTGCATTGTCCACCCGCACCAAGACAAGGCAGCCTCAGGAGGAGGTATTTCAGGGCCAGAAATACAGCCATCAACCCGAGACAGTGACTGTGACAACCGAGCTGATGACCCTCCTATCCCCTTAAGCTGGACGACCACTTAAGGCCGCTACCCCGCCCATCAGGGAGGCGTCTGTCGTTAGCAGCCTGCATTGAGATTGAACTCCATACGATGCCCCGATAGACAGTGTTCTGAGTGGGAGAGAGGACGCTTTTCTAGGCGTTGAGCCTCAACCCCAGAGAAACAGATGAGCTAAGATGATGTCCCTGTTCTGAACTGCCAGTTCCTGGAACTGCGCTAGGATCAGCCAGTCGTCTACATAATTCAGAATGCAGATGCCCCGGAGTCGCAAGGAGCCAGCGCTACATCATGCATTGTGAATGTGCGGGTAAAAAGGGCTAGGCTGAGTGAAAGAACCTGACCCTGGAAGACTTGCCCCCGGAAGTGAACCTCAGGAACTTTCCATGTTGTGGCAGAACTTCTAAACGAAGCATAGAAGTGCATCATAAGATCGATGGTGAACAGCCAAACGAGTTGTTGGGCTTGAGACACGACCGTCTTGACAGGCATCATCTTGGACTTGAACACCCACGGGTAGTTCAAGCTTTAAGACCTAAGCCAGACACCACCCCTCACCCTCCATGGGAAACAGGAAGTATTTAGTGTAATAGCCTAACACTCTCTCTGGAAGTGGAACACATACCATGGCCTCTTTAACCAGGAGATTGATTTTTCTTTTTACATAAAAAGAAATCAGTTTAACAGTAGTGAGAACATACCGTTGAAGCACGGAAAAACGGTGAGTGAATTAAATCCTGATGCCCTTATAAGACCCACAGAAAAGAATATACCCGGCAGAAGTTTCCACGCTGCCGGGATCTATGAGATGGCTATTATATTTTAATACTTCCTGTTGAGGGGTGTCAGGTGTTCCGCATCCTGAAATAAGGCAGGAACAGCGGTACACCCAACTTTTAATTAGAAACCTCTGCTTCCTAAAACGCCAAATGCGGTGGGGAAGGAGAGGATTCGTGAGGGTACCGGGAGGGGCGTAGTGAATAGGACACGCGCCCCGTCCCGAGGGGAGCTACCCCCACTGGGTTAAGTACAAGACACTCAGGGTTTTTTCCTCCTTGAGATAACTGCCCTGAGGTCTTGCTTTGGAGGCTGTCGGGGGTGACGAGCCTTTCCCCGGTCCTGATGAGGGGGAGCACGGCCCGCCACGCTCTGTTTTTGAGCCTCTCTTCTAATGCTACGTTCACACCGGACGCGAATAGCGCGTCAAATTCGCGCCTACCGCGTCTAGTTATACGCTTGACCACTTTGAATCCATTCGCGCGTCAAGAGCGAAATTGACGCCGTAAAAACAAACGTTTGAAGCGAAATTCTGCGCGTGATGCGCGTCGGAGGCCAAATCCGATGGCGGCCATCTTTTTACAAGATGGCTGATGTTGATCGAGCATTCGTGGAGAGAGTCACCGCTCTGTATTTGCTCTGGAGAGCAGAACAGCGGCGTATGGGTCGTCGTCGCCGTACTTGGGTCCACCAGCGGGAGCGGGACATGCTGGAGAGGAGCCACTGCCAGGTCTGGGTCGGGTTGCGGCCAAAAACTCCTCCAGAGAGGCACTCGGGTGAGGGATGTCTTCATGGCACACTTCTCGGCGGAGGGAGCAGTACCATGGCAGCCGGCGGAGTAGCGTTTGAAGTCCTCCTCATGACTTCCCCACAACGGCTCTTTTAAGAGCCACCCACAAACCTATAAAGAGCTAAACTATCTAAAAATAGTCCATTATTATTATATTTTGTATTTTTTTTCCCAGGTTGTCAGCCTCAGTTCCAGGATGTCAGGTCCACAATATGCACATTTATTAAGTTGAGACTTTTTAAAAATGTCAGGTTTTCCATGGTAGTATATCAGGTTAAATTATTTATTTATTTTTGTTTTGATGATAAATGGAGCCAGCCTCCAAAAGTAATTAACCTGTCCTGTGTTTTTTTCCTTATTCAACACTGTCCAGACACTAATGTTCGTTGTCTTTACATTACAATAATAATGAAAGTTTACGTCACTTTACCTCCTGAGTGACAGCAGGCAGCTAGGCTCCTGATTGGTTAGCGCGCGAATTGGCGCCAAAGTTCAGATTTTTCAACTCGGGCGACAGACGCGAGTCGCGTCAAGCGGCGTGAATGCACAAAATGCACCATTCGGCGTAGCACGCGTAACGCGCCAGACGCTCAATTCGCGCCATTCGCGCGAACTTGACCGCGAATGAGGCGTATTCGCGTCTACCGCGCCGCGCTCTATGCCTCATTCGCGCCGCAGGAATTTTTTACGCGCGTAACGCGTCTTTGCATTGACTTAACATTGAAATCACTCGCGCCTGACGCGCTATTCGCGTCCGGTGTGAACGCAGCATAAGAGCACCGGGGCGGGACTGGGTGGCCGATGGCCCCGCCCCCTGAGTGCAGCGAGGGAAGAATTGCCCAAACGCTTCCTCATGGCTTTTTGCCTCCTGGAACCTGGAGATAACCGTCGTCATAGCGTCTCCGAAAAGCCCAGACGGCGAAATTGGGGCATCAAGGAGAAAAGTCTTATCTTTGTCCTTGATGCCTGATAGGTTGAGCCATAAATGTCTCTCCGTGCTGACCAATGCAGACATAGACCGGCCAATAGCACGGTCTGTCTGCTTGGTCGCACGAAGAGACAGGTCCGTAGCTCGGCGAAGCTCAGAAAATGCTTCCTCGTCGGGCACGGAACCTGCACTCAGGTCCTTAAGCAGATCGGCCTGGTATGCCTGCAAGACCGCCATGGTGTGCAGGGCAGCACCAGCCTGACCCGCCGCTTGATACGCCTTCCCCACTAGCGTGGAGGTGGTCCTGCACGGCTTCGTGGGGAGTGAGGGTCTTTTCATTGATGATGCCAAGCCTGGTGAGAGATAATCCGCAAGTGTCTCTCCAACCTGCGGCATCATCGAATACCCCCGTGCCTCAGCACCCACGATAGTCGAATATATAGACGTCGAGGGCACGTGAACACGGGAAGTATAAGGTCTCTTCCATGAATGAGAAAGCTCGTCATGGAGGTCATTAAAGAAGGGAAGGGACTGATGAGGCGTTCCCTTCCCCCGGCCACCAGACAAAAATCTGTCTTCCAATTTGGAATGTTTGGGGGTCTCTTGTTGTCGTGGCCAGTCTATTTTAAGCTTGGCCACAGCATGAGTAACCACGCCGAGCAATTCCTCTGTTGGTTTATCAAACACGGAATGCCCGGAGGTGGATAGCTCTATCTCCGCTGAACCAAGTGAGTCGCGGTCTTCCTCATGAACTGAAGAGGCGTCGTGGCGCTTCAAGATCATGGGAAGGACCGGCTGGGTCTGAGGAGAGAGCGAGCGAAAGGGAAAAACCCGTCTCTCGCTCCTCCGCCAGATCCATGCGAGAGCCCCACGAGTGAAGTGTGGGCGCTGACTCCCGGAAGTGAGCGAGGCGAGCGCGAAGCATTCTGCCCGAAAGCAGATCACAATGCTCGCACCCGCCCTGCCGCAACGCGAGAGCAGCATGCTCTTCCCCCAAACAAATTAAACAAAACTGATGCGTGTCCGTCTCGGGCAAAAAGCGGAGACAGGGAAACATGCATCGTTTGCCTTGATTCTCAGTCATTTCTCTTTTTTTTTTTTTTTTTTTCAATGACCGACATATATATATATATATATATATATATATCGGTCATTTAAAAATACATTGTTGAAAATACATAAGTTTGACAGATTGTGAAAGCACACATAACAGAATGGCTCTGAAGACGAAATGTGTGATGACTGCGCCAGGTGCGTCCAAAGATTACATTGGCAGAGGTTATAAATTCCAGTCAATGTTCATTGACGTGTTGCATACATATTCAGCTGGTCACACTAAGACGTGTCTCCCCGTAGCGCTTAGCAGCGCAACATTGTAGTGAAGCCTTTTGTAAAGGGAACATTACAATTTAGTCAATTCATGAGAATGCATATCCATCTTAAATTAAGGAAAATAATTCAAATAAATGTATACTATATTCATATTCATATTTCCTCATCCAAGAATAAGGAGGATAAAACAGTATAGGTATAACCGTTAATGAATTGTTTATGATGTTTTGAAAAAGGAAATCAGAAATCAGTGCTGTGGTCTAGAAGTTAACACACATGCACCAGACTCTTAATGTAGGCCTAAATGTAGTTCCAGTCCTATTCCTCCAATTTTTCCCATCATTTGCTATCATTCCTCTGCTTATTCTGTCAATTAATTGGCAAAATGTCTAAAAAAAACTGTGAATTGGCTTAGTAAATCACATTAGATCTTGTGACATAGTCACATGTGATTCTGTCTAGCTGTCAATGTTTCTCGTTATTCATCTACAGGCCAGTGAAAAGCCTTTCGTGTATCCTTTAAATGAGATCTAACCTGACAAAATAGAATCTGTCACAGGCCAAAAGAACAAGATAAATAAAGTGCCCCACAATATCACACTTCTGAGGATCACCACAAAGGACTTCAGCTGCCCTTCCTGCCCAAACAAGTCAGCCACAGTTTATTTCTGAAGGAGGAAGGACACTGCAAGGAGGTCAGCACACCTTCTTATTTTTTTGTATTTGCAATAAAGATAACCTCTTTTTACACATCCATGCTCTAATTTCCAGTAGCCCATGGCAGGCAAGTTTAGGCCTACCTTATCTGCCTTGTTAAACACAGACAAAGGGATGAATTCTTTCTCCTTTTCTCTGGTGGAGACAATAGCCAAAGTAGATAACCTAGGACTCTGGAATTAATTATCTGGCCTTTTAATTCAGGGCCGTAGTGATTAGCCCACTGTGGATGCATTAGCATAATATTTTTGCTATCTTCTCTGTGCTGGGTCTCCTGGACCTTGTCTTTTTCCCTGGTGGAAAACCCCACTCAGCATTTCATCTGTTACCTGGCAGTCCCTGCCTATGAATGTGATTTGAGGGAAATTAGGTTTCCTCTTCATACCAAACGGGCTGATGACAGTTCATTGCAAGTGGATAATTATAAATGGTTTTTATATATCATTGACTGCTGTGATGGGGAGAGCGATATGATGTGTTAATAGAGACATTTAGCTCCATTATTCCACATAATAATCCTCAGTAACTGCACCACTGATTACCTGCTCCATCAAGACTTGACTTCACAACATGCTGGCTACGCCAGTTGGACACATCCTTTGTGGAGCATTAATGTGTGGAGGACAAAACCAGAACTATACCAGCTCAGACATGGCTGTTCATGAATTTGAAATGACAGTGAGAGAACTATATTTATCAGCTTTCTCTCCATGAGCCGAAGCCCAGCACTCAGTCTTCCATTGGCTCTCCTTGCATGTTTTACTTCTTCTCCTTCAGCATTCTTTTATATTGCAACCATAAATGTTTCCAAACCTAAGGCAATGACTTCACAGGCATAATTTTTGGAGGAAGATACTTGTAAAGAATACTGTAGTTCACCCAAAGTTTACATTTTGGCACATTTCCATGGGCACATTGAGAGAAGCTTGTGCAGAGTGACCTGCATGTACATGCAAAAAAATGTAAATAAAAAAATGTAACAAGCATTGTTTAGTGCTAATATATATATACACACAGTGGGTACAGAAAGTATTCAGACCCCCTTAAATTTTTCACTCTTTGTTATATTGCAGCCATTTGCTAAAATCAATCATTCACACAGCTAAGTTCATTTTTTTTGCTCATTATTGTACACACAGCACCCCATATTGACAGAAAAACACATAATAGTTGACATTTTTGCACATTTATTAAAAAAGAAAAACTGAAATATCACATGGTCCTAAGTATTCAGACCCTTTGTTCAGTATTTAGTAGAAGCACCCTTTTGATCTAATACAGCCATGAGTCTTTTTGGGAAAGATGCAACAAGTTTTTCACATCTGGATTTGGGTATCCTCTGCCATTCCTCCTTGCAGATCCTCTCCAGTTCTGTCAGGTTGGATGGTAAACGTTGGTGGACAGCCATTTTCAGGTCTCTCCAGAGATGCTCAATTGGGTTTAAGTCAGGGCTCTGGCTGGGCCATTCAAGAACAGTCACGGAGTTGTTGTGAAGCCACTCCTTCGTTATTTTAGCGGTGTGCTTAGGGTCATTGTCTTGTTGGAAGGTGAACCTTCGGCCCAGTCTGAGGTCCAGAGCACTCTGGAGAAGGTTTTCGTCCAGGATATCCCTGTACTTGGCCGCATTCATCTTTCCCTCGATTGCAACCAGTCGTCCTGTCCCTGCAGCTGAAAAACACCCCCACAGCATGATGCTGCCACCACCATGCTTCACTGTTGAGACTGTATTGGACAGGTGATAAGCGGTATGTGTGGAGAAAACCAGGCACTGCTCAGAATTGAGGCCAAAAAGTTCTATCTTGGTCTCATCAGACCAGAGAATCTTATTTATCACCATCTTGGAGTCCTTCAGGTGTTTTTTAGCAAACTCCATGCGGGCTTTCATGTGTCTTGCCACTCTGCCATAAAGCCCCGACTGGTGGAGGACTGCAGTGATGGTTGACTTACTACAACTTTCTCCCATCTCCCGACTGCATCTCTGGAGCTCAGCCACAGTGATCTTTGGGTTCTTCTTTACCTCTCTCACCAAGGCTCTTCTCCCCCGATAGCTCAGTTTGGCCAGACGGCCAGCTCTAGGAAGGGTTCTGGTCATCCCAAACGTCTTCCATTTAAGGATTATGGAGGCCACTGTGCTCTTATGAACCTTAAGGGCAGCAGAAATTTTTTTGTAACCTTGGCCAGATCTGTGCCTTGCCACAATTCTGTCTCTGAGCTTTTCAGGCAGTTCCTTTGACCTCATGATTCTCATTTGCTCTGACATGCACTGTGAGCTGTAAGGTCTTATATAGACAGGTGTGTGGCCTAATCAAGTCCAATCAGTATAATCAAACACAGCTGGACTCAACTGAAGGTGTAGAACCATCTCAAGGATGATCAGAAGAAATGGACAGCACCTGAGTTAAATATATGAGTGTCACAGCAAAGGATCTGAATACTTAGGACCATGTGATATTTCAGTTTTTCTTTTTAATAAATGTGCAAAAATGTCAACAATTCTGTGTTTTTCTGTCAATATGGGGTGCTGTGTGTACAGTAATGAGGAAAAAAATGAACTTAAATGATTTTAGAAAATGGCTGCAATATAACAAAGAGTGAAAAATTTAAGGGGTCTGAATACTTTCCGTACCCACTGTATATATATATATATATATATATATATATATATATATATATATATATATATATATATATATATATATCCTTTTAAGCTTTAAAGTAAGACACAGTCCACTGCCATTGCATTGAAAAAATATATATTCAATAAACATCCTCTTTTGTGTTCTGTATAAGAAATAAAGTCATATGGGTTTGAAATGACATGAGGGTTAGTACATTTTCATTTTTGGGTGAACTCTTTCATTATTAAGGAATCTTGTTTCAGACTGGTTTCCAGGGCACCATTATGTAGAGTGATCTAGAAGGAAAGCTTCAGACAAAACTAAGTGAATATATTAATACTACAATGATTATTTATAAGTTAGAAAATTGTCATTTATACATAATCTTTTTCATATGCTCCATCAGATGCCTTTTTTTTTTATTATTTCCACCAACAGCCAAAAAGGCAGTGAAGGATATGTCTATGCTGCCATCAAAAACTAACCAGATGAAGACATCTCAGAAGACAGGATATGAAGTAGACATTGGATTCAGATGTACCTTGATGCATTCTTACCACCAGATTGCCTGTGATGATAGCATTTTTCAGCATTCTGACACAGCCCAAGAGAGTCAAAATCATGCTCTGTGAGATACTTTGACCTCCAGCAGCTCAGTGTCACCCTACATCCTCTTCTTTTACTTCAGGTCACATGCCATTTTCCTTCTCAGCCAATTCCAGGCAGTCACAACACAAATTCAAACCGCTTCTCACAAAATATGATGCTAAATCGCCTCCATCCTTAGAGTTTAGCTAAATGCACTGAGATCAGATGAAACCAAAAGTGTATGCATACACTAGGGACTAACATTCAGTCACAACCCCAGCTACACACCCTCAGGATTAATACCAGAGAAGAGGTGGAGCCTGTTATCTGCATTACAATATCCTGCTAATCAGCTCTTTTTGAGAGAGGAGAGGACGTCCCCTGAGGATGTTAGAGATTTCTTGCTACAACTTCATTTTTCAGAATAAATAAGAAAAAAAATGTATGTGCCACCCATGCATTGGAGAATTAATTTCCCATTTTTATTTCTGAACATTTGGAGCCAGTTCTAAATTACTTTCCTAGGGGGGATTATGAAATTGGAGCTCCATTTTGAGGGATTAGGCTGGTCTTAAACTACTGGATGGTATGAGGAACCAGGCACTGGATCCTCTATACAGCTCCTCTATATGATGCAGGAATTTCTTTAAAATACAGAGGGATGGAGAACATAACCAGTGAAAACCATTACTTAAAATGATAAACAGTTTAATACATGTGCATTTATACAGCTTAAGAACCAGAGGCAGCAATATAGTAGATCGTAAAATATGATGCAAATGCAAAAGATGTTCTTTAACATCCTTATTCTTGGATGAGGAATAATGATTGAATGTCTAAATAATGCATAGTCTTTTAATCGCTTATCTTAATTTAAGATGGATCTGCTCATGAATCAACTAAATTGCTACGTGTTAACAGATGGAACCTGACAATAATGAATGTTGACTGCACTTTAACGCTTTTACTTGCTCTTGGCATGCTTTTACTTGCTCTTGGCACAAAGTCAAACATTTGGATTTTGCAGACTTTCTATTGACAACATTTAAAGGCTTTTTTTGCTTTCTTGGAAGTCTACCAAAAGAACAAATATTATGAACTTATGTTTTGTCCCAAATTACTTAACAGGAACATTCACCCATCCTGTACTGTTACACATATTTATGCTGTTCTAAACACGTATTGCTTTCTTTCTTATGAGGAACACAAAAGGAGATGTTAGACAGAATATTAGAAACAGCCAGTCTAAGTAAACATTCACTTTCATTTGTCCATAGAAGAAAGTCATATGGGGCTTGAATGTCACGAGGGTGAGTTAAAGATGACAAATAAACCTTTAAGGCCATAGAACTGATGTTATTGAATGCAAAAATAAGGTCTGCTCCAAAACTGTCTTCTGCAGCATCTTTACTGAAATGATGCCTCATAAAAGACAGATTTGGAACACTCTACATAGGCGGCATCTCCGCGGCCGCACATAATTTAAGTAGACACTTGACTCGCAACTGATTTCAATACAGGTGACTCAAAAGAAACGACGCAATCCTCTAATGAGCATAAATATGCAGAGCACACACACATTTTGGGTAAAATGGTTAAAATCACTCTTGAGTTGTACAGGTCTTGGAGGGTGGGCAGGGGGTCACCAATAATCCTCTCAGTAGTCCTGACTGTCCTTAAAATTCTACCTTAGAATTTGGCCAAACCGAGATATCTTAAGAGGCAGTATTAAGATGCTTTTGGAACAGCCTTCATGAAGGGAGCACACCTATGATGTCTTAAAATGCTGCCTCCAGAGGTGAGCAGAGTGAGCATTCACTAGGTTTTGGAACAGACACATAAAGTACTTAAAAAGGTTTTAAAATTAAGGTTATTATGCATGGGTCGACATAGCACCATAGTTATGAGCTTGACACAGACAGGGTATAAACAAAGGGGATTCACACTTTTAATTCTGTAATCTCTACAAGTATAGCAGCAAAAAAAAATTTTAAGAAAGTATTAATGGCAATAAAATTGTAGGTTGGGTAACAAATGATTTATGAGAAACATGATGTGACTCCAGGATGATGTGGTGTAAATGAGTATTGTGTTCAATTGCATAAACTAGTTAGCAGGATTGTTTATACATAAATCTAGGTGGCTATCAGTGGTGTAGTCGGGGCCAGATGTACGTATATATGTTGTATGCTTTCTTTTTTCCCAGGGCTGTTTGCGTATAACGACTTCTAAGGATCAATATTTGCGTATACCCTCGGTATACCCACTTGTTTTGCTGCTTCAGAAGTCCATAATATACTGTCTTTTAAGTTTCACTTTAACTATATTGGATGCTGTTTTGTAAAACTGGAGATTCTTTGTTGTAATTGGTCCATTATCACTTGAATTCTACCATTCCACGCCCCTAACAACCTTTGTCATTGCCATCGTCGACTGAGAGAGAGAGTCACCCTCACATTGAAGCATTATCAGGTAAAATTTATTAACCAAATGTGCCAGATATCCTGTAAAATAAGGAATCATCCTGTAATTAAGGGGAGAAATGTGTTCTGTGTGAAATCCATACCTGATGCCGTTTGTGCTGTATTTTAGCATCACAAATCCAAACTGCTGAGAATGTTTAACAAGTCGAGAGAAATGGACCTGAAACCCACACACCTTTCATGTGAGTTGTGTGAGATATCGGATGTTGCTATACATGGATGCTACACTTGACAGAAACAGCTGGGGGGAATATCAATGACAATCAGTACATGTCTTCTGTCATGTTTTCTTTCAGCAGAAGAATATGTCAAAAATATAGCTTTCGAGTGCATTTTGAAACACCAGTAAACACATCTATTCATGACATGCCATTACATTTTATTCCATATGTCAGAGCTCATTCTGGTAGAGGGAGAGAGAGAGAGAGGGGTAAGAAAAACTGCTTGCATTAATTCAAAATAAAAGTACAGTCGTACAGGTTTAGTTAAAACACTTTTCCTAATGTTAAGACATTTTCCTTATGATAAACACTTTTTACTGCCAAAACAATAACACTGATCCAATGAGAAATACATTATTTTCACGTTAAGCCTTTTCTCTCCCTTTCAATCTTCTTCCTGGTCATTGTATTAAAGCATTTTTTATTTTTCAAAAAACAAATGTGGCGATTTTGTTCAGTTTTTATTGTTATTTCAGTCGAACAGCTGTTAAAATTGTATTGCATGCATAACATAAATTGGGACATGCATTCATATCAACGATTGCTTGGACTGATTACCTTTAGGGGATTTTGTTGTGTGTTTGCAACTTTTCATTCATTCATTCTTGACAAATACAATTCCACACTTGTCACACTTGGCGGGAGGGCATTTGCTTTTCAATGACGTTAGCCAGTCATGACAGTGGGCGTGTTTTAAAGGTGAAGTACACTCAAATCTGAGTGTGGCAGGGCGGAGGGCGGGGCCGGGTCGTGATCCTACACACCCGGTCCCGTATTAGGCTAATTAAGCATCTGAGGGATAAAGGTCGACTGCAGAGGATCGTGCGGGAGAGAGAGATCGTTTACGAACATGTCTGTCATGTGTGTGTTTGTGTCTTCTGTTTTAGTTTATCATTAAACTATTATTTATATCATCAAGCCGGTTCTCGCCTCCTCCTTTCCATTGATCCCTTTACACCGAGCATTTCAGACAGAGGGTCAGAGACAAGATAGAAAAAGTTAATGTAATACTACAGTACATTATGAATTTTTTTGTGCAAAAACCTTTACTAAAATTATACAGTAAGTGAACCCCTAGGAAGAAAATAAAATGTAAAAAGAAATATGCATTTCATGACCCCTTTAATGTGAAAAGTTGCTATATTGCTTGGCAACTGCAAATATTTACTGAACTATACGGATACTGAACTATATAAATTTACAGAATAATTATTTATTCAGTTATTAAATTTATCAAAACATTTTTTATGAATAATTAATTTCACTATAAGAGTTCTGCATAAGACCACTTATCTGTGGTAAACTCACTGTATTGCATAGTGTCTTGTGGCTTATTGCTTTATTGATAGACATACCATCCAGAAATGTGTATCAGCTAGGCCTTTGCGGATCATCTAATTCAAACCTCTATAAAACATCTCTGATAGAGTTAGATCTTCTGTCCCTCCGTCAAACAGAGAAAGGCGAGTTTGTATTTGAGGCTTTTGTCTGTGTACTGGCACAAAGCACTCAAAAGGTTATTGTTCCTCTCCAGCTCTGGAAATATTTCCTTAAGCTCACCTCAGACCAGGCAATTTCTCCTTTTTTTATTCTCTTGCCTTTGTTTTGAAGACAAAGGTGATGAATTTGGAGTGGGTGTGAAATGCCAGGCAGACAACGAAGTGTGTCATTTATTCTCTCAGCAGGTGTGACGCGCTGGGCCTGGTGTGAGCCTTGGTCCATTGTCCTGCCGCACACACGCCCCATTCCCCAGAGAATAGCCTCCTCTCCCTGGCCACACCAATCCCAGGACAGAAAAGTCACAACAAAAGGTGAAAATGAGTGTAAATTGCAGTTATTTTTCCATCCTTTCCTTTTGTAATTTAAAAACTTTTTATCTGCTGGAAGAACACTTTATTTATTTATTTATTTCCTGGAAAGGAGCTCACTGACACGTTATTCACAGGGTCATGTGACAACACAGGTTTCTGATTATTTCCAAATGGTGTTACGATTAAAATTTTCAGCCTTGAGCTATAGAGCAGCTTCTGATGTGTTCTTTGGTTTTTCTCAGCATCAGTACATATTTGACTTAATTTAGCATTAAAACCGTTTATTAATAAAAATTAAATATTTTGTGATTTTGATAAAATGATTAGATAAGTTGAAGTTTAATAAACAGGTGTACTAAATGTTGCCATTGATGTCAAAGAATGAGACAATTGCAGTTTTATAGAAATAATATTTTATGGCATGCAAAACCCTAGAGATTGGTTTGATTGGACTGATTACAGCAACTGCTTCCTCTTGGTCTGTACTTATTTTATTTTTTTACTGTAATTGTGTGTGTTAATAATGAGCTGTGTAATACATCTGTATTCAAATTCAAGCAGATTTTTTTTTTTATATATATATATATACCTCCGAATCAGCACTTAAGATCTTACTAAGTTAATTTGTATGATCATTGTCTGTTGGGATAAGTAGTTCAGCTCAATCGACAGCATTTGTGGCATAATGTTGATTACAAAAAATAAAAATCTATTTAGACTCCCTTTTCTTCAAAATAAATAAATAAATAAAATCTAGGTTACAGTGAGGCACTTACAATGGAAGTGAATTGGGAAAATGTTTGATGCTTAATTTTATCATTTATGCATTTCATAACAGCGCTTATAATAATTATTTTTAAATGTGTGTGTTATTTGAGCTTTTAAGTGCTGTTGATGTTGCAGAACTTTTATTGAATCTGGAATATTCCTTTAAGGCCACGTCCACACTAATATGTTTTTGTTTGAAAACTCATTCATTTTGCTTCATTTTAGCCTCTCATCCAAACCCGAGTGGTATTTTTCAAAGATACACCCCATCACCGCATACTTTGGAAAACTATAATGTAAGTGTGGCAGTTTGGTGGAGGATAAAGATAATACTAGTACTACAAAATGAGTGAGATAGAGAAGCTGACTACGCCACAGGGAAACTACTACCCAAAAATAGGACACATAGATTCATTACCACAGAAGGCAAGAGACGACGTGGATATCAATACAAAAATACTTTTATTTCACAGGCAATAAATATATAAAACTGTTAAAGTGACTGTGGTGCAAACATTCATTCAAACCCTATAAAAGAAAAACAAAAACAAAATGAAAAGGACATATGAGCTGAGGCTTACGGTGGCCTGCTGAGAAGTGAGTATCCTAAGACCACACCACTCACCCAATTACACTTCACACAATCACACACTACGTGAGGGAGAAGCGATTGCCAGCAGCAAAACACTCTGTGAGGTAAACACCACCATCACCAAAAGGTAAGGACAGCTAGCCTCCCTACCCTGGGGTCTTCAGCTCCTGAAACAAAAAGCTTGCAATTAGCCACCAGACACACATTCATCGAGTATAACTAAAGACAAAAAGAGGTCCACATTTGGCATTTCGCTGGCAACATGTGGCAAACAAGATGTAGCTCAATAGGTTCACACCAATTTGCCAGCAAACCCCTGACACAACCGGTAAGGTATTTGCTATAGAGAAGAAAAAAGAAAAAAAAACAATCACACACTACAAATAAAAAAATTAAACAAACCCACAATTATACAAATAAACCCAAAGAAAATTAACACATCTGAGCCAGGCTTCCACCAGATACTTAGATCAAAACATTAAACAAAAGGCACACTTGGCGTTCTTGAGTAGTGGACGACCAAACATTCTCACTCAGTGTGGAAAACAAACACAAAAAGAAAGAAACAAAACACTTACACACAAAACACAAACAAACAAAACAAACATGCTGGTAATATAAAAAAGTGGGCTAATGTGCACGGGTAAGGCATGTTTCACAAATACCCAGGTGGCATAAACTCCACCTTAAATAGGCAAGGGACGACCACTAATAGACTGTCACTACCGTAAATCCCGTGACAACCACAAACATTAGGGCAGGACCTCACCTAACTTGCCACATAAGGAAACTGAAAATGGAATTTTCAAATGAAAATGGATTAGTTCAGACATGGCCTGAGTAATAATTTCACAGACAGTTAACATTGAAGATATGAAACCAACATGCTTTTTAATTGTTTGTGTAGACTTCATGTCTTCTAATTTTTCATAAAGTATATATCCCAACAGACTCACAAACACAAGCAACAGCACAAGTAAAAAATTGATGTATTTTTTTACACCATTCAAAATAAAATTATTAAAACCCAACAATATCGAATGGGATAATCACATAAAACACCAAATTGCTATTCATCAATTAGTAGACTGCAGTAGTACCTCCAATACACAGTTCAAAAGAATTAGTTTGATCATAGGAATCAGAGGGAGTCGCACTTGCATTATTAAACCTGAGTCTTGGCAAAAGAAAAGCTCTTATCTTTCTCCACAATAGTCTCGTATTCCATTTCACATTCTTCAGTTGTGTCCAAGTCCCAATTTTTTAATGTCCTATTACCATAGCAGTAAGACTCCCAACATGCAGTCATGTATCCAAGTCACTATGTCTGATTACGCCTTTGCTGCAAGCAACTAGCACATGAGTTCCCACGTCAACAGAGCAGGATAAAGTCACACACCCAATCAACTCAAATAGGCAAAAGCATGTCCCTCTAATTTATACTTGTTGAGTGTTGCTATTGTTCCGTGGTCCTCTCCTCTTCTCCCATTTACAGGACTGGCATGAGATCAATTGGCTCGTTGGACAAGCGAACCTCCGCAACGGGAAAGATGTCACCACATATACCTCCACTGCGAGCAACAAACACACATGAGTTCCCTCATCAGAACATGGTAAAGTTACACACCCAATCGACTTTGGATAGGCAAGAGCACGTCCCTTTAATTTATAATTAGTGAGTGCTGTAATAGTTACCTACGTCTCCTTCTCCTTTTATAATTTAGAAACGGCATGGGATTATTCGGCTCATCATTGGTAAATTGCTTTTATATTGTTTGATAACTTAAGAAGTGTCCTCAATTAGAGTGGGGTCAATTAGTCTTTAACAAGGACAGATGTAACAGCTTTCAATAGGACAACATAACATGCAAATACAAAATGTAAACAAACACATGTGACACAACACTCCAGTAACACGGCAAATAATAAACAGCAAAAGTGTGAACATGCATCAACACCCACCCCCACCCCCCATCCTATAGTCTGCTACATTTGCTCTCAACATGCTAGTGATGGGAAGTCTGATTCTTTTCCGTGAAGCTGTTCTTTCAGATGGTTAATTTCAATGAACCCAAAAAATGATTTAGTCCAATTTGGTGAACTGGTTCAGCTCATTCACTGAAAAGAAACTGTTCAAAGGAACGATACGTTCACAAACTGGACATCACTACAACATGGGTGGAGACAGTCCACTACATCTCTCCTTCTAAACTTCTTGCATGTGTTCGTCTAAAAAAAAATTTGGGGCTTAGAATTAAAGTTTTACCCAACCATCCGCCATCTCATTAATCTGAGACACACTGGCTTTGTGAAGTTGTCATTGTTGTACCTAAAGGTACAGAGTTTATGCTAATAACCTGAAAGGACCTGATATTATTATGAGGGACCTCCCACTGTATACCTACAAAAAGCAGCTTTTCCCCATGCAGAAACAATATCTCCCTCATCTCTTTGAATCAATATGTAATATGTTCGCCTTTTTTCCCCACAAACAGCATATTTTCCTTCTTCTGTCGGGTTACAAATTAAACATTAGACCACTAACTGGCTGTGTCTGGGGTGGAGGCAGGGGGCAGACTGGCCACCCTGGGCTCCAACATGCCTGCACGGATCCCATTACAGAGTGAATATTCAAAAAACTCTATAAGGTAAAGCCTATACAATGGTTTTTATTTTGAAAAATGAAAATTACTTTTATTTTGAAATTACTCGCACATCATAATGCATTTCCATATATGCGCAATAATAAGCGTTGTCATCAGCGTCCTGCTGTGTGACACGTAAGTATATTTAACAACATTTGGTTGTTTGGACAATTAATTTGGTTAATCAAATTAAATCGGTCTACATAACTTCTTCCTCAAATACTGTACAATGGCATTTTTAGTATTAATAATGAATGGACTGTAAGTGAGAGAAAGGTTAAAGCAATCATTACAATATTTAACAAAAGTATTTAATTTAATTGGATGTAGGGAGTGTGTTTCTCGGTGACGACAAGCATTGATGTTCTGCCTGATGATTCAGTATTGTAAATGGGATTGTTTTGGACAGAGTACAGTCTTTACAATGCATTACATTGTAAACATCTTATGTTTAGTTTCTGGCCTCTCCCTCTCCCTTCCTCTTTCTTTCTTCGTCCCTCTCTTTTTCTGGCTTTTGCAGACTTTCAGCATCTGGTTTAATGTAAGTTGAGTTGTATTTCAGTGCAACTGAATTTACAAAAGCAATTTGCAGAAAGCCGGCACTCGTGGGTTTGTGGAGTGCTGAACAGCTCACTTTGGCAACATTAGAGAGCAGCTTCCATCAGTCACGGCCCCTCTGGGATCGAGAAGGTGCTGTACATCCGTGTCTTAAACTGAGGTGAAAATCCTAATTTATTAAGTATTGATCACCACAAATGACAGTAAGTGCTACATTTAGTGAGCAAATAACTGACAAATTGACAGACAATTTTCTTACATTTGGAGTCTTTAATGGCTTAAGTACACAAGAAAAGACTATAAAAATATTATCAGCTTTGGACCATGAGAAAAACAAAAATCCATCACGACCATTACACTTTCCATTTGACTTTGTTAAATTACCTAAATGCCTTAAACAATGGACGCTCAAGGCTGTAATGATGCATTTGGTGGGTGTTTCTTACTTTTTCCCTAAAAATTACATAGTTTTATTTGATTTTTTAAATGCAGCTTGTAATGGGATACGCATTATGCATGCTTCAATGCCATTATATAGTGCTTGTCCAAAGTACCTGAGATTGTATTGAAGCAAATGTGCTTAATCTAGGAAGACTTAATCTAATTTGGATCAACAGCCTTCTTGTTCCGGGATTTGAGAGAAATGTTAATGTGGCATTATTAAACTATTAGCTCTGATGCACGCTCATAGAGGTGCAGGCATACTGGAATAAATAATGCATTATTTTCACCATGCTTGCCCCTCTGTGTCCCTCCCACCTCTAGGGCAATTAAAAGGGGTTAGAGTGCATCTGCCGTTCAGCTATAGCACGAGGAATGGTAGACGCTTCAGATGAATATTTGCGAATGATAGCAGTATCCTTAACTCCTCTAAGACCTTATTAATAAAAGGCAGGAACGCATCTGAGTGGCTTTAGACTTGACCTAAAGACTTGTTTATCCCCATGGAGGCATACTTACGAGGCCTGTCGATGCGGTGGAGAGAAGGTTATTCTGCATTGCTCAGTGGCAGGCGGTGAGGGAGGCATAGTTGATGTAAGAGAGAGGCTCTAGCTGTTTATTTTTGAACACTCTGCAGGAGGTGTCAGGCTCCATTTTGTGCATATAGCATGGTCTATACTTAATACAGACCAGCTTGGACAAAGTGTTTTGTTGGTGTTTTGGAGAGGGAGTGTTTGTCTTGACTTGTTACTCCAAAAAAGGCCCTTCTCACATAATTATGGTAAAATACTTTGTATATGACATAAAGTACTGCTATCTTCAAGAAAATGAGTGTGGTCATTTTGTGTACTTGAATTTTTACAAGCTGATTTAAGTGTTTTAATTTAATGACAAATTCCATTATATTACCCCATATCCCAATTTTATCCCAAGATAAAGAAAAGCAAAGTTTTTGTTTTTTAACTAAACACACCCTTTTCAAATGAGTGCTTCGCTGCCATCCACAGGCATCAGCAAAAACAGTGACTTAAAATAGCTATTCAAGCTAGCTTTTCAATAATTATAGCTGAGCTTTCTTTACGCATAAGATCCAGAGATCTGTACTGAAGAAAAAGTTAGAAAGAAAAAGTTGGTGTTAGCGTTGTATTCTCTCATGTTTCACTCCTCAAAAGCTGCAATTATGCTGTGAAGAATCAGAATTCATACTTGGTTATCATGGGGATTTGCTACACCTCCTGAGATTTTCAACCTAACGTAAAATGAAAAGATGAGCTGAGCTGTTTTTCTTCTTTCTTTCACTGTATTTTTATAAAATAAAAAAAAAATAAGAAAAAGGCTACACCTTTCAACAGGCTTTGAAAATAATTTGAAGAAATGTTCCTGTTTCAATTCTGTGTTTGAATAGTGGCATGCAAAGCTTTGGGAGGGAGGCCCCATTTTGAAGGATTCTTTTAGCTTTTAGTCAAAATAATGAACTTTTACTATGGATTTGATTGGGGTCTCTAATTAAAAGGGTCTTCTTGATTACAAATGTGTTTTAAAGGGATTATGAGGAATACAATTTTATCAAAACTCAAAACTTCCTCCTCACTGCAAAACAAGCCTTTGTTCAAACCAAGGTGCCAAAACAACTCTTTCTCTACTTTCTCCACATTGGATGTGTTTAAACTGTAACAAAAGCTTTTAGTCACACACTGAAAAATATGTTTTTTGGTGGTGTTAATTACTATACCGACAGGTTGGTTAAAATTGGTAAAAACGGATTTAAGGAAATAAGATCAGTTTACCTAATCATTTTATGTAGATTTACTTCATAATTAAGTCTTGTGCACTGTTAATAGGAATTTTTTTTTAAAAAACTGGATGACAGACCATAAGTGATTTTTATGCAATAAAGTTTTTGCGTATGGTGCATTTAAACTTTTGTGTTTCTAGTGACTACTGTAATTGAAATATATTTATGTAAAGGGATCAATGTGAAGAAGGAGGCGAGAACCGGATTTTCAATATAAATAATAGTTTAATGATAAACTTAAAAGAAGACACAAACACACACGACGGACATGTCCGTAAACGATCTCTCTCTCCCGCACGATCCCCTGCAGTCAACCTTTATACCTCAGAGGCTTGATAAGCCTAATACGGGAGCAGGTGTGTAGGATCACGACCCGGCCCCGCCCTCCGCCCTGCCACATTCCTCCCTCCTTCTCTCAGGCTGGGGAGCCCCCGGCCTGACGTACATCCCCCCCCCTTTCCCTGGGGGAGGGCGTGCTTTACGTCTAGTCGGCAGGTCATCCCCATCTACCTGGATGAGGGAGGGGACAAGGGGAGGGAAACAGAAATAATTAAAATGGGGGGGTACTTCCTGTAACAGTGTAGTACCCCCCCCCCCCAAAAAAAATGCAGAGCGACAATGAGAGAGAGAGAGAGATGAAAAAAAAAAACTCTTAATCGCCAGTTCTCCAATACGCCGCAGCTTGTTCCTCGGCCACTCCTCCACCCTCTATCGGACGACAGCCACGCCTCTCCGGGCGGATCAGAGGCAGTCCCCCAGCCCCTGGCAGGACGGAACGCCCCACTGCGTTCTCGGGGAACAGAAGGGGTTTCTCTGGAGAGAAAGTCAGTCACAACCATCTGCACCCCCGGCCTATGGATTACCTCGAACATAAAGGGCTGAAGAGCCAGATACCAACGGGTGATCCATGCGTTAGTATCCTTCATGCAGTGGAGCCACTGCAGAGGAGCGTGATCGAAACAGAGGGTAAAGGCCCACCCCAGCAGGTAGTAGTGGAGGGTAAGAACAGCCCACTTAATCACAAGACTGTACTTACTGGTACTGTAATTGGTCTCCTTGAAGGAGAGCTTGCGACTAATATATAGCACTGGCCGTTCCTCCCCTCCAACCTCCTGCGAGAGCACCATCCCCAGCAATGTTAGATGCATCAGTCTACAAAAAAGGGAGAGAGAAATCAGATCCATGTAAAAGCGGCCCCTCCACACAGTGCAGAATTTACCTTAAGTAAAGCCTGTTGGCACGACTCTGTCCACTGGACCGGATTGGGAGCTCCCTTTTTATTAAGATCAGTCAGTGGGCTGGTAACATCAGAGTAATTAGGCACAAACCTCCCGTAGTAGCCAGCTAGCCCTTACCTCCTTTTTGGTCTAGGGTACCGGGAAGGCTGCGATTGCTTTGGTTTTGTTAACCTGTGGACGCACTTGCCCGTGATCCAAGTGGAACACCAGATACCTAACTTCTACCCACCCAATTGCACACTCATTTGGGTTGGCCATGAGTATCGCCTGTCTCAGTTGCTCTCAGGACAACCCCTAGTTGTTGCATATGCTGCAGCCAATCATTACTATAAATGATAATGTCATCTAGATATGTGGCAACCTCCTTGGACCATATTCTACCGGTGGCCCAGCATCGCTGGAGGAGGCCGTCTGGCTGGCCGAGGACTGCACGGTGGTGTTACCAGGAGGTGGCGAAGCAGTGTCTTCTTCAAAATCCCAAATCTCTGAATCTCAAACCTCGATCCACCAACAATTGGTGCAAGGAGGGGCATTGGATAAAAATAAACAGGTGAGGTGTATGGTGAAATTCACAAGTATCCAGTGGTTACCATTAAGATACGTTTCAGGGGAAAAAGGCATAGAGTCAAGGCTGCAATTACTTTCCACCTCACCCATCCACTAATTCTGGGAACCAATTGGCCCAGCTTTAAAAATATATTGGGGGTAATGTGTGTGGATGGGTCCCGCAAAGTAGTGGCATGGTGTATGACGTGTGATGCTATGGCTGGAGAGGCGGCACCAGGGCCGTCAACATTGGAGTGGGATTTCCCTCTAGAGCAGTCGTGTGACGAGTTCCTCAAGCACTCCTTGTAGTGAAAGTAATTTATGGTCAACAGCTCCAGCCAAATGTTGCGCTTTTCTATTATCAAGGAGTGGTTGTATCGAGTGACGTAGGACACTCAAACCACAGAAAATGCAACTCAGCTGCTAGTACCAAAGAGCCATCGGGAAACACTTTTTCAGGTGGCTCACCATAACCCAATAGCCACTTAGGTCACGAAAAGACTTTGAACCGTTTAATGGCCCTTATAATGGCCCAGATACTGTAGATGATCATGTTTAATGTGTCCTGTGTAATTAATAAACACATTATACATTGTCTAATGGGTCAGTTACGTGTGACAGCAGTGTGTTATATGCTGCATACACACCAATTTATGTGATTTTTAAAGATATTGCTTATTCCGTGCATGTGAATTGACGGTAAATATTACAGATGTCTGCAGTAATAATTACATTACGGACATATGTCAGGAAAATGAATCACATCCAAATATTTCTTTAGCCGCACTTGTCTAACCTATGTTGAAATCATTAAAGTCATGCTAGCCATGGCAGCAGTGAAAAGTGTTTTTTTTTTACTTTTAGGATCAAGTGGGGAGATTTTATTTATATCAAACTTTATTAGCAAAGTTAACTTATGTTCATAGCTAATCCATTAGAAAACACTAAACATACAGATATTAAATGTATTGAATGCTGAATTTAATTAACAACATTTTTAAATCTCAAAACTATTATTTTCTCTGGCTGACATTTGTGGCAGAGTGAAAATATGCCACTTTAAGGATCTGCCCCCAAGCCATACTGAAGGTGAGTCAGTATAAAATGGCCACCTGTGCCTGGTGTGGAATGATGAAGTTTGGTGTGCGCAGAGATGATATGAGGACGTAGTTTGCCATTGTGTACATGTGCTGTGAGTATAAGAAAGCCATTGAAGGAGTGAGGACAAAACAAAAAGAGACTGATAATCAGCACTTACCACAACAAAGGTAACCAGGATTGCAGATGGGAACAAAGCAACCAGACAGATGACTCGAGTTAAATGTGGAGTGGCGTAAAAGCACTGCCTACCGACCTGCTTTAGTTCTCTATGACAGAGCTGAACTGGAGACAGCATCAGAAGCTAAGGTGATCTCATCTCCCTGTATTCCCATTTTGACCTCTCCCTCCGTTCTCCTGCAGCGGTGCCTCATACACACATACACACACACACACACACACACACACACACACACACGCACGCACACACACACACACTCAAGGTACATACAAGCATACCCCTGACCCACCGCACACTCATTCCCGTACCCAAGAGTGCCTGAACACTCTCACACACACACCCTAAACACATGCATACACCCTGTTGACTGTTCAATGTATTATTAAATTTATTTTCTTTATTATATTGAACTATTGATTCACTTTTTGTTTAAAATAAATTTACTAAAGAGTTGATTCACATACATATTTGTTTTCTGATTTATGAAAAATAAATAGTTTTTTTTTCTAAAAAGTTATACCGCTGTGACTGATCCCTCAAAGATGTATTGTGGGTCAAAGTTTTTTCGACAGGCCTTATCCTGTCTGTCACCCAAATATATTAATTTTTTATAATTTACATTTTATTTTGGGGACCACCACCGTTGCAGAAGTAGCGCCTGAACCGGGACTTCAACTGAACACAATCAGGTGATTCATTTTGACTGATGGAACATGGACCATGAACATTTAAACCTTGAACTTTTTGAATTTTGTGACTTGAGCTATGAACTATTGATGTGTTTTTTTTACTTTTTTATGTATTTTTTGAATAGCTGAAAGCACAAGATTGTCAAGTTTTTACAATTTTCTGTGCTTTTGACTGGAGAAAGTGTTAATATTTGGAAATTGTGAACTCTTACTGAACCTGTAAAAGGAGTCTGAACTTTAACTCAAACCCATTTTGCATTGTTGAAATGAAAAAACTGTTGTAATGTGACCTGATTCTTTAAAATGTGGGCTTGTGTACTGGAAACTGCTGCACTACCTTGGATATTTTGATTGTGCAGGTGGAAAAAGCTTATTATAAAAGCTTACTATATTTTCACAACATTTTATTTTCTCATTGACTAATAACATTATACGTTTCCCCATCATGCTGCCTTATTGAGCCATGGCAGTTTCTCAAGCCCCACAAACAACTGAAGTAGAGATTGAGGCAATGGATGTAGAAACTCCATCAGTTTCTTGACAAGATTCTCCATTATTTTGCATTCTGACCTACCTTCACAACCCTACCCTTTCCAGCACCATCTCTCAGGGAATAAATGCAAAGTTTGGTTCTCCAGTCCAATACTGTACACCAGTTCAATACTGTACATTTTGAGCAGAGATCTAAACAAGACAACACGCATCTATACATGTCAATGCCCCCATTGCCAGGAATGTCTGAACCCAGGTTACTATCTCTTCCATTCCTCACTATGACCTAAGTGGAATCCTTTAATCCTTAGAACTAAAGATGGATAAACTGATGATTGCTGAGGAACTGCAAAAGGTGAAGGCTACATTGGTGTCATAGGTGTGTCCTGTGATGGTGCAACTCGAGTTGGAGATTCAGCAGGACAACAAATATACCTTTTTAAACTCTCAAAAGAGCTGTGATAAACTGCCAGTATAATGCTGGAGGTGCAGAGGATATCATGCGCCTGGTAACTGACTTCACTTTCGCCTTTCCTTCTCAGTCACAAGCTGAACATCACATGGTTACAGAAGAGGTGGTACCCACCAACATGGAGAGTCCAAAGCAAAGCTTTTTACTCAAGTTACATTCCTCCTCCTAAACCTGCATTAAAATCCATCAGGGAAACGCACTTATCTCCTGACATCCAAAGCAACCAAGGAGACCATCCGCATTCCCAGCGGCCTCATTCCAAGTGTCCTTCAATGCTATTATGTCAGCCCCATGTGTGGGTATGTAGGAGACTACCAGACCTACAAGCAACTTAAGCAGGTAGCTTTCTGGCCAAGAATGTGGATGGACGTGAAGAACTTCATCAAGAGGTGTGTGATATTTCAAACTGATAAACTGCACCCAATCACTTTTAAATTTTTTCAAGAACACAACTCTTCAAGGATGAAATCCAATAGGAGGACATGGAGGAAAGGAAGTAACTCCTGGGAAGATGCCCAAAGGTCTGAGGTGAGACCTCTTCAGTGTTTATAGGCAACAGTGGGTTGTCTTCTCAAGGGGGGAGAGAGTGGCAGAGTGAAAATGTGCCCTGCCACTTTAAGGATCCGCCCCAAGCCATAATGAGGATGAATTATTATAAGTATGAAAGGCTGCCTGTTAAAGTGTGCCGATTACAGATGGGGCAAAGTTACTAGACTGATGACCCAAGTTAAAAGTGGAATGGCGTGAGTACGAAGGCCACTGACCCCTCTATAATTCTCTACAACTGAGTTGAACTGGAGCCAGCATCAGAAACTAAGGTGATCTGATCTGCCTGCATTCCCATTTTGACCTATCCCTCTGCACTCCTGCAGCAGAGCCACACACACTCAAAGTACATGCAAGCATCCCCCTGACCCAGTGCACACTCATTCCCATACCCCAGAGTGTCTGAACTCTCTCTCTCACACCAACATACACCCTACACACACGCATACTTGGCTGTTCAATGTTTAATTCATTTTAATAAAAAAATGTTTTTGAACAATTGATTCTCTTTGTTTAAATAAATGTACTAAAGAGTTGATTCACATACACCTGTGTTTTCTGGTTTATGGACAATATACTGTATTGTATTTCTTTCTAAAATTTATATTATCGCTTTGACTGGTGGCTTGAAAAGAGCTATCTTGGGTTAAAGTCTTTTTTTTTTTTGACAGACCTAATCCTGTCTGGCACCCGAATATATAATTTATTTTTTTATAATTAAAATGTATTTTGGGGGCTGCCACCACTAAACACATTCAGTCTTTACAAAGTATACCTAGCTGCAGCTTTCTGAATAGTCAGGTCCATCTAATGGTACGAGTCCACTGGCGTGTGGTGAGCGACGTGGACGTTTTCCACTCATTCCAATGAATCGACCTCGCATGCATGGTGCTCCATTCCCATTGAAATTAATTGAAAACGCCTGATTTGCTTCACTCACAAAACAACCGGTGGATGCACACTGTGTCTCTTTCATGGTTTCACTTCTGACAGTGGTTCAGATGAAAGTGAGAGCATTTTCGGGCAGTGCAAAGAAATTCAGCAGCTTGCCCTGTACCTGTTCCAAGCCTAGTTTATTTAATTTTTTTACATATTAATTTCAGCCATACATTTTTATTTAACGTGTTAAATTTCAAAGCCCTAATTATAAGTCAACCTCTAGGAACATATTAAAATGATAAAAAAAAAAAGGCATGTCATGACCCATTTAAGAAATTCTTTTATTTTAAATCTTCTGATTGGCCATTGGTGGATTACAGAGAATCAGTGCTGTGTCCTCGCATTCTTGCTTATTTTTATAAGCTCACAATTGATATTGCTTTGCTTATTCAACTGTTCATTTAAACAGATGAGCGCACTGAGACTGATACTGTAATCAGATCCACTTTATGGTGTATGGAGTCTAAGCAATTCAGAAGAACAGTATCCAGTCAACCTCTTTGCACTGCCTTGAACTGTCCATTCAAATTCTCTCTCACTCCAATAACACTTATCATGAAGCTTTCCTAGAGTCTGCCTTCAATACCCATGCAAATATCATTCAACCTCAAAATTGCATTGAATATAAAAATGAAAGTCCTGATAATGTCCTTGACTGGAACAAGAGAGGATTTTTTTAAGCACTTGGGTCACTATATTTGAATAAAAATCAAGAGCTCAAAGCTCCTCCTGCCTCCAATTTGCTTCTTTCTCTAACTGTAACACTCTTCTGGCCAATTCAGATGAAATGTAGAATATTAATTCATTTATCTCCTTGATAACTACATGCTGTCTCATTTAAACTTCAAAATCCAACCATTAACAATTAGTCAGTCTTAAAACAAAGTAATTTTCCAAGACAAAATTTCCTTTGTCTTTCTTTGGCAATTTTAAAGGGATGGTTCACCCAAAAATGGCCTGAATGAACCTTTTTTAAGAAATTTTGAGAATGACACTGTTATTTTATCCATGCAATGAAAGTGAAGGGTGATGCTGTCAGTCCCTAATATTCTGACTAACATCTTGTGTATTCTGTGGAAGAATAACAAAATGTTTGATGGGTTTGGAATAACATGAGTTTGAGCAAATAGTGCCAATTTAAATTTTTGGGTACACTGTCCCTTTAAGGCTTTTTTGCTCTAAGTACCACCACACTTTGCTATAGTTTTATTGGGCTGCTATAGTTGAGTGTTGGCTGAGGCATTGCCTTTTTTTAAGTGTCATTCTTGTTTGGTCAAATGATCAAGGCCTGTGAGAATGAATAATTCTCAAAAGGCAAAAATGGGAAAAACAAGTTTTTCGTTTCTGAAAAAGAGGTGTGTAAGACATTGCTTTGCCACGTTGACTAAATACATTACGCAGCAAATGGGTCATTTCAGTGCACACCAGGTTCAGGGGGGGATGTGTTTAGTGAGGATGGGCAGAGTTTCCACTTCATCTGACCTGTTGAACAGACCCTAGGTGTGGGGCCACTGGTCTGTCCCTTATGGGGGAAAGTCTGCACCTAATTTCCTCCTCTAAAGACCAGTGAACAGGCCTAGTGTCTTTCTTCCCCATTAATTAAACGGTCTCACCCCCAGAAATGTAAAGAAATAAGAAATTATATTTTGCATATGGAAAATGAACCCTATTTTAGGGCCATTAAGATTTATTTTATATATTATATGATGACACCGTAGATGTCATACTTGAACTATATCAAAGTTGGTTGATAGTGAGACAATACAGATGCATAATATCAACATTTTTATGGTAAGTAAATGGAATATATATATGTGTGTGTGTGTGTGTGTGTGTGTGTGTGTGTGTGTGTGAGAGAGAGAGAGAGAGAGAGAGAGAGAGATACATGCATATATAAAACAATATTCAAAGTGAAAAAATATATAATTTTTATGTTATCTGTTATATCTAATCTGCATAAAAAATAAGGCATGAATTTAAAACTTGAATATGTTTAAAATTTTAGCGTTTGCTTTGATTCTGAAGAAACCTACTGCATCATGTATTTGTTTTGGATTTTGCCTTCCCTTGGATACTAGAAACCTTTTTGGTGAATATGTTTTACATATAGAAAATAAAGCCTATTTTTACACTGTAACATTGTTTTTTGTGACATTTAGTCAAATTTTTATGACCCAATTCTCGTTATCCCAATGCGAAGAAAGAGGCTCATTATGACATTCTCATTACCACAATGTGACATAATTTACAATTTAAATAATCTATAATTTATTTATCCATCATAGTACTACTCTCTTGAGACTGCCTTTCATTTTCACCAATTTTAATAAAAATACAATTTAAAAATAAAAAATCTTGTATGTAATAGCATACAAATACTATTTTATGGTAATGAAAATCATCATTTAAAAAAACAGTAGGAATAGTAAAGGTAAAACCTCCCAGTCCTTTATGGTAATGAGAATTGTAATGTAAAATGTGCTTAAGTGTCCTGAAAGTAATTTATAATTATTTATAGTTCTAATTGTAGTCTTAATTTTGTACTTGGAAACACACACAAAAGCAAACAAATATACACACACACACACACACACACACAGAGAGAGAGAGAGATACATGCATATATAAAACAATATTCAAAGTGAAAAAATATATAATTTTTATGTTATCTGTTATATCTAATCTGCATAAAAAATAAGGCATGAATTTAAAACATGAATATAAGTGGTTGTGAGTGGCCAACGTGCGTGTACACACACACACACACACACACACACATATACATGCATGTTTGTGTGTGTGTGTGTGTGTGTGTGTGTGTGTGTGTGTGTGTGTGTGTGTGAGTGTACACGCACGTTGGCCACTCACAACCACTTATTAGGTACACCTGTATCTCTACATATTAATTAAATGTATCTAATCAGCCAATCATCTGGCAGCAGTGCAATGTTTAAAATCAAGCAGATACTTCAATTAATGTTCTTAATAAACCATCAGAATGGGGAAAAATGTGATCTCAGTTATTTCGACCGTGGCATGAGTATTGGTGCAAGATGGGCTGGTTTGAGTATTTCTGTAACGTCTGATCTCCTGGGACTTTCACACACAACATTCTCTAGAATTTATTCAAAAAAACATCCAACAAGCAACAGTTCTGTGGGTAAAAACAGCTTGATAATGACAGAGGTCAGAGGAGAATGGCCAGACTGGTCCAAGATGACAGGAATATGACAGTAACCCAAATAACCACGTTTTACAACAGTGCTATGCAGAAAAGCATTTCTGAATATACAAAACATCGAACATTGAGGCGGATGGGCTACAGCAGCAGAAGACCCTTCCGGGTACCACTACTGTCAGCTAAGAACAGAAAACTGAGGGTTGCAGTGGTTCACCAAAACTGGATGGTAGATGATTGGAAAAACATCGCCTGGTCTGAAGAATCTCGATTTCTGTTTCAAATGGTTGGCCCACTGGAGCATTTATTTAGAGTTAAATACAATCAGGGAATTTTCTTGACAGGTTTCATGATCATTCACAAAGTGTTCCCTTTACAAAAAGCTTCACTACGATTTTGCGCTGCTAAGCTGTGAGCCGAGCTGAATAATGTGTGGAACACGTCAATGAACATTGACCGGAATTTATAGCCTCGGCTGACGTAATCATTAGATGCACCTGAGGCCAGGCTATAAATGGATACGTCACCAGGTGTCGTCAGAAACTCTTTTTTCAGAGTGATTCTGTTTCTGTGTGTTTCACACACCCTGTCAAAACTTTCTTTCCTCTGTTAGGAGATAGAATCAGTTAGGCAGTGTGCAGTGAACGTTGTTCTATTTTTCTCTTCTGTTTAGAAAATATTATATATATATATATTTCTAAAAAAAAAATAAATAAATAAAAAAAAAGAGAGAATGACTGAAAGCCGCAAACGGTGCGTGTTCCCCTCTTCTCGCTCTATAGCTGAAGACGGCACACATCAGTTTTTGCTGTTTGTTTGGGGGTAAGAGCACGCTGCTCTCGCGTTGCATAAGGGCGGGTGCGAGCACTGCGATTTGCTTTAACAGGCAGAGTGCGTCGTGTTCGCCTCGCTTGCATCCGGGAGTCAGGACTCACGAAAAGATTGTTCGTGGGGCTCGTGCATGGATTTGGCTGAGGAGCAAGAGACGGGTTGACCCCTTTCTCTCACTCTCTCCCCAAACCCAGCTGGTCCTTCACATGATCTCGAAGCGCGTTCCGACGCTTCTTCGGATCATGAGGTGGATCGCGATTCTCTTCCCGCCACCGAGCTTTCCGTCCACGATAAAAAATCTTATCGATTGGACTGGCCATGCGAAAAAGAGACCCCCAAATGCTCCAAATTAGGGGATAGATTTTATCTTCCAGTCTAAGAAAGGGAACGCCTCATGGGTCCCTTCCTTTTCTTTGATAACCTCCATGAAGAGCTTTTTCGCTCATGGAGAACCCCTAAAAAAAAAAAAAATGTATAAAAAAATATATATATATATTTTCTTCCCGTGTTCACATACCCTCGACGTCATTATATTCGACTATCGTGGGTGCTGAGGCACGGGGGTATTCAGTGATGCCGCCGGTCGAAGAGACGCTTGCGGGCTATCTCTCGTCGGGCTCGGCATCGTCACTTAAGAAGCCCTCTCTCCCCTCAAAGCCTTGTAGGACAACCTCCACTTTAGTGGGAAGGGCTTATCAAGCAGCAGGTCAGGCTGGTGCTGCTCTGCACACTATGCTGTTTTTCAGGTGTACCAGGCTGACCTCCTGGACGACCTGAGTGTGGGTTCTGTGCTTGACGAGCAAGCCTCAGACCCACCTCGGTCCTGACTGAAGGGAGGCTCAAAAGCAAAGCGTGGCGAGTCGTGCTCCTCCTCCCAGGGATTGGGGACAGTCTCACCACCCTCGCCAGCCCCCGAAGCAAGACCTCAGGACTATAAATTCTAGTAAGAGAAAACCCTGACGGTCTTGCGCCTAGATTAGGGGGTAGCTCCCCTCGGGATGGGGCGCGTGCTTCACTTCACCCCTCCCGGTACCCCCTCGAAGCCCCTCCATTTCCGCCACCTCTTGGTGTTTCGGGTTGCAGAGGCTTCCGTCAAAATTGGGTGTTTTCGCTGTTCCTGCATTTTATTCAGGACGCAAAACACCCGACAACACCTCAACAGGAAGTGTTAAAATATAATACCCATCTCAGAGATCCTGGTAGCGTGGAAACTTCTGCTGGATATATTCTTTTCTGTGGGTCATATAAGGGCGTCAGCATTTAATTCTCTCGCCACTTTTCCGTGTTTCAACGGCGTGTTCTCACTACCGTAAACCGGATTTCTTTTTTGTAAAAACAAAAAAAAAAAAAACTCAATCTCATGGTTAAAGGGGCCATTGTATGTGTTCCACTTCTAGAGAGAGAGTTAGGTTAGTACACTAAATACTTCCCGTTTCCCATGGAGGGTGAGGGGTGGCGTCTGGCTTAGATCTTAAAGCTTGAACTACCCGTGGGTGTTCAAGTCCAAGATGATGCCTGTCAAGACGGTCGTGTCTCAAGCCCTACAACTCGTTTGGCTGGTCACCATCGATCTTATGACGCACTTCTATACTTCATTTAGAAGTTCGGCCACAACATGGAAAGTTCCTGAGGTTCACTTCCAGGGGCGAAGTCTTCCAGGGTCAGGTTCTTTCACTCAGCCTAGCCCTTTTTACCCGCACATTCACAATGCATGATGTAGCGCTGGCTCCTTGCGACTCCGGGGCATCTGCATTCTGAATTACGTGAGACGACTGGCTGATCCTAGCGCAGTTCCAGGAACTGGCAGTTCAGCACAGGGACATCGTCTTAGCTCATCTGTTTCTCTGGGGTTGAGGCTCAACGCCAAGAAAAGCGTCCTCTCTCCCACTCAGAACACTGTCTATCGGGGCATCGTATGGAGTTCAATCACAATGCGGGCACAACTGTCTCCCGCTAGGATTGAGTCCATTCAGATCACCCTGAGCAAAGTCAGGCTAGGTCAAGGTTGCACTGTTATCAGTATCAACGATTTCCAGGTCTCAGGGCTGAACGCGTCCACGGTGATCCCTCTGGACCTTCTGTTCATGAGACCGTTTTTGTTGTGGCCAAAAGCCAGGGGATTTCTTCCAAGGGCCAAAACCCCTGGGCTAAATAGGGTTACGCGCCTCAGGCTTCGTTCCCTTTCTATGTGGTTCAGACCCCGGTTTTCTGCCTTGGGTCCCACTCTAGGTGCGTCTTGTTGTCGCAGACTGCTAACGACAGACGCCTCCCTGACGGGCGGGGTAGCGGCCTTAAGTGGTCGTCCAGCTTAAGGGGATAGGAGGGTCGTCAGCTTGGTTGTCACAGTCACAGTCTCGGGTTGATGGCTGTATTTCTGGCCCAGAAATACCTCCTCCTGAGGCTGCCATGTCTTGGTGCGGGTGGACAATACAGCGGTAGCCTCTTACATAAATCTTCAAGGAGACCCACGTTCTTGTCAGCTGTATTTCTGACACGTCGGATTCTCCTTAGGGCCCAGGGTAAGCTCCTGTCACTCAGGTCAGTTATATCCCTGGATGCCCGTTATACTGGGAGCAGATTTACGGTCCAGACAGGAAATACCAATGGGGAGTTAAGAACTCCACCCTAAGGTAGTAGTTGCCCAGAGTTCAGCCAGCAAGGGTTTTTGCCTCTTACTGATAGCACCGCGCTGGCCGAACAGGGCTTGGTTCTCGGAGCTAATCTCTTCCCTCGACGACTCGCCTTGGGCGATTCCGAACAGGAAGGATCTTCTATCTCAGGCACAGGGCAATATTTCATCCCTGCCCCTAATTGTGGAATCTTTCATGTTTGGCCCCTAAGGGTACCAACTGAGGGACACAAGGCTTTCTCCTGAGGTTATCGAGACCTTTTTAAATGCCAGGCTTTTTCCACTTGGAACAAGTTTGGGTGAGATCTTAGGGCAGAAGAGGACCTCTTCGCCTCTATGGATAGCGCAATGTCTCCTCTACGTCTCCCTGAAATCACCCAGCCCCCTTGGGTCTGGACGTTAAGACACATACATGACCAAGAATGCATCTGTATGCATTTCTTTCCCCAGTTTCTCTGCTCCCGTGAGTCTTGGCTATGTTCACCAGCAAGGGTCTTGCCTCGTATTAATGGCGCTGCGCTGGCCGAACAGGATATGTTTCTCAGAGTTAATTCCTCTCCTCGACGGCTCGCCTTGGGCGATTCTGAACAGGGAGGACCTTCTCATCCTTGACCCGAATTGTGAAACCTTTCATTCTGGCCCCTAAGGGTACCAAATGAGGTTCACTGGGTTTTCTCTTGGGGTTATCGAGACCATTTCTAGTGCTAGGGCTCCCTCCACTTGGAACTGATCTGGGTAGATTTTACAGGGCAGAAGAGGACCTCTTCGCCTCTGTTGATAGCGCAATGTCTCCTCTACTTCTCCCCGAGTCACCCAGTCCCCCTGACATAGTAACGCAAATGCGCCTGCATGCGTTTCCTTCTACTAAAGTTCTTATTACAGAACCAGCTAACTGCCAGTTTGCTTCAGTTCTGGATTTTCTGTAGAAAGAACTGTCAGCGGGCACTTGCCTCGCCACTGCCAGGTTCTATGCGGCCACTGCGGTTTGCCACGGCTTGGTGGGCAGGGTGTAAATTCCGGTCAATGTTCATTGACGTGTTCCACACATTATTCAGCTCGGCTCACAGCTAAAGCTGTTCCCAGTAGCGCTTAGCAGCGCAACATCTCGTTCCGCTTTTTTCAGGGAACAAGGGTTACACATGTAACCCGAGACGTTTTCTTTTTATAATTTATTTTTTTAAGGAAGAGCAATAACATATTGCTATGCAATCAAACTTCAGCATTTTGCCTTATGGCACTTAAAGTAGTCTTTAAATGTTTTCCAGCTCTCTTTTTAATATATCACAGTTAATATTGCTACACAAAATATAGAATGTCATTTTAACATAAATTCTCTCTTAGCATGCTGAGATTTCAACTAATCTTTGATATAATAGGATTTTTTATTCCTTGTTCTTTTGTGTTTGTTCGGGGTATAATTTGGCTGCCCTGAGTGTCACAATTTGGAGGCTTATTTTCCCTATAGATGGCCCATGCATCTGTATTACATGCTGGGGGGCCTGCATCGTATTCAGTGGCTCACTCTGAGATTTTTATTATCATTTTCAAAGCATCAAAGGTTTTCTCCATCCAAGCTTAAAGAGATGAAAGTTTGCCTTTGTTCCATCCCCACGACATTACTACCATGCATTAGATTTCTTTTTATATGTGAAATTACTTTTTAGATAGTCATTGAGAGAGCAGTCTACAGTACTATAGTCCCCTCTCGTGATTTATCACATAAAATTTTATTTTTCCACCTCCTGAGGAATATAAAATTTGTTTTTTTTGTTTTTTATGCTCTCTCTCTCTCTCCCTCTCTCTCTCAGTTTCAGTGCAAGGTTCATATGGCGATGCATTTTGTGGTCACCACTGCCTTTGATCGCCTCTAATCTCAATGACAAACACTGCCTTGTTTGTTTCATGTGTCAAAACCTGGCTGTATGTTGGCTGATATGTTTTTGTTCTTTTTTCCATCAGGACTGCAGGAATGGCCACTTAAAGCACACTTTGAAGATGTGACAATACAACTTGCTTAAAGTACTTTTAGCAAAGTTAAAGAAGCAATACATAAATAAGAGCACATATGGAATTACATGCAGTTTAACTTCCATCTTTAATATTTTTTTTTGTCTTTGCTGCACACACTTACAAGGCTGAGTCTGTTTCTGCCATGCCTATAAATGTTTGATTTACACATAAAATAATCATTTCATTAATTTTGAAAACTTTGTCCATCAAACAGCAGCATGATACATTTAGTACAATCCAGAGTTCAGAGTCTTAATTTTAAGTGGATTTGATTGGCTTGTTCATGTGGTCAGTGAGGAACACAGACCAAATGTACTGGCCTGGTTTCATTGTACTATGTAACTCAAATAAACAGCTCTCTGTAGAAGGAAATTAAAAAACAACCACTTGAATTTCATTAATGTAATTAATAGCTTTTTTTTTTTTCATGTAGAATTTTAAATGTAATGTAAGAATGTAATTTGGCCATTTAACATTGCCATAGGATTCATAATCCTGAGCTGTCAAAATTAATTAAAGCTTTCTCGCACACAAGGGATTTTCAAGACATACAATGAGAAACCAATCAAGATATATTCCAAATTACTTTGGTGTCTGTGGGATGAAATTGTCCACAGGGCAAATCCCCAGTGTGTGTGCATGATTCATCTTTTACCTGAATGGTTGAATCTTCATGGCCGACTCAGTTCACCTCTCTTTCTTTGTACATATGCAAACAAGCTGGCGTCCCAGACAATTGCTCATTCACCTCTCTTGTTCACAGAGGCTTAAACCAGCAAACAAGCAGAAATTTCAAGATGTGCAGTAGACAAGGAATGTACAGCAGTAATGTGTTAATCTGCTTGTGTTAGATGAATCACCTCGAGGGTTGTGGAAAGGAGCGGAGAGCTCTAAAATGGGAAGATTGGGACTAACATACTGTTCCAGTGAGCAAGTTGCACACCTGTGGATGTTCAAATATCTCTCTGGACTTTACCCAATTATAAGTAATGGGTCTCTGCCCTTCTGTGTCAAACCTGCAGTTCAGATATTTCTGATTAAAAATGATCTCACTGCTGCTGGAAATTAATAATTAAGTGGAATTCCAAAAATGATGATTGTTTTCCAACACGGTTTCCGAACTCTCCCCCTTCTGTCATTGTTTAGTAAAACAGATAGTCTTACCCCAAACTCATGCCATTGGTTGAGCTAATGTTGCTGTGTCGGACTGGTTTGGATGCTCAAAGTAAGCAATGTTTTGATAGAACCACAGAGTGACAGTGTTTACACTTTTCGGGTAAATCGGTCTACAAATGGCTTACTTTTACGGCCCAAAATGCGGTTAGAGCACAGTTATACAGTTTACATAAGACACGAGCTGTGCGGCATGATGCTAAAACAGCAAATTGCTCCTATTATGATCAATGAAGCTGTCTACACTTGATGCATCCATCGTGTTGTGTTGCGCTTTTTCGTGCAGACAGTAAACAGAAACCCCATTCTTTTTGAGCTGCGTGCGCTGCTGCTATTCCTGCCAACAAGGCAAATAAACTGTTTAGAACATTTTAAGGGTGTTGGATGTATAAACATAAAGCATAAAAGTATCCCTTGCGGCAACCTGGGGTTCCATAGACCCCAGATTGAAACCCCCTGGTCTACCACACCCAATTTCGGTCATAACACAACTAAGTGTGTTGTTACTTTGTTTTGCCTTTACATGACTCTATAGTTATCTCTTTATATTAAACTAGGATAGAAGAAAATATTTCAACATCTAAAAAATTACACACTTCAGTTTTAAGATTCTCAATGTAGTTTATGTATTTGATTTACTGGACTATTTAACTCACTTTTCCCGTGGACTTCACTCAAGAGCCAATTTAAAGGTTTTCATGTCATTTATACACCCTTTTCAAGTGGTCCATTCTAGTTAAATGAAAAACTGTTTAAATGTCCAAAGGTTTTTTTTCCAAAGTATCTCCAACACTCAGTGAAAACTCAACAAAGTGGTTCGAGCACTAAGAGTTGATGGAGCCACTCATCTCATATTGAACTTCCCATTGCAATGTGCTTTCAAACTGAATTACAGCATGGGAGGCCCATTTAAAAGGGCACCTTCATGGAGTCCTGCTGTATCATATTATTCATTGACAAAATGCTTTTAAAAGTTCCTCACACTTAAACATATTTTTTCCTCTTTCTTCATTTGTGCTCCCAGAGGCTCCATTTCACATCTTTATTTCCTGGCATAAACAACCAATAACACCAGTTTCACGTAGATTTACATAGTTTTAGAGAAATGGTGGCAGTTTGGGAAAGAGTTTGAGCAGTTTTCTATCAATTTCACCATTTCAGCATTGACTACATAAGCATCATCCTGCAAATCGTGTGTAATATGGTACCACACTGTATCCTTCATGTCAAGAGAATTGAGGCCTGCTAGCTGTTTATGCATGTAAGGTCTGTTGATAATCAACGCCACAGCTTCAGTCCAGTGGTCCACAGTGAGACACTCATTTGTAGCATGTTTAGCTGCGGCATGGCAGGGGTTCAGCTCCATCCCGTATTAAAATGATGTCATTAATCATGCTCTGCAAAGTGTGTTAAGTAACAAGCAATCATAATGCTCACATCAGGGACCATACAGGAATAAAGTACAAGACTTTACAAAGTTGATAATAGTTTATGCATAAATACAAAACTTCACAACTTCGAAAACTAATGTTATTCTAAGTAGTGAACATGAATATGTTCGTGCTGCAAAATGAAGCAAGTCAAGAGAGCAGTGTTCCCTATTTGCATGGAAAGCCATTTGTGATTCTGGACTTCACAAATTCCTGTTCAGTGATTTAAGACCTTCAAAACACAACAGCTCATTTAAATAATAATGATCATAAACCATCGCCCAGAGCGGTCTGTGTGTACATCAAATATCGCCTTCATAACATGGTAAACAAGAAAACAATGATGGCGAGCCACTTAATTTATTCTGAAAGTATTTTTTGTGTTATGTCACTCTACTTTTAATTGACTCTAAAAGCAAGCTTTACTTTGAGTTGTTGTTTATGATTGATTCTGTCTTTACAGGAATGACATTGCAGTGGACAGCAATATTCAGACCTCTATTAACCCTGCAGATGTCTGAGCTACTCAAGTATGAACAAATTTGCATTTCTCTTTAGTTTGAAAAGGCATCCAGAGCCGCTAAGACAGACTCATTCTATTAACCGTACAGGCATAATTTTTCCAAGCCACACACGGCTGTCATCAAACAAATCAATGTGTCACTTTAAAGGTATTAGGATTGCGTGATGTAGAAAATATGGGGCAATTAAAATGGAGAAAAGATCATCAGGCATGTATCCTTTGCCATTTTGATGCTGAATATTTAAATTAAAGCATAGACATCCTAACTGCAAACATGAGTCTCTTTAGATGTTCAATATTCACACCTCCCCCAACCAACACATATATACAGTATACACACACACACAGAGGATAATTTTATTACACAGAGGTTGCTGTTTCTTAATGGAGTTGTCATTTATGTTTTATTTACATGTCAACTTTATCTAATATTTTCCCCTACAGCACAGTGTCTTAGGAGAAATAAAAATAGAAATGAATTAGACAATTGTTAACATGCAGTAAGAGTATGGAGCTATAAAATGTATGCAGATTGCATAACCCAGATCATTCAGTTTGGATGAATAAAGAGTTCATATGGAAATTTCACATTTTGAAGTATAGGTCTCTGTGGAATAGTAATGTGCGCTTCCCAAATTTGAAGGCGTTTTCAAATCTGAATGGACGCTCAACTATACAATGAAAGTAGGGAATCTCTGTGTAGTGATCAGTGGGCGTTTCCAAACTAGGATGGGCATTTCTGAACTACCCAATGAAAATAGGGAATTCCAGTGTACAGTAGAATGCAAATCGTGTAAAGCAATTAAAAAATGGCCATCTTGGTTTAAAAATCCCCAATGATTGTAAAACACCCATTGTTGTGCTGTAGAAACATAAGCAGACTTGGGGGGTAATGGAATACTTGTAAAGGTATTATCTAATCAGGATGCACAATTTTGTAATTGTAATCTGTTACAGTTCAGCTACATAAAAAGACAACATATTCAGATTCCATTTTCATTTGGTAAAAATTGGGATTACAAGCAGGATTACCATTTTTTATTTAAAAAAAATGACAAAAAATAACTAATATCCTCCTGACATAAAAGGATAAAGACCGCTGCTTGCTTTAGTACAGAACACAGATATGATCAAATGCACACTGGAGATCTCTTCTGGTTCTATCTCCTGACTCACGTGAATCTGGCGCCACTTCCTGTCACATGTGCAAATAACATCTGTCTCACATCAACACTGTGCTCTTGAGGCAAACTGTTACGATCCCTGTGTTCTCTGTTTTCACTGTCACGTTTATGTCACCTTTCATTGTGGTCCGCCCCGCGGTTTCCGTTTCACTCTCGCCAGCCGCGTCCCATGTCACTCTTCTTTGTCCGTCCCGTGTTTTCCGTTTCACCGAACACGCTCCCTGTCATGTCTTCCTTGTTACCCGCCTGTGTTTCACTGTCTCTGTTAGAACTACACTTCCCTTCATCCTCACTCCTCATCACTGCTGTCACAGCGTTATTGGCCGCACCTGTCGCCTATTTTGTTATCACCATGTCGATCTATTTAAACCCTGTCGTTTCCTCCCTCCGTTGTCGTTCGTTGACGTTCCATGTTTTCGCTCATGTCTGTTGTGACTCGCTCTCTCCGTTCGTGTTCCCTGCCAGTCTGTCTGTTCTTTCGAGGTTACCCTCCGGTCATTTCAGGTTTACCCTACCCTCCGTGGATGTGCGCTGCTCAGCCACTCCTGCACCCCTCCTGTGTTTAATCCGGTATTCTTAGTTGGTGTTTTCCCATCGTGGACCTTTTACTTTGCTCCTGAGTTTGTTTATTTTGTGCTTATTCACTGCTTATTCAATAAAACCGCTCTTGGATCCTAACCACTCGTCTGCCTCCCCCTGTTCCTCACAAGTCATCACAGAACGAACGACCCACTAACATGGATCCAGCGGCTTTACGTGCAAGCTGCAAGCTGCTAAGCCTCAAGCAGGAAGACCGTTCAGTGGAGGACTACACCCGCGATTTCCTCTTGATTGCGGGTGCCACTGACTTCTCTGACTCCGACCTGGTGGCGTTTTTCCAGGCCAACCTGAATGGTGCGCTCCAAGAGCGGTTACCACCGACGACGCGTGGCTGGACGCTCCGCGAGTTCATTGAGGAGACTCTGCTGGTCTGCGCTTCGCCGTTCACTGTGGGTGTCATCAAGGTGAACCCTGCCACTCCTCCCACAGTGGTAACCCTCCATTCGCCCGTGGTTCGTCCCTTCACGCCTGCCTTGGTCAGTGAGCCTGCACGGTCCACTTCATCTGCCCGGAGGAGGAGGAGAAGACAGGCTTCCACCTCCCGGCCCACGCCTGTCACTGTGAGCGAGCCAGCGCCCACGCCTGCCATGATCAGCGAGCCAGCGCCTACGCCTGCCACGGTCAGCGAGCCAGCGCCTGTAGCCTCGACCGTCCCTGAGCCAGCGCCTGTAGCCTCGACCGTCCCAGAGCCAGCACCAGTAGCCATGACCGTCCCAGAGCCAGCGCCTGTAGCCTCGACCGTCCAAGAGCCAGCACACCTCGAGCCTCCCAGAGCTCCGCCTTCCGAGCTTTCCAGAGCTCCGCCTTCCGAGCTTTCCAGAGCTCCACCTCCCGAGCTTTCCAGAGCTCCGCCTTCCGAGCCTCCCGAGCTTTCCAGAGCTCCGCCTCCCGAGCTTTCCAGAGCTCCGCCTCCCGAGCTTTCCAGAGCTCCACCTCCCGAGCTTTCCAGGGCTCCGCCTTTCAAGCCTCTCGAGCCACCCAGGGCTCCACCCCCTGAGCCTCCTACGGCTACGGCTCCTCTCCCAGAACCTTTCGAGCCGCCTACGGCTCTGCTCCCAGAGACTCCTGAGCCTTCTAGGGCTTCGCCTCTGAAACCTCCTACGGCGCCACCTCCCTCGGCTCCACCTCCAGAGCCTTCCAGGCCTCCGCCTCTAGAGCCGCCTGCGGCGCCATCTCCCCCTGCTCCGCCTCCAGAGCCTCCTTCAGTTCCGCCTCCTGAGCCTCCCCTGGATCCGCCTCCAGTGGCTCCTTCGGCTCCGCCTCCCGAGCCTCCTTCGTCTCCGCCCCAGAGCCTCCTACGGCTCTGAAACCAGAGACTCCAGAGCCTTCTAGAGCTCCGCCTCTAGAGCATTCCACGGCTCCGCCTCCCGAGCCTCCTACAGCTCTACCCCAGAGCCTCCCGAGCCTTCTAGGGCCCCGCCTCCCGAGCCTCCTACAGCTCCGCCTCCCGAGCCTCCTACGGCCCGGAGCCCAGAGACCCCAGAGCCTAACAGGTCTTCGCCTCTGAAACCTCCTGCGGCGCCACCTCCCTCGGCTCCGCCTCCTGAGCCTTCCTCGGTTCTGCCTCCTGAGCCTCCCACGGCTCCGCCTCCCGAGGCCCCCGAACCTTCCTCGGTTCTGCCTCCCGAGGCTCCGCCTCCCGAGCCTTCCACGGCTGCGCCTTCCACGGCTATGCTTCCCAGGCACCCCGAACCGGTCCCTGCCCTACGGCCACCTCCTAGGCCACCTCAACCAGCCTCTGTCCTGTGGCCACCTCCCAGGTCCCCTGAACCGGCCCTTGCCAAGTGGCCTGCTCCCGGGCCATCTAAACCGACCTCTGTCCTGTGGCCACCTCCCAGGCCCCCTGAACTGGCCCTTGCCTTGTGGCCAGCTCCCAGGCCACGCAAACCTGTCCCCATAGCGTGGCCGCCTCCCAGGCCACCTAAACCGGCCTCTGCCCTGTGGCCAACTCCCAGGCCCCCAGAACCGGCCCTTGCCTTGTGGCCAGCTCCCGGGCCATCCAAACCTGTCCACCTATTGTGGCCGCCTCCCAGACCACCTAAACCTGTCCTTGCCTGGTCAATACCTCCCTGGCCTCCTCAACCTGTCCCTACCCGGTGGACGCCCCCCAGGCCACCTGACCCGGTTCCCTTCACACACCCCCAGAGTCTGCCTGTCTGCCCCTTGTACCCCCATGGACTGCCTAATTGCCCCCATGAACTGTCTCATTTCCCTTTTTTCCCCCGTGGACTGCCTAATTGCCCCTTGTGCTTCCTTAGTCTGTCTCTGTGTCCCTTGTGCCTCCTTGATCTGTCCCTGTGTCCCTCGTGCCCCTTGCGGTCTGTCTTTTCTCCCCCTCTTCTAGCCCCCCTCACCTGGAACATTTTGTGTTTTCTGTTTTTAAGTTTGTTTAGACCGTCTGGAATCCGGTCCTTTTGAGGGGGGGCTATGTTACGATCCCTGTGTCCTCTGTTTTCACTGTCACGTTTATGTCACCTTTCATTGTGGTCCACCCCGCGGTTTCCGTTTCACTCTCGCCAGTCGCGTCCCATGTCACTCTTCTTTGTCCGTCCCGTGTTTTCCATTTCACCGAACACGCTCCCTGTCATGTCTTCCTTGTTACCCGCCTGTGTTTCACTGTCTCTGTTAGAACTACACTTCCCTTCGTCCTCACTCCTCATCACCGCTGTCACAGCGTTATTGGCCGCACCTGTCGCCTATTTTGTTATCACCGTGTTGATCTATTTAAACCCTGTCGTTCCTCCCTCCGTTGTCGTTTGTTGACATTCCATGTTTTCGCTCATGTCTGTTGTGACTCGCTCTCTCCGTTCGTGTTCCCTGCCAGTCTGTCTGTTCTTTCGAGGTTACCCTCCGGTCGTTTCAGGTTTACCCTACCCTCCGTGGATGTGCGCTGCTCAGCCACTCCTGCACCCCTCCTGTGTTTAATCTGGTATTCTTAGTTGGTGTTTTCCCATCGTGGACCTTTCACTTTGCTCCTGAGTTTGTTTATTTTGTGCTTATTCAATAAAACCGCTCTTGGATCCTAACCACTCGTCTGCCTCCCCCTGTTCCTCACAAGTCATCACACAAACGAGGTCAAAACATTAAGGGCTGTTTCATCGCAATGGCCACTGGATAAATATGATTATTTTCTGGAAATTCCGACATTTTTGTCTCTTCGATGGAGAAAAGGGAAACAACATTACAGTTCAGTACAATTGCTACCTTCCAGTTGTGAAGATGCAGTGATTTTCCAAGGACCCAACATATAATTAAAAGAAGCATTTAAAGGTCAGGCACACACAAAAATCATATCAGCTAGGATAGCTAATATTAGTCATAAGTGTTCTCTTATGACTCTCTATCGATCTCACGGGGGCAGGAATAGAAGAGGAGAATTGACCACTCCCCCTGGTGAACATCCAGTATTCCATTACACTGGACATCTACAGTTGAAACTCTAAAATTGTTCTCTGAAATGCATTCATGTTGTAATGACAACAGAAATTGGGACAGCATTTCTTCTTCTTTTTTCCTTTGTTAAAAAGCAATATTGTAAACATGAATACCAAATTAATTGAATATGAATTAAATAGAAAGTAGGAATAAGTATAATCAAGACACTAAGAATATTTGGATCTATTTAAAACCAATTTTTATGTTAAATTTTTTTGTCATAAAAATCCTCCTTAAACATAAACATAGAATCACCCACGTTACATTAAGAAGGTGATGTTTGACTGGATGGTGAACAAGCAGAGGACAGACACTGATTAAAATAATGATGATGATGATGATGATGAAGTCGAAGATAGCCTGTGATCTCCCTATTGCATTCAGAAGTAAATGAATGGTCAGTGCCAATTAATCTACCTGCTAACTGCAATACATGGCAGAATTTAACTTGGTAGTGTTTATTTTTAATCTGAGGTCTATCCTATCAGATTTTGTTTAATGTTAACCAAGACATAATTCAGTGCATCTGTTCTGTCTGTATGTGCTTGATAAGACAATAAACCATTTTCTATAACAGATAAAGGACTCACCTGAGTTGTTCCTGATGTTTTCCTAATAAGGAGGCACTTTCATGTTTTTTTTTTCTTTCTTATGTATAATAAAAGCTACATTAAACACAGTTTGTTTGCATTCAGAAGGTACGATTAAAAGTCTTTGAGAACATAAAATTGTCTCTTGACTTTATTCACATATGTGATCTTGAGGCAATCAAAAAGTAACAAAGTAATCTGATTACATTATTTTCTTATTGAGGTAACTGGATTAAGTTAAGTTAATAACTTTTAGTAATTAATTACTCACCACTTCGTAAATGTTATAAACAAACCTAAATTATTTTTAAACCGTAAGACACACTGATACACCTAAGCTGCCTCAACTTCTATGTGACAGTCATGGTCCAGTCCATTCTGTGTACACCACACAGTGAGGCATGGCCAAATAGCAGGTGTCTCTCTGTTCAATGCACTGAAGTGCCTATCAATCATAGCCAATATGACAAGCAGAATCATTTCCATTCTACTCTCTGCATGTTTTATTCACACAATATTCATACTTGCCTCCTGCAAAATTTCAAGCTCTGTCGTTCACCAGATGCCCCTGAATAAGTTAACAATGAAGTTAAGGACACACAAATGTTTCATGGTTATTTAGTAAATTAGTTAAAATAATAGTTTTCCCAAAGAAATAACATTCTGTCATCATTTAATCCCCCTCATGTTGTTCCAAGGATGACTTTCTCTCTTCCATGGAACACTAGAGGATACATTTTGAATGGTGACTGATGCTGTCAGTCCCTAACATGCTGTCTAATCTTCATTGATGTTCCACAGAAGAATTAAAGTCACATGGCTGTGAATAAATGTCCTATTACGTTTAGAGGATACGCTACATTGTGCAGGCCGTTCAGTTCCCGACATGCCTCAACGAAAACCAGTCAGGCATTTACACTGTCAAAATATATAAAACTTGTTTTCACCACAACAGCTTTGACTCAAGTCTTGCATTGCAGCCTGGCAAAACATTTACCCTCCTCCTCCCCAGCTTCACCTGTCTAGATTTGCTTTATGAAAGGGGAGGGGGTGTTAAGTGATTTCACGTTTCCAACAGCAGCAGAATATTGACCAATGTCAAGCAGTAGCAGTAGCAGCGTATGTAAAGCAGATCTTTTATAAGCTACTCCAAGTGTTGTCCTAACTATTTTAGATATATATATATATATATATATATATATATATATATATATATATATATATATATATATATATATATAAACTATTATTTAAATCATCTAGTCTAGTGGAGTCAGTCTATTAAAACAAACACAATACCAAAATATACTACGTTACCATGGTTTTTCAACATGTTCAGTGGTGATTTTGTTGTATACTTTGGAGTAATGTATACTTTATGTAAAATACCATAATACATAAATATGCCAAATTGCCAATCATTCAGTATGGTTTTACCGTCTGAAATCATCTTGGTCCTGCCACAGTAATTTTTGGTGAAGGAAACTATAAAGCCCTTTATGGTTAATTTTTTTTAAAGTTTACCAAAACAAAAATATCTGACCACTCGTTTGTTCCTCTGAAGCATTGAAGTATTATTTAAACAGTATAGTTTTTCCCCTTTTATCTGTGCATTTCGATATTGAGACATATTTTTTAGATTAAAAAAATTCTACCTGCTGAGTGATAGCCAACATTCACCAAGGTTACATAACATCTGAATGTGCATATGCTTTGTTCTCACAATGACTTGCGGCAATCTATGCAAAGTGATGTAGATTAATATTTAAGTAGATCATTTGCAAGATTGCTATAATTAGGAGGACATGATTCATGTATTCCATTTGGATATCTCTGGGGGGATACTTTGACTCATTTGAATAAGATGTAACCTGTCACTGTGGATATGAATGAATGTAGGGCTCATAATTTCACATGCATTATCACAAACACAATGTATTTTCATAATATTGAAATCATTAAAGGTGTCCATATACTATGGACATGATAATGCTAATTGAAACCAATGTTCCTGAAAGCCTTATCTTCATGGAAAAAAACAAACAAAAAAAACTGTATGCCAGATAGCTCACAGTTTGGGATTTATATTTTCTCTGAAAAATATAATTTCGTCTTGCATATGCCAGACATTTATATGTAAATGCAAAGCTTTCCTGTGGTAACACTGAGAACCTTTCACAGTTGAATAGGATCTTCCCACCAGGCCATTTTTCTTAAATGGCAGATTACTTTACACATCAATGTACATTAAGGCATGGCTGCCTCACTGAGGACCCTGCCAAAGATATAATTCCTGTTTTAGCAGCTTCTGGAAAACATACAGACCACATACTGCCATAATTTCCAGTCCATTGCACAGGGCATGTTTGTGACAGAGATCACTGTAGTCTTTCGTTAACATGTATAGACACAAACGCATACATTTCTCAGTGTTTTGACATTTGAGCATCCTATTGTCATACACAAGACCTCAGCCCTCGGTTGGAAGAAGGCTCTTCTATCATTCACCCTTTCATTCTAAAGGATTCTACTCATCATAGCTTATACAACATCCAGAGAGGGAGAGGACTGCTGTGTTCTCGCCAACCTGGTCTCAGAGAATCACGATACCTTCCTTTTTGCAAAATTATTTTAATTTTCCAAGTGAAAATAAAACAAAGTGCTAAAACAAAGACTTTTATTCACATCCACACAAATCATGAGTGAAACGGCAGATTATCAGTTAAAAAATGCATACTTTTCCTCACACAATGCCATCTTATGACATTTAAACACTTTTACTACAGTGCATGACTTGTACAGCAACACATTTTAATATTTGCATTGCATAACCAACAACATTTATAAGCTTATTTGTGTGCAATCAAGTTGAGCAGAAGCGCAAGGAAGAATGTCAAATATATTGGGTTATATACACGGCATGCATCACCTCTATCATTCAGAGCATGCATGCGCACAATGCAGAGGTCTGTCGTGGTCCACATGTAAACATGCTGGAGAAAACCAAGATACAATCACATTATCTAGGTCTGTTAATCAGACTTAGAAAAAATAGACTTGTACGGTTTCAGATGGACTAAAATGTTTGAAATTTAAAAAAGATGTGATATTGTTTTATATTTAACTTTGAAAGTGCATGTAAAATTTCAACTGAAAATGAGAGACAGTTAAATGGAGAGAGACAGAGAGAGAGAGACAGGCAGGCAGAGAGATGGAAATTGTATATAGGGGCAGGATACTGAAGGTTAGCTGCATGGCTAAAGGCTAAAATCTGTGCTTATTTGACTGCTCATAACTGTTCGTTCATTGCTAGCCAGAGATCAACATATTTAATGCTTTATGCCTCACCAGTGGAAACATCTAATGCCAATTAGTCCTCTGGTTTACCTTGGCTCTCCCAAATGACTGCAAAATGAAAGGTGAAGGCCAATGAGAGAAATGTAAGTTAGTAATTACAGAGGTTTGAGCGGAGACGGCAGAAGGCTGCATATGCAGACTTACACCACATCTTCCCGAACACTGTTGTGCCTGGGCTCTTTCCAGCCCCATGCAAAGGGCCTGCTGCTCACCACCGGTAGTTATCATTTGGGCTGGCTAATTAATTGTTTTATATATTTTGTTTGCTTAAGATGTTCTGGGCTTATTTATATCTACACATCTCTGGGTAATGTTCAAGTGAATGCTTTGACTCCTACCTCCTGTTTGGATCTGGTTGTATTTACTCAACTGGTTTTAAAAGTGGTTTGTAATTGCCACAAAGCTTCAGAAAATATTGTAGTTTTTAGCTTTTATGCGCTTCCTTAAAAGTTACTGTGCCAGGCAATTGACCACCCTGTACTTGTGTTATAGATATTCTGTCCACAGGAAAAAAAACACCATTGCACTTAGACAGACCCCGTACTGCCAGATTTTGAAGATTTGCCATAGATGGAAGTGCTGAAATATATTTTTATACCCCTAAAAGTGCATACTTTCAGTATTTTCTAATTGCATGTATTACAGGTCTAATTATACAATGTCTGTCAGACTGCTGATGAGTGTATGTCATTGCTGGCAGTGGAGTGTATTTTCATGCAGGCTGTCACAGAGGCTTTTTTGCCTGTCTAATGCTGCCCCCCACTGCTTCAATACAGAACATTTATAATCCCATAATTACTCAGGGCCCTCACAGAGGCTGTAGACTGGGTCGCCCGGGTGTACATCTATTATCTTCACCTGTTAATTCATTTGGTGTTACATAACAAGCACTCGGTAATAACAAATGTTCCAGCACTCGGCTTTGGCAATTAAAAGCAGTGGGGGGCTTCTATTTTGATGGTCCAGATTGTGACATCCATCACAGGACACAAGTAGCAGCACAGTGGGATGACAGATGCCACCCTGATGGCGAGGCTAACTAACTGCCTGTCCCACTGAAATAACTGTCCTCCCCCACCCACCCCTTCCGACTGCAGCTGCAAATTATCTCATGAAGCCTGACCTGCCGTATCAGAGCTCACGCAGTATCCAGGAAGAAAGAACGTCTGATTAATTTAACATTGAAGGACCAGAGACGCTATCCGATACAGCATCCAAAAACCCAACTCGGGGCTCACTGCCAAAAAATGACAGAGAGAAAAGTTTTAGAAATTGGCAGTAACTGATGAGCAGGGTATGCATCTGCAGTAGTGCACACAGTCTTTTTCAGATGCCACAGTGTGTGTTTGTGTGGTTTTGTGAGGCTTTAGCTCTGTTCAAAAACCTAGTGAGCTGCCTTGCCCACTGCTTAGGTCTTCTAAAGGCCAGTTTATACTTTTGCATTGGACCTATGGTGCTGTCTCTACGTTGTGGCATGCTCAGTGGTTTGCATGTATATGTCTGCAGTAAAGGTTTCCGTGTCGCTCTGCAAGTACACAGGCAAAATGCTAGTGTATTGAGGGAAAATGCCTTAATTTTTTAATAACTTATTTAATAAAAAAACAAAAGCAGTCATATTAATAAATATGTCCTTGTTTGAGCAATATAAAATGGGTGCTGTTTTAAAGCTTAAAGGACTTCACAATGCATTTAGGAAATATGGCCAACTCTTAACAACTGCTTTATAATGAGCTTACAAATTAGAACTGTTCCATTTTCACAACTTAAGAATTGTGTTTATTTACTGTGTTCACCATACTGTAAACATACGATCAAATATCCTCTTCTGTAGAATACAAGCAACATGTTTCACTCTCAATCTAAATATATATTGTGTTCAAGGCATGAAAACTAAGCTCCAGGCTTTATTCATAGTATGAGAATTACTCGAGTAAATATTACATTTTACACAAAATGCTTATAAATTGCATTAAATGTGTGTTCAGAACAGTTATGTTAAAACTGGGTGTTTGTTATGGATCATTTTTGAAGGATGCATATGGATTGCATGTGTGGATTTTGACCACGTTTTGCATGCATGTAAGGACTGGGTATGTAAATTTAGAATTGATCTTATCTTAATGATTTATAGAATTTTTATTTAAGAGTGTTTTCCAATTAAGTGAACATTTTTAATGAGAATTGTATTGTTTTAAACTGTTATGCATCCTTAAAGAGTGATTTAAGCTAGTACTTTCATGCATAAAATGCTGTGAAAGATATAAGCATGTATTAAGGTTAAGTATGCTGAAGCATATGGGTAGGCTAATCCCCTGTTTGTATTTTCATTTAAGATTAGCCTCTACTGTATTTAATTATAGTATTTAATTTGACCACATTACAGATTTTGTATTTTCTTTATTTTTTCTTTATTTTATTTTTTTGATCTCTCTCTCTCTCTCTCTCTCTCTCTCTCTCTCTCTCTCTCTCTCTCTCTCTCTCTCTCTCTCTCCCTCCCTCATATATATATATATATATATATATATATATATATATATATATATATATATATACATTACAAAAAATTTAAATTTGTCTAATTGTTTTGTGTTGTGTCCTAATCCTTGCTGTATAGGTTGTTTTTTGTTCCAGTTGGTTTATTGGTGTTCTTGTTTGTAATTTTTTTTTTTTTCTTGTTTTCTGAATTTGTTTCTATTTTTGATTATTAATGAATACCTCACTCATCCCTCTCCTGCATTTGAGTCAGTCCTCATATTCATCTTATTCAGCCTGCCCATTTTCAACTTGTCACTCTTCCGAGTTTGTCTTTTACTTCCGGTTTGTTTTGAAGCTATGGAAAAGAGTCGATCGAAATGGAATACGTCAGAGCACAGTGTTTTTCCCCAAGAGGTGATTCTGTGAGTCTACAGCACCCCTCTAATATGTGAAAAAGCTTGCAAGGTGTTTAGGTGTCACAGTAAAATGTTGTCTCCAACACCCACCATGGTAAATTGGACCTGGATCATAAGATTACATTCGGACAGCTATGACACACAGAACTATTTTCAAGATACAAGCATTTAATTTTATTTAGTGGAAATCATTTTTATGATTAGGTTCAAACTTGTTAATAATATGTGTTAAAATGTAAAGCTGAAATGAAATTTTGAACATTAACTAGGTTTACCTGTATTTATGGAAACCAGAAAGCATTTATTGTGACAAAGTTGCTTAAACATGGGATCCGGGGAAGACTTCACCTTTATTTTCAGATATAATCCAGAGTTGTTGCTGTGTTTTTTTTTCCTTCACTTTCTAGCATGACCTGCAGCAGAATTGCTCTGCAATAGTTGGGTTTCCCTCTTACATTAACTCTGGGATTCCCCCAATGTACAAGCATAAACAGGAATGTGAGGGACAGTCTATATTTTACATTGGTGTGTATTATTGTTATCCGGTCTGTTTACACACTACTCCAAGGCCACAACTCCTATTATTATAAAAGTAATTTCATGACATTCAAGGAAAATACCCTTTTTGAAGCTAATTTCAAATTATTTGTCACCCCACATTTTTTAAAAAGCTTAAATGTAAGTAAAATTTGTGAACATGGAATGTAAAATAAACGTATAGTTTCACATATACACCTGTACATATGTGTGTGTGTTTATGTTACCTGTATGGCACTCCCCCTACCATGGGTGGAATGACATGAGAAGATGGCCAGAAGTGTAGTACAGAGATATTTTGAATGACTTTGTGTTCTCTCTTGGAGTTTTAAGAGCACATAGGTATATCAGTATAGCCACAGCGTGAAGGTAGGATCTTGTGTATTTATGAGTGTATCATTCGTTTTCTTGTTTTAAAATGTTCTGCCTATACTTCTAGTTCATTTGACCCCCTGAACACATTACAATACTTATAACTTCTGGCAACTCTATAATATGTAAATCCACTTCACCAGTTACTTGTAATTACTCTTTGACATCAACACCATATACTGTATATCTGTATCTGTAGGATAAATCTGTATAATGAGCCCAAATACTACGTACAATATAAAAATAATCTTGGAGAATATGCTTAATGTTTTTATCATCCTGGGGGACAGTATCTGGTTACTAAGCGACCAATCAGAGCTGTTGTGGTCTGCGAAGATGTGACACGTAGTTACAATATTGGAGAGATTAACGTTAGGCTACCACATTGAATATACCGTTACTCCCATTGCTACACGTAGCCAATGGCGTAGGTTCGACACGAAAGTATAAATCTTCCAAAAGTAGCATTCTAACCATCATGAAACCTCATTAGTGATCAAAGACCTGTTGCCGTTTCAGTTTAATTTGAGCAAACTACGTTTATTTCTGTCTCAAGAAGGCGGGTCAGTTTTTACTGGTGTTTATTGCCATAGCAATTTACTCTACATGGCTAACCTGCTCCAGAGTTAGTTTTATTCTGGGTTACATATCGCAAACTGATACTGGACCAGTCAGCTGTGAGTAAAGTGACCTCTCTGACTCTATTTAGTCACTCCTCCTACATCTCTCACTCCGATGAAAGTGTGCTTCAAAAGAAAATGTTTAATACATTTAGATTTATATTATTTAATATCTTAGACCTTTATATAAAGATAATATGTAAGATAGTTTATTTGAGAGATCAGGGAACCTTGTATCTTTTGAGCACTACATAATTATTTTATTGAATCTCCTTACATACTGTACCTGTATGCAGTGCGTAATGCTGAAAACCTTGACAGGTTATTCTCACACTTTAAAGACACATTTATTGTGTGATGAGTCTTTCCAGCTAAACAAATATTCTGGTTGTGGGCTTTGTTGATGTTGTAGACTATCACACATAGTGACATGGCTTACACTTCATTAAAATATGTAATACTTTCTACTGAAATAAATTAGAAGCTTTAACATTTCTTAAAATCTTCTTTTAAAATTAAAAAGCCTGTATGTTCTTATTGTGAACCTGTAGGCTATAAATGTAATTCTACAATACACTTAATTGTTTTTTTCCAGCAGTCACCTCAAACTTCAATGGCAGCAGAGGTGCTTCTTCTTGCTGTGGAAATGTTCAAATTCTTCATATTTTCATAATGATCTCAAGCGGAGAAGTAAATCATGCTGAATTTCTCGCAAGAACTAAATGGGACTGACTCTCTCTATGCTTCATGTACTTGCTCTTCATAGCCAGTGTCACTCATTCATGTGCATGCGCCTCAGGGTTAACCATGAACTCAGGATCAAAGTTTACAGAGAAAATTTGTAGCGAGCGTCTTGAGATTGCCAAACCCAATCTAAACCAGTTTGACTTTATCTGGTTTTGTCAACCTGAAACTTACTCTGAAACTCAGAATAAACTTAATTTATTCAACAAGCTTCATGACACAGGCCTCAATTTGGAACACTCTACATAGAAAGAGACTTCACGTACCACACAAATAGTGCTCCGTTCAGGAGACTCCAGCTTCATCTGGAAGTGCATCATCCAGGATCTTGCTATAATATTCTTTTCATTGTATCATTAGTATGAACACATTACTCATACTACCTACACTACAAAAAACAATAGAACTGTGCAGAAAAATGCAATATGCAAACGATTTTGCACTTGCGAGAATCTACAAAAATTTTGGCCAGCCAGACAGCTTTGGCATGCTCTATTTAACATGCATTACTATGATTTGGGACACACTATCTAACTCAGAGACCATGATTCCAGTAGAGTTTGAAGATAGCATGTTGCGATTCCAATGGTTCAATACTCAGTTTAACATGACTACACATGGCACACACAAATATTATGTAAAATAATCTTAAAATGTATCTCAAATAATAATATAAAATGTATTCTTTAATCTCAATACAATTTTTTAAAAACACTTAACTTAGTTTTATTATTGAATGGTACATATCGATATTTAATTTCAAAAACACACCTATGATGCCTTTAAACTCTAAGCTAAACTTTAGGTTTTGGAACAGATCAGGTGAGTGTGTGTTGTCTCAGAGAAGGAGGAGCAAACTCATTACCCCTAGTATCACTTCTTTAATGCAACTAGTCAAATTTTCACATGTTTGCAGGTGTGATTATACATTATATGTGTTTCTTTGCTAGTGGCAGACAGGAGTAGGCTCTGCTTGTTAATGAGATGTTTATTGTGGCCATAAACGAGATGTCACCACTCAGGGGCGTAGCACCAAATTTTGGGCCCTGGGTACAAACCATCTTGCTGGGCCCCCGTACCAAATATGTATGCATAGAAAACTGACTTCTAAGGGGCCCCCCCTGCCTCGGGCCCTGGGTACTCGGTACCCTTTACCCCCCCCAGTCCGACGCCCCTGTCGCCACTTACAACTAAGGGGACAAAAATACTTGTTTTCTTACACCAGTAGAGAAACAGTATAACTCTTGTTTTCATATTCTTTGCATGGCTTTATTATGAAAGTCATTGCCTCTCAAATGAGCACAGGGCAAAAGCAGACATATGCTACACAAATACGTCCTGGTCTCTGGATTATCTGTAATTTACTCCTGTTTCCAATATAGTTTGTCACAATCAGAGAGGAGACCGAGCACCTTTTTAGATTATATGTGACCTGTAGCAAAAAACAGGAAATTATTTTTAGTGATTGCGGAGCTGTAATGACACCCGATAGCCCCGAGCCCTAAGGACAAGGGAGCAATTTAATATGTCTAGCACAAGCAATAAATGCCATTTTGATTAATTGCATAGAACATCATCATAAAGTGTTGTGGTGAGGCCTCAGAGGTGTGTTGGCTGGGCCGACTTTGCAAGGATGTTCACTGTTCTAAACATTAAGCTCATTAAAAGTAGCAGCTCCGTTTAAATGCAAGCTGCAATATGCACATGGTATGTTACCGTCTAAATATTCAATCTAACGAAGCAGGCACTCTTACAAAAGGGCAAACATAGGTGGTAAATAAGACTTGTGGATGCGCTCTCTTGCACCAGCCCTGACCTCCTTTACATTGTTAAGATCCTCTATCCAAGCACAAACAGAAGAGCCTGAAAGGGATTTATTGCTTTTTTAGTAAACTGTCCTTGTTAAACATTCTCGGCCGCAACTGTTAAGAGACCCTTAACAAGAAAGAAAGAAAGAAAGAAAGAAAGAAAGAAAGAAAGAAAGAGAAAAGAAAGAAGAATGGATGGACTGACAGAAGGAAAGGAAGAAATAAAGAAAGAGAAAAGATAAATGCAATTAAGGAAAGGCAGATGGATGGATGGATGGATGGATGGATGGATGGATGGATGGATGGATGGATGGATGGATGGATGGATGGATGGATGGACGGACAGAAAAAGAAGGATGTAAGGTAGAAAAGAAAGAAAGATGGATGGAAGGATGGTTAAATGGAAGAACAGAAAAGAGAAAGGGATGGATGGATGAACAGAAAAGAGAAAGGGATGGATGGATGGATGGATGGAGGGATGGACAAAAAAGAGAAAGGGATGGATGGATGGATGGATGGATGGATGGATGGATGGATGGATGTATGGACAGAAAAAGAAGGATGTAAGGTAGAAAAGAAAGAAAGATGGATGGATGGATGGTTGAATGGAAGAACAGAAAAGAGAAAGGGATGGATGGATGGATGGATGGATGAACAGAAAAGAGAAAGGGATGGATGGATGGATGGACAAAAAATAGAAAGGGATGTATGGATGGATGGATGAACAGAAAGAAAGAAAGAAAGAATTACAGGCATAGTGCTGGCCAAGGTGTCTGAAGACTTGGTCAGATGACAAAACTAGTCTCAGGTCAACATTGACAACATTATCCTGTCCATTTCCTGTTCAGCTTGCCCACAAGAACACAGTCATGTGCTCCACATTCCCTTAAAACGTACATTACTATGTTGCAATTACAGTCAGGAACATTCCCAGTATTTTGAGATATTAACATTTCTCATGTACAACTGATAATTTTGCATAAATGTATCAATTTTCCTGCATTTGTTTTTTTTTTTTGTTTTTTTTCAATTAAATAATTGTGGGCAATGCTGTTACCTTCATCTCCCCAGAGCTGGCGCTGAATGATTTTTATAACACAAAAGTGATTTCCCTCCCTGCTTTGCAATTTCATCTCCTTTTCTTTCGGCTGTTCCTAGGCACCCATAAAACCTTCCAGCACCAACATCTATCATATTGGTTAGTATTGTACCATTACCCCGTGGACATAATAATAATTTGTGTTCTTTAATATGCCGTTTTCTGCATATTGTGTTTATCATGAACTTGTCAGGGAGCCTGGTGTGAACAAGTTTCAGAGGTGTTTTGGTTGTGTTGCTTTGTGCATATGTGTGTGTGGTGTTGGTCCCTCTGTGGCAGGCTGTCAGCTCTCTCTGATGGATGGAGATAAAAGGAGAACTCTGGATGCTTAGGGAACAGGGAAGGTCCAGTCAACAGGATATGAGGCATCACTACGGTAGGTTAAGAAATGTGTCAGTTATTGTCTCCACCGCCTAAGGGCACTGCGGGGCCCCAGCAGCAAGAGAGAGATAGAAAGAGAGACTAGCTCCAGCCTCCCCTCCCATACCATCCACTCTTTGTTACCTCCTTCCCTCATTCTGTCTTTTTCCCTCAATTTTGTCTCTGTTTTGCCCCATTCTCCTCTTCTGCTCTGCTCTCCTCCTCTGAAAATACCGGAAAACTAATTGATAAACATGGGGATGTGTTGCGGGCTGGTTTTAATGGGTGCAAAGGGACAATGATGCTTGTTTCCTTTCATTATGTCAAACTTTGAAATCTTTGACATTTACAAAGTTGCTACTGTACCCCTCCCTTCCCTTGACAAGACATATTGTCTTTAAAGTAGTCTGAGCTTGAGGGGAAGGTGGGGTGGGTTCTTTTTTGTGCTTTGGACCTGAGCCAATCTGAATGAAGGTACGACTTCATTACGCTCATATGAGAATGTCAAATTTTTTTGTGACACTAATGGGACATAAACAAAGGATGTTATCCTAATAAAATTGGACTTGTTTTCTTCTGCTTACCTCATATGGAGAATTTTAGGATTGACTATGTTACTGTATTTTATGATGAAGGTGTATAATTGGACACAACAGTTGTGGGTCTGTTACATTTGAATGATCAGACTACACTTCAGTTAAAGCGATAATTAAACGTAAATTCTCTCATTTACTCTCCTTGAATTGTGTGGCAGGGCGGAGGATGGGACCGGGTCTGTAGGATCACAATATGGCGCCGCCCTCAGCCTGCCACAAAGTGTTTTAGAATCCAACACTGTTTCTCAGGTAAACCCTTACTGTGCAAGATAAGTGATCTTGGATTGTAATATTCCAATGTGTGATCCATTAACTAGAAATTACCATCAGAATATAAATACCATGATTCAAGAATACTGCAATCATTCAGTACCATGGTACATTAAGTATATACCAAAGTTTGTATTAGTATGGATCAACAGGACATGACAGACAATAAATATAGTATGGAAGTTCTGACTCTTACTCTGAGACTCTGAATAGATGCAGCAGTTTCAGCTTAGTAGCGTAGTATCTGAATACAACTGTGTTTTGAGGAACTGTAAAGGCGTTTCAAACATTTTCAACACTTTTGCCCTGCAGCGGTATCAAAGCTCACTGAGTGCCCAGTAAAACCCTGTCCTGTGCAAGTTTTTTCTCTTATTTATGTATTTGTGTGTGTGTGTGTCTGTGTGTGTGTGTGTGTGTGTGTGTGTGTGTGTGTGTGTGTGTGTGTGTATACATAACCCAAAAACCCAGAGAAGCTGTGTTTCTGACGGGCTGTCACACCTATGAGACGCAAGCTTTCTTTTAGTTGCCTCAGAGGACACATGCTCACCACAAGAGAATAACTGCTTCTGGGAGGCCAAGGTCTGCCTCTTTCATCAGCCCACAATGAACTCAGCTCCCTTTTCCTCAATGGCTCCTCATGCATCTGTCACGAGGAACCCGGAATATTAGGAGAAATCTTTCAATTAGCGAACAACACTTCAATTCCGTTTTCATTGCCTTTCACCCCCTGCATCCCCTCACCACCTCCTCCCTAGACAATTAAAGCAGTCATCTTCAGTGACAGCTGGGTTGTCTCCTCAGCTTCTGAATGAGTTCTCTATGCATGTTGTTAATGAGTCTCCTCATGCTGGTTGAGCAGGTACACAGAGGCACTTCTGACAGTTTGAATTCAGCTCTCACTGGGCCACTCTGCTGTTTTATTCTATTTTGTGGAAGGTTTGGTGGATAATAATTCGAAGTAATTTCCTACGCTCCTCGGTTCACGGTTCAGACATGTATGAAATACATGAAAAGGGGGAGGGGGTATGCGTGTGGGCCCCTCTTTGTTTATGTGCTGTGCCCTGACTGTGTGTGGGGTTGAGTGCATAAGTGTGCGTGACATTTTAGTGTGAGTGGGTGTATATGTGTTTGTGTGTTGTATGTTTGCCTGTGTTTGTGTGTGATGACAGAGGCACTGGCTGGCCCATATAGAACCTGCCTTTCCACATGCATCAAGCTTCCAGCTCTGACACTCCATCACCCTGAACTCTGACAGCCTCCAAATTGGAAGCACAGGCCCAACCAAGAAAGATATATCATTAAAACACACACACACATACACACACACACACACACACACATTTATACTCACACACTCGAAAAAACACACAGTATATCCCTTTATCTGTCTCCTATCTTCAGAGTACACAAAAAAAATTCCAGAAAGATACATTAACTTATTACATTTTACATATATATATATATATATATATATATATATATATATATATATATATATACAATCTTTTTATTGAAATTAAGGTTTTTACTGAAGTGAAGATGACATAAAACATGTTTATTTCATATGAACATGAATTGAGTCATTTAGAAGTAAACAAGGCGAAAAAATACCATAAAATCCCAGACAAAATGCATGGCTTAAGTGTTTTTACTTCTACGTATCTTTAAAAAAAAACATGGGCTCCGCATTTGATCAGCTCTGACCATGCTACAGCTCACATCAGCTATATACAGCTTCTGTCCATACAGTTACGAGCCAAATTCGGCTCAGTAAGCAGCGGGTCGCACTCCGAATCAGAACTCATGAATCATTCCGCAAACGTGTTTCACCTCTTAGCAGCATTCGAGCTTGCCATGCAGCTCCAGTAACTATGAAACAAGCGCTTCTACAAACGTCTATTAATCTCTAGACTATACATCACTTTCTCTCCTCCCGCCCATGACAAACATTTCACGCAGGTGAAATCAATTCATCACTTTAATTTTCCAGATCTTTTCTACTATTGTAGTTTTCTGTAGAATTTATTACAGGTTATCAATATAAATAAGTTGTATTGATTCACCACACTACTGCAAACGGTGCCCATATAGTATCTATTATATCCAATTCTCAGGCACAAATTCCAAATTATTTTGTACATCTTCGTCAAAATGAGTCACCCCATGCAATACAGTTAATTGAATTACTCGCATTACGTTGGAGAACAATCTACAAAGCTCCAAACCATACTCTTAAGTTAAATAAGTATCCTACTATAGTATTCATTTTGGTACTTAGTTTCAGGCGCCCTCTAATTTAATGCAAATTAATGCAATTTAATTTACATTGTACATATGCAAGCATGTATCCTGACAATGCTTCACATATGTTCCAATCTAGCAAACGGTAAAGTTTAAGTTGTCTGAAGATGCTATGTTTAATCATGTCTCTCTCAAAAACCATTTGTACAAGTGTGTTCGCAGATGTCTTGCAACACGTAATCGTGAAAAGAATTTAATAAAACAAGCCAGCATCAATCAATTTCATTCGAATATAGCCTACAATATGCCCTCCTATCGAACCTTGTGCTGATGACTCAGCCCATTCGTATCACAGAGTGAGTTCTCGTTTATATGCTGCGTAAACTTTTCACACGAAAACATGGGCTCGTCCTGTTAAACGCTGTGTGGCCCCATGCTTGAGGATTCAGCCTTGCATAGGGAGTTCTTTTAAAATGCAGCTTATATCACTTTCGCAAGAATCAAGAGTGCTACCGTCGAATGCTGTGCAGTCCCACGACTGCGGATTCAGCCACTCACAGCAGTGAGCAAGCTCGGTAAAAACTGCATATGCCATGGTCCTGCACTTGAGGATTCAGCCCATTCATAAAGAAAAAAAAGGGGGAGGGCTCTCGTTTTAAAGAAATTTTAATCACTTAATTTGAATTCAGCACAGGGTCTCCCATTTGTATGCCACGCAAGTCACCATGTCCAGGCTGTGTGCTCTCCCTTTCAAATCGCAGTACCACTCTCCTGTTCAAATGCACCTTCCCGTTCAGATGCTGCAAGGGCCAATATTTGTATTGTGGGCTCTCCCGTTCGTACCGCTGTAAGGACTCCCCCGATAGAATGCAGTGAGGGCCCTCGTTCGATCGCAGGATGGCTCGCCCACACGAGCAGCAGCCGAGCCCAACACCCGTGGGGTGAGCCCGTTCACTGCTCAGGCTGTTCGCTGATCGAGTCCGAGATGGGGTGCGCCCAAGGCAGCTTTTTTGGGGGGGCATCGTAGTGACTGTTATTCAGCGTCTCAATATTCCTATCCAAACAAATTGCTTTCCATATCACACAGGGCTCCAACACTGAGACTTGCTGCCTGGTCATGTCTTCTTTTGGGGGGGAATTCAAGCTCGGGTCAAGTCTCGAGCCCTCCTTCAGGGACAGCAAGCCAAACACGTATGGCAGGACTACATTAACGAACAACTGAATAACTGAAAGATGTTCATAACAAAGTTCAGGAGAAGCATGTTCATTTAATCCAATATATATATATATATATATATATATATATATACATACACACCGATCAGCCACCACATTAAAACCATCAGCCTAATATTGTGTAGGTCCCCATCGTACAACCAAAACAGCACCAAACTGCATCTCAGAAAATAATTCTGATATGCTGTTCTTCTCACCACAATTGTACTGTGTAAAGTTGTTATCTGAGTTACCATACTTCATCAGTTCGAACCAGTCTGGCCATTCTCTGTTGACCTCTCTCATCAAAAAGGCATTTCCATCTGCAGAACTGCCGCTCACTGGATGTTTTTGTTTTTGGCATCATTCGGAGTAAATTCTAGAGACTGTTGTGTGTAAAAATCCCAGGAGATCAGCAGTTACAGAAATACTCAAACCAACCAGTCTGGCACCAACATACATCCAGGCAATTATCTAATCATTCAATTGTGTGGCAGCAGTACAAGTGCATAAAATCATTCAGATACAGGTCAGGAGCTTCAGTTAATATTCATATTAACCATCAGAATGTGGAAACATTTTGATCTCAGTGATTTGGACCGTGGCATGATTGTTAGTGCCAGATGGGCTGGTTTGAGTATTTTTGTAATCGCTGATCTCCTGAGATATTCACGCACAACAGTCTCTAGAATTTACTCAGAATGGTGCCAAAAACCAAAAACATCCAGTAAGCAGCAGTTCTGTGGATGGAAATGTCTTGTTGATGAGAGAGGTCAATAGAGAATGGCCAGACTGGTTCGAAAAGTCAAAGTCTAAAGTAACTCAGATAACCGCTCTGTACAATTGTGGTGAGAAGAATACCATCTTTTAAAGCTCAGTATTTTATGATTACGGGATATGTGAGGAGGGGGTCAGTGCTTTCTCTTCTGTCAAAAAAAAAAATCCTTTCCTTACTTGTTCTTTTTTGTTGGGGACCTCTTGACATGTGTCACATTTTGGAATTCTACTCTCCCAGGATAAATGCCAGATTACATGGGGTAGTATTTTTATCCTCTCTACATTAACTGAAACAGCTTACAACATCAAAGTAGAGGCACATCACACACATCAGTTAATAAAATGCTTCCTTTGATCCTCCCTTGCTAATAATTATCCCAGCTACATGCAGGCATTAAAAGTCAGATTTGAATTAATAAGGCGACCGAATCCACAAAATAAAGAGACGTTATTTAAGTGCTCATTTGAACCCATCAGCTCATAGATAAAGTTGATTGTTGACTTTTATGCTTGGTATATTTTCGAGGACACAACATGAGCAGTTGTTGTTATTCTGCTGGTAGGGGAAGAGGTTGAGGAATGACATGTGTTTTTATAGACATAGTAATATTGTCAAACTGATTGTTTTTTATTACCTGTAGATTTATTATTTTATGAGTAGATGCAAAATAGACCTGTTAGACTTAGCTCAGTTTTCTGCCATGTTGACATATTTCCTATTGAAACAAGAAGTTTTTTAGGGATATATAATATAATTGAATAGCCAATAGACTTGTTATGTCACAGCCATGAACCATGTATGCCATTCCAGCTCATGATTTGCTACTTCCTGGTCCGTATTAGGGCGAGGGACAGTCTCATTCTAAATAGCATTTGATTTGACTTTATTTAAAGGTTTACATCTGATAAATTAAGTTTTGTTACATTTAGAAGTACAGTACACAGAATAAAGATGGAAAAACTTTACTTTTGCTTTCATGGGGTCTTTACCATTTACCTTGATATTTCAGAATAATATATCTGTTGTGGTTCAGAATGCGTTTATAACATGATTTAAGGCCAAGAAGCCAAAAGCAACCTGTGTTGCTTAAAAAGTGTCTTCCTGGTATGTTATCCGCTGTTTTGCTCTTTATTGGTCCCTCATATTCTCTGAAAATGTATCATCCACAAGCAAGGGGTTAAGTAAAACCCATATGATGATATCATTACTATAAAGATGACATCATCCTGCATTGATCATATGCACAGAATATAGAGTAATTATCAGTGTGTTGAATCATTACCTATATATTTTTTCACATTTGCCTAACTTAACTCCCTGAGGGGGTTGTATGTTGAGGTATTTGTAGCACTGGCTAAACAGTTCCACCAGTGTTTTTATCATTAAACTAAAATGAAAACTAAATTAAGCTAACTTAAAAAAAGCATAATTGGAAAAACTGAAACTAAGCTACAATACATTTTCATAAATAATATACATCTCCAAAAATAACATGACAACAAATTAATCTTAGTTCCCCGTCTGTCACTCAGTCGACGTTGTGTCGCTGAGTTGACACTAGGGGTCGCTCTTGCGGAGCACGGCCATCTCTGATTTTGAGAAAAGGCCAATGAGAATTGGCGTGTGGAATTTGCATGCCACTCCCCCGGACATACGGGTATAAAAGGAGTGGCTGCAAATACACATCAGATATCTTTTTCAGAGCCGAGAGAGCAGTCATAGAGCTGAACTCCTCTGCTGTTCCAGTCATCTCTGCAAGCTGTTGGCTTTACGGCGCTTTCCAGCGGTCCTCCCCCTCGCATACTACGTTGTGCTGAGCATACACCCCTGGGCGCTTCAGCAGCTGATAAAAGAGTTACGGAGTGAATAACTTTGTTTATATATACATTTATACTCTCGTATACATATATATATATATATATATATATATATATATATATATATATATATAAAAAAAATGAGTGGCACAAACGGTGAAGCGTCTTTTTCAAGATGTCTTTCCGTTTGTGTGTGTTTCCTGGTTGCGGTCGTTCTCTCTCCCCGTCTGATGGCCACGATCGTTGCCTCTTGTGCCTGGGAACTACCCACGCAGAGTCAGCGTTCGTGGATGGTTCATGCTCTCACTGCGAGAGCATGCCCATGGCTACGCTGCGGTCGCGCCTCGCACTCGTAAGAGCGCGGGGCACCCCAGCCGCTCCCCGACTCGGTCCTTCTACCTACGGGTATGAGGCGGTGTCGGCTAGCACTGGGGGCGATATGGGGACCTCAGTGGGAGCCTCTCCGCTGGGTACAACCCCACGGACCTCCCACTCCCCGCCACGCTCGTATGCTCCAACCAAGCGCTGGGGCGCGGTTGCCGGCGTGCTTCATAGCGGACCCGCGATCACGTTCGGAGCGCCTGACGACGATGAGATTTTGATCGCGGCATCGGAGAGCGGGTTTGTCATGTCTGATGCTGAAGACTCGGCTGAGCTCCCACCCTCGGGTGCGGCGGCTTAGTCTCAGGCTGACGCGGAGCTGCCAGCCATGCTTGCCCGGGCAAGTTTTGTGGAACCCTCCGCTCCCCCCCGAACCCTCGCGGCTCGACGATTGGTTTCTGGGGCCGGAGTGCCGCTTACGGCCATGCTCTGCCCCCGTTCCTTTCTTCCCGGAGGTGCATGAGGAGCTTACGTGCTCGTGACGCGCGCCTTTCACTACCCGCACATGAGCGGTAAGCTCCTCCGCTCTCACTACCCTCGACGGCGGGGTGGCAAGGGGCTACACGGCGATTCCCCAGGTGGACCAAGCGGTCGCGGTGCACTTATGCCCGCAAAACCCTCCACTCCCCCCCGAACCCTCGCGGCTCGACGATTGGTTCCTGGGGCCGGAGCGCCGCTTACGGCCATGCTCTGCCCCCGTTCCTTTCTTCCCGGAGGTGCATGAGGAGCTTACGCGCTCGTGGCGCACGCCTTTCACTGCCCGCACACGAGCGGTAAGCTCCTCCGCTCTCACTACCCTCGAACGGCGGGGCGGCAAGGGGCTACACGGCGATTCCCCAGGTGGACCAAGCGGTCGCGGTGCACTTATTCCCACAAAACGCCTCCACCTGGCGGAACCGCCCGACGCTTCCGTCCAGGGCCTGTCGGCTGACGTCGTCTCTGACGGCTAAAGCCTACAGCGCTGCTGGACACGCCGCCTCCGCCTTACATGCCATGGTACTCCTGCAGGTGCACCAAGCCAAGGCACTTAGAGAACTACACGAGGGTAGTCCTGACCCGGGTCTAATGCAGGAGCTGCATTCGGTGACCGACTTCACCCTCCGGGCAACGAAGGTCACGGCGCGGGCTCTCGGGCAGACGATGTCCACCTTGGTGGTCCAGGAGCGCCACCTTTGGCTCAACCTGGTCGAGTCGCGAGAGGCTGACAAGGTTCGTTTCCTTGACACCCCATCTCCCAGGTTGGGCTGTTTGGCGACACCATTGGAGACTTCGCCCGGCAGTTTACAATGGTAAGGAGGCAGACGGAGGCTATACAGCATATCCTGCCCAGGCGGAGCTACAGGCCCCGCACCCCGTCTGCTCGTCGCCCAGCGCGTCCCCCTGCGGTACCAACACCAGCTCCGCCACAGCCCGCCCCTCGGGGCCGGCCCCGGCGCGGAGCTACCCGCAGGACGGCGACGCCCCCCGCCTCACGGCCGGCCGCCAAGAACCCTAAGAAGGCTTCAAAGCGCCCCTGAGACGGGCAGCCCTGGGACTCAGGGAACTGCACTTCGGGAGCTGGTAAGCAGACCACTCCCTCCCCCGCCGGAGGGGCGGGTGGAGAATCCTTATTTCCTTCTGAAATTTATTTCACCGCACGCCCAACGGGCTGCGGTACCCACATTTTCAAAAAAAGAGCAGTTTCCTCAGCCCCCGGGCTCCACTTCCGGTCTCCCCGTCCGTCGTTATCACGACTGCCGGCCACCGGTTCTCTTTGGCAGGTACAGCGGCCTGGAACCAGGTCTTCCGCTTCCACGCGTCCAGCCCAGCGCGCACAACCCCACCCCCGAGCCGACGGTCTCCGCGGGCCACAAGGACGAAAGTCTTCCTCCCCCGTCCCAGGCTGTTCCGGGAGCGGTCACAAGGAGCCAGGTAAGTGCTTCGATGTCCCTAGACTCAGCACCCCGGGCTCCGCCCCGTCGCGAGGCCCCGTCTGCCGGTATGTCCGACGCTATAGTCCCCTTGGTCCCTCTCGCTCGGAGTTTGGGGGCGTGGCTCGCGCTCCCCAACCCGTCGCGTTGGTTGATCAGGACAGTCCGACTCGGCGATGCGATTCAGTTCGCCAGGCGCCCGCCCAGGTTCAACAGCGTCCGCCCCACCACGGTGAGAGGCGAGAACGCCGCTGCCTTGCGTGCGGAAATCACCTCCCTTCTACAGAAGGGCGCGATAGAGCCTGTCCCTCCAGCCGAGATGAAGAAGGGGTTTTACAGCCCCTACTTCATCTTACCCAAAAAAGGCGGCGGGTTGCAGCCAACCCTCGACCTGCAAGTTCTGAACCGGGCTCTGCACAGACTCCCGTTCAAGATGCTTACACAGAGACGCATTCTAGCGAGCGTCCGGCATCTGGATTGGTTCGCGGTGGTAGACCTGAAGGACGCGTACATTCATGTCTCGATCCTTCCTCGGCACAGACCCTTTCTCCGGTTTGCCTTCGAGGGTCAGGCATATCAGAACAAAGTCCTCCCCTTCGGCCTGTCCCTGTCTCCTCGCGCCTTCACGAAGGTCACAGAGGCAGCCCTTGACCCACTGAGGGAAGCGGGCGTCCGCATCCTCAACTATCTCAACGACTGGCTAATCTTAGCTCACTCGCGAGACATGTTGTGTGCTCACAGGGACTTGGTGTTCAGGCACCTCAGCCGCTTGGGGCTTCGGGTCAACTGGGAAAAGAGCAAGCTCATCCTGGTTCAGAGCATCTCTTTTCTCGGTATGGAGTTGGACTCGGTCTCAATGTTGGTCAGTGCTGAGCTGTCTGTGTACATTCAGACAGAACACGTTGGTCCCACTGAAATCCTTTCAGAGGCTCCTAGGGCATATGGCATCATCAGCCACGGTTACACCGCTTGGTTTGATGCATATGAGACCACTCCAGCACTGGCTGCAGACCCGAGTCGAGAGACAAGCATGGCGCCACGGCACACACCGCGTCCTTGTCACACCAGACGTGTTGCCGCTCTCTCAGCCCCTGGTCAGACCTAGCGTTCTTACGGGCAGGAGTTCCCCTAGGCCAGGTCTCCAGGCATGTCGTGGTTACGACAGATGCCTCCCAACGGGGCTGGGGTGCCGTGTGCAGCGGGCACTCAGTCGCCGGCCCTTGGACAGGCCCGCGACTGTCTTGCAAGCACGGGGCAAGCACGTGTTGCTCTGGACGGACAACACAGCCGCGGTGGCGTATATCAACTGCCAAGGCGGTCTACGCTCTCGCCGCTTGTCACAACTTGCCCGCCGTCTCCTCCTTTGGAGTCAGCACCGACTCAAGTCGCTGCGGGCCACTCATATCCCAGGTTACCTCAACAGCACAGCGGACGTGCTGTCGCGGCAGGTTACATCCAGGGGAGAGTGGAGGCTCCACCCCCAGGTGGTTCAGCTGATCTGGAGTCGATTCGGCCAAGTGCAGGTAGACCTGTTCACTTCCCCGGAATCCACCCATTGCCCACTCTGGTACTCTCTGGCCGAGGCCCCCCTCAGCACAGATGCCTTGGCACACAGCTGGCCCCCGGGGCTTCACAAGTATGCGTTTCCCCCAGTGAGCCTACTTGCACAGACGTTGTGCAAAGTCAGGGAGGACAGGGAGCAGGTCCTCTTAGTGGCCCCTTATTGGCCCTCCCGGATCTGGTTCTCGGACCTCACGCTCCTCGCGACAGCCCCCCCCCGGCGAATTCCCCTGAGGAAGGACCTTCTTTCTCAGGGTCAGGGCACCATCTGGCACCCGCGACCAGACCTCTGGAATCTCCATGTCTGGCCCTTGGATGGGACGCGGTAGACTTAGGTGGCCTACCACCCACGGTGGTAGACACGATCACTCAGGCGAGAGACCGGGCTATGTGCCCAAGGTTACCACGACCCCCTTTAGGGATCAAGTGGTGAACCTGCAAGCGCTGCCCCTGGAGGAGGCAGACCCAACCTTTACGTTGCTGTGTCCGGTGCGTGCTCATCGCATCTACTTGGGCCGCACGCAGAGCTTTAGAAGCTCCGAGCAGCTCTTTGTTTGCTTTGGCGGACAGCGGAAGGGAAGCGCTGTCTCCAAACAGAGGATCGCCCACTGGGTCGTCGATGCCATCACGATGGCATACCGCGCCCAGCATGTGCCGCCCCCTGCTGGCCTACGAGCCCATTCTACCAGGGGCGTTGCGGCTTCATGGGCGTTGTCTCACGGCGCCTCTCTAGCAGACATATGTAGAGCCGTGGGTTGGGCAACACCTAACACCTTTGCAAGGTTCTATAACCTCAGGGTTGAGCCAGTTTCGTCCCGTGTGTTATCAGGTGACACAAACAGGTAAGTTCGGGTCAGCCGGCCGGGTGTATCGCTTGTGCATAGCGCCTTTCCCCTCCCTTGAGGTGAAGATGTGCGCTCTTTTCCCCAGTTGCGTTCGCAGGAAGTGTGAACCCTGGACATTCTTCCTCCCTAGCCTAGCGGCCGTTGAGTCTTCGGAGAGGCTCACTGCTGCCCCGGTACGGGCATCACCAGGCCCCCGTACTGAGGTAAGTGCTCCACATGTGCTGGTTGCCCCCTTCGGCAACCCCGTGTGACGTATATCCCGCAAAATGGTTTCCCTACCGGCAAACCGCCTCTTCCTTGGACAGAGGGTCCTCGGCCCCGGGTCGCCGTGTTTGTAGTAACCCCTCCCCACCTTTGGGTAGGGTCTACCACGGTGCCGTTCCACATGATGTGCTTCTGCTGCTGGCTGGTAAGACCGTGTGTGTATTCCACCTAAACCCCCCCCCTCGGGGCCGGGTGGGGTCTCCGCGGTGTCCTCCTCTTTGGAGGGACACCCCCAGCTTGGACCATTTATAATTGGCCCCCAGCCGAACGATTGCGTTCCTTTTACAGGGGAGAAAAATAGAGAGAAGGCCCCGGCTGGGCCAGCCAGTCCTTATACTTCTGAGCTGTTAGCTGTTCCCCCAAGGTGCAGGGGACCGCTTCATGCCTGCCAGTGTGTTGGGGGTAGTTATGCGACGGCTTGCTGCGCTGGCTACGAGGCACACAGAGGTTTGCCCGTCTCGCACCGCTTGTCTGCGTAACTCGGTTCAGCTCTGTGGCGTTTTCCATGGGACCCCTAGTGTCAACTCAGCGACACAACGTCGACTGAGTGACAGACGGGGAACGTCTCGGTTACTGACGTAACCTCCGTTCCCTGATGGAGGGAACGAGACGTTGTGTTCCCGCTAGCCACAATAATGAACCATCCGCTGAAAGTGCCGGGTCTTTGGCTCAGCTCCTCAATGTGATACCTGATGTGTATTTGCAGCGTCACTCCTTATATACCCGTATGTACGGGGGAGTGGCATGCAAATTCCACACGCCAATTCTCATTGGCCTTTTCTCAAAATCAGAGATGGCCATGCTCCGCAAGAGCGACCCCTAGTGTCAACTCAGCGACACAACGTCTCATTCCCTCCATCAGGGAACGGAGGTTACGTCAGTAACCGAGACGTTTTAGTTTTCAACAGCATATTATGAAAATTCAAACCTTTTCAAACCAACTTCCTCAAGAAAGATACTACACTGGATACTCAATTTTAGATACTAACACTGACCCTAACCCAGCCATAAACCTAACCTAAAGTAAAATTAAAGCTAAAAAGCTAAAATCTCTGAATATAAAGATTAATCTGCCTTCACCTAACCCTAACATTTAAAATCAATTTATGTATTAATTTTGGAAGTCCTAAAATACTACAATTAAATTAAAAATTTAAATTAATCTCATATACTAAATGTGCTTCATATAGTAGAATCCAAATTAACTGGTTTGATTCAAGTCAACATTATACATTAAACATTATACCAACAAAATATCTCAGGTTACATCTGTAACCCTTGTTCCCTGAAAAAAGCGGAACGAGATGCTACGCTTTGCTAAGAGCTTTTGGGAACAATCCTGCATTGTGACCAGCTGTGAATATGTGTGTAACACGTCAATGAACATTGACCGGAATTTATATCCTCGGCTGGTGAGATCATTAGATGCACCTGTGGTCAGGCTATAAATAGACGCATCACCAGCGTGTCGTCAGATATCTTTTACTGAAGAGCAGTCCTGGGACATCCCAGTGCGGCAAAGAAGCGCAGCATCTCATTCCGCTTTTTTCAGGGAACAAGTTCCCTTTACAAAAATCTTCACTATGATGCTGCTCTACGGGGAACACAATACCCACGTCGCCGCACTGGGGCTGTCCGGACCCCTACGGTTGTGAAGTGTGCTCACAAGAACGCAAGAGGTCTCAGACATGAGCTTGAGATGTCGACTCAAGGACATAAGAGCCCGGAGTAGCATGAACATTCAAACTATAAAATCTGATGAATGTGTACAGAGAGGACCAGCCTGCCGCATCACAAACTTTCTGCAGAGGGACTCCTCTAGCCAAGGCTTTAGAAAAGACGACCCCTCTGACGGCGAGCCGTCGAGAAGATATATTAGCTCTGAGAACCATATGCTGTTTGGCCAGCGCAGCACTATCAGTAAGAGGCAAGACCCTTGCTGGCGAACTCTGGCCAAGACTCCCTGGAGCAGAGAAACTGGGGAAAAAGCATACAGAAGCATTCAGGGCCATGTATGCACCATCACGTCCAGACCCAGGGGGGCTGGATGACTCAGGGAGAAGTAGAGGAGACATTGCGCTGTTCATAGAGGCGAAGAGGTCCTCTTCTACCCTGTAAAATCTCACCCAGATTTGTTCCACTACCTAGGGGTGGAGTTTCCACTCACCCGTCGGAATTTTCTCTCTGGACAGTACATCTGCTCCCACATACGGACATACAGGGATATAAACTGCCCTGAGTGACAGGGGCTTGGCCTGGGCCCCAAGGAGAATCCGACGTGCCAGAAATTTAGCTGACGTGAACGTGGACCTCCTTGATGATTTATGTAAGAGACTACTGCTGTATTGCCCACCCGCAACAAGACATGGTAGCATCTGGAGGAAGTATTTCAGGGCCAGAAATACCGCCATCAACTCGAGATAGTTACTGTGACAACCGAGCTGACGGCCCTCCCATCCGCTTGAGCTGGATGACCACTTAAGACGCTACCCAGCCCATCAGGGAGGCGTCTGTCGATAGCATCCTGCGATGACAAGACGCACCTAGAGTAGGACCCAAGGTAAGAAACCGGGGTCTGAACCACATATCAAGGGAACAAAGCACGCGGTGCGTAACCCTTATTAGCCCTAGGGGACTGGCCCTTGGATGAAATCCCCTGGCATTTAGCCATAGCTGAAATGGTCTCATATGGAGCAGGCCCATAGGGATCACCGTGGACGCAGACACCATGAGACCTAGTATTTGTTGATACTGGTGAACAGTGCAAACTTGACCTAGCCTGAGTTTCCAGAATTCCAATATGGAAATATGCGTCAATGAGACTGATCGTGATCAGCCAGTCGTAATGTTGGATCTGAGACACGACCATCTTGACAGTTAGCATCTTGAACTTGAACACCCTGACAGAGCGGTTCAAGCCTCAAAGATCTAAAATCGGATGCAACTAACTTTTGGCCACCAGACAGAAATCTGTTGTGGGGGGGGAGAGTTCTATTGTTGGCATGGCCAGTCTATCGGTATTCTGGCCACAGCCCGAGTAACCACCTTGAGTAATTTCTCAGCTGCTTTATTATTATGCGTGAAATGTACAGAGGTTCAGCTCCCCCTCGTGAAACGAAGAGGCGCCGAGGCGCGCTTCAGCTTACGAGAAGGATCAGCTGGATCTGGGGAGAGAGCGAGCGATAGGGATGGACTCGTCTCTCGCTCCTCAGCCATATATATGCAAGAGCCCTACGATGAAAGAGTGGGCGCTGACTCCCGGAAGTAAGCGAGGCGAGCGCGAAGCATTTCGCCCGAAAGTAGGTTGCAATGCGCGCACTCGCCCTGCCCCAACGTGAGAGCAGCATGCTCTTCCCCCAAACAAACAAAACAAAATTGATGCGTGTCCCTGACATTCATAGAACATTGACAGGGAAACACGCATCGTTTGCTTTGCTTCTCCGACATTTTTCCACCTTTTTCTTTTCTATTTTATATACACTCACCTAAAGGATTATTAGGAAAACCATACTAATACTGTGTCTGACCCACTTTCACCTTCAGAACTGCCTTAATTCTATGTGGCATTGATTCAACAAGGTGCTGAAAGCATTGTTTAGAAATGTTGGCCCATATTGATAGGATAGCATCTTGCAGTTGATGGAGATTTGTGGGATGCACATCCAGGGCACGAAGCTCCCGTTCCACCACATCCCAAAGATGCTCTATTGGGTTGAGATCTGGTGACTGTGGGGGCCATTTTAGTACAGTGAACTCATTGTCATGTTCAAGAAACCAATTTGAAATGATTCGACCATGCTTTGTGACATGGTGCATTATCCTACTGGAAGTAGCCATCAGAGGATGGGTACATGGTGGCCATAAAGGGATGGACATGGTCAGAAACAATGCTCAGGTAGGCCGTGGAATTTAAACGATGCCCAATTGGCACTAAGGGGCCTAAAGTGTGCCAAGAAAACATCCCCCACACCATTACACCACCACCAGCCAGCACAGTGGTAACAAGGCATAATGGATCCATGTTCTCATTCTGTTTATGCCAAATTCTGACTCTATCATCTGAATGTCTCAACAGAAATCGAGACTCATCAGACCAGGCAACATTTTTCCAGTCTTCAACTGTCCAATTTTGGTGAGCTCTTGCAAATTGTAGCCTCTTTTTCCTATTTGTAGTGGAGATGAGTGGTACCCGGTGGGGTCTTCTGCTGTTGTAGCCCATCCGCCTCAAGGTTGTGCATGTTGTGGCTTCACAAATGCTTTGCTGCATACCTCGGTTGTAACGAGTGGTTATTTCAGGCAAAGTTGCTCTTCTATCAGCTTGAATCAGTCGGCCCATTCTCCTCTGACCTCTAGCATCAACAAGGCATTTTTGCCCACAGGACTGCCGCATACTGGATGTTTTTCCCTTTTCACACCATTCTTTGTAAACCCTAGAAATGGTTGTGCGTGAAAATCCCAGTAACTGAGCTGATTGTGAAATACTCAGACCGGCCCGTCTGGCACCAACAACCATGCCACGCTCAAAATTGCTTAAATCACTTTTCTTTCCCATTCTGACATTCAGTTTGGAGTTCAGGAGATTGTCTTGACCAGGACCACACCCCTAAATACATTGAAGCAACTGCCATGTGATTGTTTGATTAGATAATTGCATTAATGAGAAATTTAACAGGTGTTCCTAATAATCCTTTAGGTGAGTGTATATATTGCACTGTGCAACAAATTCTAAATTCTAAATCCTAGCAGAGGAAATAAAGTTTCTGACAGGCTTGTGAGACACACAGCACAGTATACTCTGAAGAAAACAGATCTGATGACACGCTGGTAATGCGTCTATTTATAGCCTGGCCACAGGTGCGTCTAATAATCTCACCAGCCGAGGCTATAAATTCCGGCCAATGTTCATTGACGTGTTACACGCATATTCACAGCTGGTCACAATTCAGGATTATTCCCAAAAACGCTTAGCATAGCGCAGCATCATAGTGAAGCTTTTTGTAAAGGGAACTAATGTTAAGGGTTAAGTCATGTAGAAATAGCTCCTTAAGTTAAAAGTTACAGGTTCTCGCTTTTTTTTTTCTATACAGAAAACATTTAACTACAAAATACTAGAAGACACTAAAAACTAGAATAACTAAACTAGAGTGAAATCAAATTATATCTTAATTAAAAGAAAGGACAAATAATACAAAAATAGCTATATAAACCATCCATACCATAATATTCCCAACAAGGCTCAAATATATAATTTTTTTCTAAAGACAGTTTGTTCTGATTTTGTATCAAATGTTGTTGTTTTTGAACCACAGGAATCAATAGACTCATTGCAAAACCTTTAAATAAAGCACACAAGATGCTGTTTGAGAGAAAACTAGACCAGAGGGAAGGACAGCGAGTAATGGGAAAGCCCCTTATAATCTGGGGGAAACTGAGTCATGGTTTTGGCTTACACTGTAGATTTCTTTGTTTTGCTGTGCTTCCCAAACACAGGAGGTAAGGTCAAGTATGTCAATTTAATTCTCCTGGCACAAAGGCAGTACAGTTACAGAGGCAGCAGAATGAAGTGATTCAAACCAGCAGGTAATTCTGAAGTGACTGAGACTGTATGGAAATCTCAACAGTCCTGCTGGAGGAGGATGTTGACCATGTAGTGTGGATTCTTTCCTGTTGTGACAGCAGTAATGTCAGGACTCATGAGTCATGTGACAAAACAACATGAAGCCAATCCCTGTGAAGTTTGTCTTTGGGAGAAACGTCAACAAACCTACATCTGAAAAGAAACCTCAAAAATGAAAATAATGATATATGCATGGCAAGTTCTAGCTTGTATTGCACCCAGGGCACACTCTCAATGTTGTTGACCAACAACTTGCAAGGTGCCCATGTCGCCCATGCCTAAATCCACCACTGAAATGACTAGCACCAAGCAGATTGTCTGGTTTCTATTCAAAGGGTGCATTGGTTTATATCAGTATACCAGGACACAGAGTCATGCATAAGAGGCACCAAGCTGTTACAATGAGCACTTTTGAGAAAATATAGTCACAGAATCAGCCAAAGATATTAAAGTCTGGTTTGAGACCATTGGTAGAATGTAAACAATATACTGTTGAGCCCAACAGTAAATTCTTATATGTTGTCATGGGTCTATATAATTTCAGATTCACATGTCACATTTAAATAAAAAATGAACTGTAGATGGTCACTTTAAATTCTTGTAAGATATATGTAAACATGTAAAGCTTCGCTGGTTTAAGTGGTTTTAACCACAAAGCAATGCTACATCAACAGGAACATAAACACAGAGTGCTCCTTGTGGTTTTGGCTTGGTTGCGGCCTGATCTCTATACAATTGATCATCTAAATCTGAAGAATGCAGTCAAACCACTCCCTCCTCCCATTTTCTCTCTTTTTAGCTCCACCAGCCTGTTACTTGTACTTAAATAGGCAGTACATTAGCATAAATTAGACTGCACAATTTTTTTTAAACCAAAGCATGTCGTAGTGAGGTTGACAAATAGTCAAGTTGGTGATATAAAAACTGAGAGCTGCTGTAGAGAGAGAATGATGGACAGCACTGCTGCTTGCTGGCATAAGCAAAGACAGCGGGGTGTCGCGAGCAAATGGGAATTTCAGCAAACAACACAAAGACTGGAGCTGTGTGGTGATGAAACATAAGGAAGAGAGTCATTTTCTTTCAATATTGGTGCTGTCTCTTATACATCCAAGTGAGGGTGAATCTCACAAAGCTTTGGTAAATTCAGAGGTGTCAAATACAGTACATAAACATGGAAATGAAAATATGTACGCATGAAAACAATCACTGGCCCCAACAAATGTCCTCGCTGCGGTCCCTTCCATAGCTTGAGTAAGTGAGTCTTGTGTGTGTTTGCACTGACAGCGGCTGAACCTTATTACCATTGTGCCTTCCAATTCAATGTTATTTCTGACTCTCCGAGTGGCAGACCGGTTGTCCTGGTGTGTTTATCCACAGCACACTGTAAATGTAGAAAGGACGCTGGGATGGGCAGTAGCCCACTGTGAGCCAGCTGTGATTTTTAGATTGCAATTCTCCAGCTGTGCCAGCCCCATCAAAATCTGCTCTTTGTTGTTGAAAAAAAGTACACATCCCTGAAAATAGAGTATAGCAGACCACTCAGAGAGCAGACAAAGACAAACCAATTCAAAATTGAGGCAGAGAATGAGAGAGACGTTCAACCTTTCACACACACACTCTTTTCTGTTTGCTTGTTTGTGTGTGTGTGTGTGTGTGTGTGAGCGTGTATTTATCACTTTGTGGGGACCAAATGTCCCCATAAGGATAGTAAAACCCGAAATTTTTGACCTTGTGGGGACATTTTGTCGGTCCCCATGAGGAAAACAGCTTATAAATCATACTAAATTATGTTTTTTGAAAATGTAAAAATGCAGAAAGTTTTCTGTGAGGGTTAGGTTTAGGGGTAGGGTTAGGTTTAGGGGATAGAATATAAACTTTGTACAGTATAAAAACCATTATGTCTATGGAAAGTCCCCATAAAACATGGAAACACTACGTGTGTGTGTGTGTGTGTGTGTGTGTGTGTGTGAGCATGAGGGACTATCAAATTCAAACCAAAATGGCTCCTCTCAGTGGCGTTACAAGCCTGAGAGCGCACCACTAACTGGATTGTTGAAGCGTTTGTAGTGAATGCTCAAGTGTTGACCTTTGGGGCCAGTGATCGATAAAGGGGATATTTTGCACGTTCAATGGCGGGCCTGTAAAGAGACGCCACTTTCATTGGGAGGGGTTTCTGTTGCCCTGAAGTCTGAACGAGTGGAGAGGTGGGGGCAAGTAGAGATGCTAGAGGAGTAGAGAGATTGATTTCATTCAACATGCCTTTTAGGTAAAATCAATAATGATCTATTCATTGAGTGTCTTGCACACGATGTGGGCTGCCATCTCCAATAATACCTGACAAAGAGCAGGTGGCCTCTAAATACAGACCAAGTCAAGCTGTAATGAAACCTGCTCTCACAGGTCCTTAACCAAAGCTGATATTAGCTTTGTGTAGACAGCTGTGCTTCAGTGCTCCAGGCTGACCCGGGCCCTTGGGGAGTTTCGGGAGTCACACTGACTCAATTCTGTGCTTATTCACACTGACTCAGCTCAGAGCTAGCAGCCAGTTAAGCATGACATACTTAAACTTATTTTGACCTTTCTTCTGCTTAAGAGTATAGACTGTTAAAGACTCACTTCACTTTGAAGGTGTGCACCAAACAGGAAATTTAGAAGCTTTTTCTCTGAACTCTCTCTTCTGTGCAATGACCCCTGTGTGAGTCACCTGACATGGGGTACCAGAATTATGGCCCCCAGTTTGTCAGGTAAAAACAGATTTGCAGACTTAATAGTTGTGATATAATTGAATTCATGAATTTAGAACGTAATCAGAATGAATTTCTTAAGCATAGAAGTTTACTAAATAGGTATAAGAATAGAAATCTGGAAGCTGGATTACACTTCCTCACGTTTGATACGTACAACACGTCTACATGAGCAGAGCGTATAACAAAGGGGACCTGTTGGTGTTTTTTTACAACATTAATGTCGTGACTATACTTATGATCAGTTGAATAACCCTTTGGTCTATTGAAGTACCAATTTCATTCCTAAACAGAAACAATATCTGTACATTATTCCAAATTTAAGGCTGCCTGTGTGTGTGTGTGTGTGTGTGTGTGTGTGTGTGTGTGTGTGTGTGTGTGTATGTGTGAGCGTGTATTTATCACTTTGTGGGGACCAAATGTCCCCATAAGGATAGTAAAACCCGAAATTTTTGACCTTGTGGGGACATTTTGTTGGTCCCCATGAGGAAAACAGCTTATAAATCATACTAAATTATGTTTTTTTGAAAATGTAAAAATGCAGAAAGTTTTCTGTGAGGGTTAGGTTTAGGGGTAGGGTTAGGTTTAGGGGATAGAATATAAAGTTTGTACAGTATAAAAACCATTATGTCTATGGAAAGTCCCCATAAAACATGGAAACACAACATATGTATGTGTGTGTGTGTGTGTGTGTGTGTGTGTGTGTGTGTGTGTGTGTGTGTGTGTGTGTGTGTGTGTGTGTGTTACGGTGTTAACAGTCTTCGTCTTTATGAAGGGAAGACAAAATGTATGCCGCAAAACGCTGTAACATTAATCTGGGGTCCTTTTTTTCTAGACTGCACCAAAAGAGGCACAGCATTAATGGATAGATTTTTGTTTTTAGGGTTGGTGGACAAAATATTCAGAACAAGAAAGAAGATGAGATAAAAATAACAAACAATTTAAATACTAAAGATAATGAAAATAAATGACCAAATAACATTTTCTCACTTTAAAGCTCTGTATAGCTATATAGTAAAGAAGATGCTGGACTTCTCAACACCCTGTTAGCTACTTTGAGATATTTTGACCCCATCTATGATAACTTTAAGCAACCAGAAATACCAGCAAAAGAAACTTTCAGAACGGCGGTAAAAAAAACAAAAACAACGGTAGTGGCCTGTACGTACTTTGAAAAAGAAAAGGAAAAAATAAAAGAAATGTATACACAAGGTCCATTATTGCTTTCGAAAATGAAGTATTAATACATACTTAGGTGTATTTAGGGCACAAACAGTCTTATGTTACTGAGTAAGACATATATCATGTTAAAGTTAACGACATAAACTTTACAATGAACATCACTTCACTGCATTTAAAGTAATAAAGACCAGTTTCATAAAGAACATGAATTAACTTTGAGGCGTTACCCCACATTCAGAAGCTCAAGTGATCCACAGCTCACATGAAAGTTTGCGTGCCTCTCTTCTCCCCTCTGATTCAATGCAAGAAAGAGACATTTGAAGCAGGGGCGTGTCTAGGGGGAGGCAGTGCCTCCCGTAGGATAAGCTCTGCCTCCCCTGAGAATTTGAGAAATAATCTGTCCATCTGATCAGAGGCGGCGGCAGCCGATTTTGCCGGGGCTTCAGCCCCGAATGTTTTGAGTGAAGCCCCGAATGTATTTTGAATAGTTGACTGACAAATATGAAACCGGACAAAAGCCTATGTAAACCCCCAAAATCATAAGTTGCCTTATTTCATTGTGCTTTGGCTTTGCACATACTGCATACAGCCTGTAAAAATAGACATAGGCATAATCTAGCCTATAGAATAGCTTGCACAGTCGTTGACATCAACTAACCTTACTTAGTGGCGAGTTAACGGCAATTAGCAGGAAAGACAGCAAAAATTAAGCAAATGAGGCTTTGGGGATTGACTTTCAATTTGAAGTCAGTGGGTAAGAATTCACATTTGTTTTTGTCTTTAAAGTCTTAAGATCATCATCTAGCTGGCTTTCACCCACAGTAGGCTAAACCTCAAGAGTTGTAGCCTCTAACCTCCTTGTTTAGATTGATGCAGCTTGGTAGCTCCGAGTTAACGCAGTTGCCTCTCACGCTGGAGACGGCAGATCGAGCCCCGTTTGGAGCGTACTTTTCTTGTTTATCAGGTGTTGTTTTCGCTAAGGATAACCAATAAGCATTAACATAAAATGTATGTGTGACTTGTTTCATGATATTAGTTTGTAGGAAATATACACTTTGATTTGATTAAATGGTTTTGTAGAGTGTAGCAAAGATGAGCAACAGACTGAGGAGCAGCAGCAGCAGCAGCAGCTGTGCCAGAATCAGGCATGGAAACTGGTAACAATTAATTAAGTCACTTTACTTTAGAGAAAGTTAAAAGTGAAACATTGTTTATCTCAATGATCCTAATGAAAGGATTTTGACAGATGAATTATTCTTATAGAGATGATGAGAATTATATACAGTTCGATGCCATAGTGTGTCAATGAACTTAGACTAAAGTCATTCATGTATTGCTTTAACTTAGAATCTTATACATCATTTTGACTATTTATGTCAAAAAAATATAAATTATTTATATTCAATATTTTTTTTACTTCACTTTTCTCACTATAATATAACTCTTTTGTGATGACTTTATGTTAATGTACATGAAAATTCAAGAATCATGATAGATCTAAGGGCAATCCCACTGATCTGCTCTTCCCAATACATTTTCTTCAATGGTATTGGTCCACAATTTGACATATGTAGCACTTGATGAATTAGTTGTTTGAAGCTGATTTGCAATAAGTTATGTGCTGTATCTGTTCTTTTGCATCACAGATGATTCAGGGAGGAGAGAGGATGTTGAGGATAGTACTAGAGTGGAAGATTTAGGAACTGTAGAAACAGGCCCAGCAAGAGCAAAACTCAAAGAATACCCTCTCACCAGCTTTGGACTACAGGGAAGTGGTTGCTACTGTGAAAATAAAATTGTCTGGGCTAAGCCCCGGATGTCCTTCAATGCTGGAAACGCCTCTGCATCTGATGATAAATTACAATTTAAAAGTGGATTGTTTTGTGCATATTTTTCCATCGCTAGCAGATGAGTGAGGTCTGACACAACAAAAATCCAGTTTAAGCCCTATAGTCTAATAGGGGCCCTGTGCCTATCTCTGGGTTCCTGGCTTAGAAAAAGATATGCACTAAAACAGATTGTGTGTAGTATAGCTTAATTTTGCGCCAATTTTTTCAATTGTTTATGTTGCCCCCCCAAACAAGCCAAATGCCCCCCCAAACATGATATCCTGGTAACCCCTCTGATTTGAAGCCCCCTTTTACCGCATTCAGTTTGACATTGGTTATTTTACAGTTTGCTTTATTAACAAAACTCAAATCAACACTTACACTCAACCTCAGACACCTTATTATAGCACACTCAACATGGTAGAGATGTCTCATGTACACAGATAACAAAACAGCACAGGTCTGCAAAGCACAAAACCATCCTCCGATCAAACTCACACAGCTGTAACAATTAGACATTTATAAGTTGATAACTTGCATTACGTTAGTATTTTATAGACTTAATCAACATATTTCTCACCTCTGAGTGCTCTATGTATCTTCCATGCTCTCTCGCCCAAATCTAGCACCCACTCCTCAAGCGCATGAGCACACTGACTTCTTAAAGTGGCCACAACACTGAATTACAAAGCACACTACTGCACAGCCTGTTACTGCTACAGCAAATGCATAGCTTTAAGAGAGTAAGTACATTGTCCCATGCCCTTTCTTACCTGGTTACACACACACACACACACACACACACACACACACACACACACACACACACACACACACACACACATATACTACTTTATTTAAGAATGTGAAATTTCAGAATAATAGAATAGAGAATTATTTATTTCAGCTTTTATTTCTTTCATCACATTCCCAGTGGGTCAGAAGTTTACACACACTTTGTTAGTATTTGGTAACATTGCCTTTAAATTGTTTAACTTGGGTAAAATGTTTTGGGTAGCCTTCCACAAGCTTCTCACAATAAGTTGCTGGAATTTTGGCCCATTCCACCAGAAAGAACTGGTGTAACTTAGTCAGGTTTGTAGGCCTTCTTGCTTGCATATGTTTTTTTAGTTCTGCCTACAAATGTTCTAATGGATTGAGGTCGGGCTTTGTGATGGCCAATCCAATACATTGACTTTGTTGTCCTTAAGCCATTTTGCCAAAAATGTGGAAGTATGCTTGAGGTCTTTGTCCCTTTGGAAGACCCATTTGCGACCGAGCTTTAACTTCCTGGCTGATGTCTTGAGATGGTGCTTCAATACATCCACATAAATCTCCTTCCTCATGATGACACCTATCCCCCACAACATGATGCTGCCACCCCCATGCTTCACGATTGGGATGGTGTTCTTCAGCTTGCAAGCCTCACCCTTTTTCCTCCAAACATAACAATGGTCATTATGGCCAAACAGTTAAATTTTTGTTTCATCAGACCTTAGGAAATTTCTCCAAAAGTACGATTTTTGTCCCTATGTGCACTTGCAAACTGTAGTCTGGCTTTTTTTATATTCAGTACACCTCTGTAGGAAATTTGGTTGATGTAGATCAACACGGTACGGATTAAAGTGCCCACATACCTCCACAATTATATGTAGCAAATTTGGTAGTATAAAGTTACACGGGATGGATTAAAGTGCCCGCACACCCCCACCATTATATGTAGGAAACAGTATGTGTGAGCTAGGAATTAAATTAAACCGTACTTATTCTACATTATTATGTAAAGAAATTTGTAATGGAATTAGTCGCGTTCAACAACCATTAAAATCAGATAAATGACAAATAACTAGATTGTTTGTCGGAATAAAAATTTATTTTTATGACCTTTAATCAACCTAAGGGTACATTTGCATGACAACGATGTACTAAAAACTGAAAAGTTTTTCCATTGCATTTTTTAAAAGTTTCACGTACAGAGGACAACGTTGTCTAAACGATCCCCGTTCACACGGATCCGCGAAAATTATTAAAAATGCTGTATTATGCATACCAGGCCAGTATTTGGCGATGTCATTTTGTAAAGAAACACTACATGCCTGCACACATAAGCATTCTTCCACAGAGCAGCAAAGAGCAAATGTATGATCTTTGAGAAAATCAACAAACTAACTTTCTCGCAATTAGCAACTCTTCCTGAGGCACCACACCCCACTGAGCAAAGACTGCAAATTCACACCTCATTGTTGCCCTTCCACATCTGTCCCATTCTCTCCTCTCTCCCCCATCCAGCTCAGAATCACCTAAGATCTGTATGTAACAAATAATGTAACTAGTGTAACATGTTTGGAATCATATAAAATGTCTCAGTGCGTCTGGTATAGTGCTCTTATCCCCAGGTTTGTAAACTTAATGACAGCAAAGTTATAAGGTCTTTGCCAAATGCTTTATAATTATGGAGGTCTGTCTCCATCCCTGCTTGTATGTTAATGAAGTATGTCCCCAGGACTTCCAAACCTAACCACTCCCAAAATCCCCTTTGTCCATGGTTTGGGTATTTAAGGAGAGGTGACACATTGCTCAGGGCTCTCTGTAATCAGACGATCCCAAACAGTTTACTGTTTGTAATTTATTTCAGGTCATAGCAATTCGAATTTCTTATGTTTTGATAAAATGTCTAACTTTGACTTATCACTGTCTAATTGGAATTGATGAATTGATTATGTTACCTGATCAATAAATTGTCAACATTTGATTTTATTCTGACTGACTCTGGCATTGTGTTTTCCAAACAGATTAAACGATTCGTATGTTACCGCAAGTCTGCGTCAGATTAGTGACGACTAATAATTGGCATCGATTCAAGTGTACTTGGTTTGCAAAGACAAAAAGGAAATTTCCGTTTAGAACAGCAAACGCTGCTTGACCAATCTAAATCCGGGTGTGTCTTACCTCTGTTTTAATTTGATGTTTCTCCAGATAAGTGTACGTGGGAAACCACGCATGGCCAATCCAAAGCTATTATAAGAGAAGTTATGTTGGTCAACTTACATCTGTAATAGTGGCCGTGACCCCTACTGAAGAAAACGTTAAGTTACATTCAAGTGTATGCAATTCCATGGGGCTATACTGAAGTATCTTTGATTGTGTTAACTTGAACGTGACCGATCTCAGGTATATAGCAATTACCTCTGTTTGATGATCCAATACTGGCCGCTTGTGATCGTGAGACCCGCGGTGTAGAGAAAACACGCCAGGACCTCAAAGCGACATAGTTTCTTAATCTAAACTGGTAAAGTATAATTAAAGAGTTAAAGGAATAATCAAACATTCACTCATTTTAATGATACTCAGATATCATTAAAAACCTTTTTCATTTATGGAGTCAGATGAATAAACGAGGTAATACATAAGAGAAAATGTATTTCATTTAATATTGTTGTGTTGCGTAACAAGAAAGACAGTAACGCGCAGGGACCTTCACCCGTATTATTGGAGACCGCCATTGGACCGATAAACGGGCTTACAGCGGTGAATACAACAATGAAGATGGCGAATGCATCAAGAAATTTTGTCTGGGTGGACGATAAGCTTGCTTTATTACTACAAGTGACCTGGACTATAAAGCGGTTTTAATGGACTCCAACTGGTGATCTCATGATAGTCTGTTCGCCCTGGAGGTAAGGACGAAGTTCTCGAAGTTCATGCCTATAGACTGAACACAAAATACCCGTGTGTATGACGTCATCATTTTCACAAATACGCATTTTTCAAACCAGTTTTCAAAAGTTAGTTTTTTCATGCCGCAAAATGCTGTTGTCATGTAAACGAACAGCCAAAACGCATAAAAAGTTTCCGTTTTTAGTTGAAAACGTTGTGTATTTGAATGCCACTTTGGTGAATAAAAGTACCAATTTCTTTCCATAAGAGCAAAATCTGCACATTATTCCAACTTTTGGCTGCCAGTGTATATTTTTGAATTCAAACAAGCAATTCAGTTTTTGCCTTTTTACTATTCTTCATCACAGAAGAATCATCAGTGTGTGTGTCTGCTTTGTTTTACATCCATGCAGGCATTCAAAGCAAAAAATAAAAGCAATGTTGTTCATCTCAGTGATCCATAGTGTTCATAAAATCTTCATAATGCCCTTTCTGTCTAGCCCTGCCTTGTTCTCAATTAAACATAATATTCTGGCGCAATTAATGAGCTTTAGAAATCCACTTTTTCATTAGAAGGTTTTCTCGTCTCTTGAATTGGCCATCCACGCCACCCCGTTTTAGCATGATGTTTTCATTATGCCTTCCAGCCAGCCCATTTTGTGCCCATATTATTTTAATCGTTTCACTTGGATGGTGTGTAACATTAATAATTAAGTCTAAATGTAGAGTGATAAGAGATCCATCAGGCCCACTCTGTTATTACACTGTGTAGCTCGGTTTTGAACAAATTAATCCAATGATTGGGGTTACACACACACACACACACACACATCCATGCTACAGAGAAATATAAACACACAAACTGAATGTTGATGTGGAGTGAGCGGGAATGTTTGGCTCAACATGGTGGCTCTTGTCCCCAGACAGAATGCCACATTAGAGGGACTGACAGACAGGAAACTAGACACACACACACAAACTGGATCAAATTAGATAATACTATGCCTTTTAAGTGGAAGTATAAATTAAACATAATTACATGGTCTAATTAAAGTGGAGATTAATCTTAGTCTTTCACCTTTTGAGTTAATTCTGGCAAATCATCAAAAGTGTCTCTCTCAAACACTGATGATAGATAGGAAGCATACATTTCTTTTAGTAAGAGTTGCTTTGTATGATGCCTCCCATTTGCTGAACATTTATTTATTTGTTTGTTTGATTGTACTTTACAAGTCAGGACAAATGACAAGTTCAAGATAATAAAGGAAGTTTGGATAGTCTATCTTAATTGTCTGATTCAAGTTTTATATTCAAGCTTGTGTTTTTGTTGTTTCACATATTGCTTGGCTGCCCTTATATGGTTATATTCTACATGAAATGCAATTCACAGTCAATTTGTTTTACTATTGCATTCTAATAAACAAACACAAAACTCTTAGGTACAGTGTAAATGCTGTAGAGATTCTGTTAAAGTGTTCTGGAGTTAATGTGGTACACCAAATGTGGTTTATATGGGTTGTTTTCTGACCTCTAGGCTTCTCTCACCACATTTTATCAAAAATGGATGGCAGAAAGGAAAGGAATGCCTTTGCCTTCCTCTCCTCTAACCACTTTACCACCTCACGTTTTGTTATGCTATTCAAGACAGGGCCAGGACTTCCGACATACCCACATTTTGTGCTGTTTGTGTTAATGCACTGTCACTTTCAATTGGGGGATACAAAGATGAGAGCAACCTTCACTCTGTTTAGATGTTTTGAGAAATATCTGCAGTGCACCAGTTTAAAAGGGGAATCGGCTGATCAGGTAACTTCTACTTGATAAGGATATTTTTTCACATTTGTGTCCTTTTGTGGGAGATGGGAATTCCTGTGAGCTGTGCACTAGTCAAGCTGTGACCCTTCTGATATCTTCATAATCAGTGGGAGATGGGAATTCCTGTGAGCTGTGCACTAGTCAAGCTGTGACCCTTCTGATATCTTCATAATCAGTGTAATCAATAACACTTTTGTAGAACATGATCCTATTAATCTCTTGTCCCATATAGACCAAAGTCAATTTGCCTAAAGACAAATGCCTTAAAGCTTTGGCTAAAAAATTAGCAGGGCATGTTGTCACAATAGATCCTGCCATTGAACAGCATATACAGGTCTTCAGATTATTTTTATCGGACCAGTAGTTCAGATCTGTACATGCCCTGTCACCAACCACAAAAAATTCTAATAATATGTAGAAGTGCCAGGAATTATATATTTTTCATTAAATATTAAGTTGCCTATACAAAAAAAAAAACAATTAGAATAAATAATAATGATAATAACTTTGCTGTCAAAACTGTGAGAATGATTTGTGATAGTCTTGAAAGGCATCAATGAGAATGGGCTGAAAATGAATAACCAATCTGTAATTTTTTACATCATACCACTGTTCCCTTTACAAAAAGATTCACTATGATGCTGCGCTTTGCTAAGCGCTTTTGGGAACAATCCTGCATTGTGACCAGCTGTGAATATGTGTGTAACACGTCAATGAACATTACCGGAATTTATAGCCTCGGCTGGTGAGATCATTAGATGCACCTGTGGCCAGGCTATAAATAGACGCGTCACCAGCGTGTCGTCAGATATCTTTTTTTGAAGAGCAGTCCTGGGACGTCCCAGTGCGGCAAAGAAGCGCAGCATCTTGTTCCGCTTTTTTCAGGGAACAAGTGTTACACATGTAACCCGAGACGTTCCCTTTACAAAAAGCTTCACTATGATGCTGCGCTTTGCTAAGCGCTTTTGGGAACGCAATACCCACGCCACCGCACTGGGGCTGCCGGACCCCTACGGTTGTGAAGTGTGCTCACAAGAACGCGAGAGGTCTCAGACATGAGCTTGAGATGTCAACTCAAAGACATAAGAGTCCGGAGCAGCAAAAACATCTAAGCCATAAAGTTCGATGAATGTGTGCGGAGAGGACCAGCCTGCCGCATCACAAACTTGTTCAGACGTGAGCTTGAGATGTCGACTCAAGGACATAAGAGTCCGGAGCAGCAAAAACATCTAAGCCATAAAGTTCGATGAATGTGTGCGGAGAGGACCAGCCTGCCGCATCACGAACTTGTTCAGGCATGAGCCTGCCATAAAAACTGATGAATGTGCATGGAGAGGACCAGCCTGATGTGTCACAAACTTGTTCAGGCATGAGCTTGAGATGTCGACTCAAGGACGTAAGAGCCCGGAGTAGCATGAACTTCCAAACTGTAAAATCTGATGAATGTGTGCAGAGAGGACCAGCCTGCCGCATCACAAACCTGCTGCAGAGGGACCCCTCTAGCCAAGGCTTTAGAGGAGGCAACCCCTCTGGTGGAGTGAGCCCTGACACCTACTGGTGAAGCTTGACCGCGTCGTGATCGAATTCCATATAACCCCCAGATAGGTGATTTCCCCGGGTGGGAGAGAAAACGCTCTTTGACGTTGAGTCTCAGACCCGGAGAAACCAGATGAGCTAAGACGATATCCCTGTGCTGAACTGCCAGTCCTTGGAGCTGCGCTAAGATGAGTCAGTTGTCTATGTAATTCAGAATGCGGATGCCCTGGAGTTGCGAAGGAGCCAGTGCTGCATCCATGCATTTCGTGAATGTGCGGGGTGATAGGGCTAGGCCGAATGGAAGAACCCGATACTGGAAGGCTTCATCCCCAAAAGCGAACTTCTGGAACTTCCGTGGCAGAATACCATTATGGAAATATGCGTCCATGAGATCGATCGTTATCAGCCCAATCGTAATGTTGGATCTGAGACATGACCGTCTTGACAGTTAGCATCTTGAATTTGAACACCCTGACCAAGCGGTTCAAGCCTCAAAGATCTAAAATTGGACGAGTGTTCTGCATCCTGTATAAAGGCAGGAAGCAACAGTACACCCAACACTTTGTCGGAAGCCTCGGTCACCCGAAACACCAAAGGTGGCGGGAGTGAAGAGGTTTCGTGAGGGTATCGGGAGGGCCGAAGTGGATGGTACACGTCCCCAGTCTTTAAAGGGGGAGCACGACTCGCCACGCTCTGCTTAGCAGAGTCGGGGCGGGACTGGGTGGCCGGCGGCCCGCCCCCTGAGTGCGGCGAGGAAAAAACTGCTCGAAGGCTTCCTCGTGGCTTTTCGCCTCCTGGAATCTGGAGATAACCGTATTCATGGCGTCTCCGAAGAGACCGGAAGGCGAAACCGGGGCATCGAGTGGGAAAACTCTGTCCTTATCCTTGATGCCCAAAAGGTTAAGCCATAAATGCCTCTCCGTGCTGACTAAAGCGGACATAGACTGACCAATGGCACGGGCTGTCTGCTTGGTCGCACAGAGAGATAAATCTGTGGCCCGAAGAAGTTCAGAAAAGGCTTCTTCGTTGAGCGTTGCACCCACACTCAGATCTTTCAGTAGGTCAGCCTGGTACACCTGTAACACGGCCATGGTGTGCAGCGCAGCGCAGCACCAGCCTGACCTGCTGCTTGATAAGCCCTCCCCACCTGCATGGAGGTAGTCCTGCATGGCTTAGTGGGGAGAGCGGGTTTCTTGAGTGATGATGCCGAATCCGGTGAGAGATAGCCCGCAAGCATCTCTACGACTGGCGGCATCATTGAATACCCTCGTGTCTCAGCACCCATGATAGTCGAGTATAAAGACGTCGAGGGTACGTGAACACGTGAAGTATATATGGGTTCCTCCATGAGTGAGAAAGCTCGTCATGGAGGTCATCAAAGGAAGGAAGGGACTAATATAGCGTTCCTTTTTTTTGGCCACCAGACAGAAATATGTCTTATAGTTTGGAGCATTTGGGGGGGGGGGTCTCTTGTTCGCATGGCCAGTCTGGAGTAACCACCTCGAGTAATTTCTCAGCTGCTTTATTATTATGCGTGAAATGTACAGAGGTCCAGCGCCCCCCTCGTGAAACGAAGAGGCGCCGAGGCACGCTTCAGCTTACGCATATATCTCAGCCAGATATATGCGAGATCCCCACGATGAAAGAGAACTCCCGGAAGTAAGCGAGGTGATCCCGAAGTAACCTGGTGAGACCGCCTGGTACTCCCCTCCAGAGCCTGTAGAATGACGTCATCACTGACCTCGAAAGTCTACAGCGCCACCGGACAGACCGCCTCTGCCCTGCATGCCATGGCTCTCCTGCAATTTCGCCCGAAAGCAGGTCGCAATGCGCGTACTCACCCTGCCTCAACGCGAGAGCAGCATGCTCTTCCCCCAAACAAACAGAACAAAACTCATGTGTGTCCCTGACAGTCATAGAAAATTGACAGGAAAACACAAATCATTTGCTTTGCTTCTCCGACATTTTTCCACCTTATATATATATATATATATATATATATATACAGTGAGGAAAATAAGTATTTGAACACCCTGCTATTTTGCAAGTTCTCCCACTTGGAAATCATGGAGGGTCTGAAATTGTCATCGTAGGTGCATGTCCACTGTGAGAGACATAATCTAAAAAAAAAATCCAGAAATCACAATATATGATTTTTTAACTATTTATTTGTATGATACAGCTGCAAATAAATATTTGAACACCTGTCTATCAGCTAGAATTCTGACCCTCAAAGACCTGTTAGTCTGCCTTTAAAATGTCCACCTCCACTCCATTTATTATCCTAAATTAGATGCACCTGTTTGAGGTCGTTAGCTGTATAAAGACACCTGTCCACCCCATACAATCAGTAAGAATCCAACTACTAACATGGCCAAGACCAAAAAGCTGTCCAAAGACACTAGAGACAAAATTGTACACCTCCACAAGGCTGGAAAGGGCTATAGGGAAATTGCCAAGCAGCTTGGTGAAAAAAGGTCCACTGTTGAAGCAATCATTAGAAAATGGAAGAAGCTAAACATGACTGTCAATCTCCCTCAGACTGGGGCTCCATGCAAGATCTCACCTCGTGGGGTCTCAATGATCCTAAGAAAGGTGAGAAATCAGCCCAGAACTACACGGGAGGAGCTGGTCAATGACCTGAAAAGAGCTGGGACCACCGCTTCCAAGGTTACTGTTGGTAATACACTAAGACGCCATGGTTTGAAATCATGCATGGCACGGAAGTTTCCCCTGCTTAAACCAGCACATGTCAAGGCCCGCCTTAAGTTTGCCAATGACCATTTGGATGATCCAGAGGAGTCATGAGAGAAAGTCATGTGGTCAGATGAGACCAAAATAGAACTTTTTGGTCATAATTCCACTAACCATGTTTGGAGGAAGAAGAATGATGAGTACCATCCCAAGAACACCATCCCTACTGTGAAGCATGGGGGTGGTAGCATCATGCTTTGGGGGTGTTTTTCTGCACATGGGACAGGGCTGACTGCACTGTATTAAGGAGAGGATGACCGGGCCATGTATTGCGAGATTTTGGGGAACAACCTCCTTCCCTCAGTTAGAGCATTGAAGATGGGTCGAGGCTGGGTCTTCCAACATGACAATGACCCAAAGCACACAGCCAGGATAACCAAGGAGTGGCTCTGTAAGAAGCATATCAAGGTTCTGGCGTGGCCTAGCCAGTCTCCAGACCTAAACCCAATAGAGAATCTTTGGAGGGAGCTCAAACTCCGTGTTTCTCAGTGACAGCCCCGAAACCTGACTGATCTAGAGAAGATCTGTGTTGAGGAGTGGGCCAAAATCCCTCCTGCAGTGTGTGCAAACCTGGTGAAAAACTACAGGAAACGCTTGACCTCTGTAATTGCAAACAAAGGCTACTGTACCAAATATTAACATTGATTTTCTCAGGTGTTCAAATACTTATTTGCAGCTGTATCATACAAATAAATAGTTAAAAAATCATACATTGTGATTTCTGGATTTTCTTTTTTAGATTATGTCTCTCACAGTGGTCATGCACCTACGATGACAATTTCAGACCCCTCCATGATTTCTAAGTGGGAGAACTTGCAAAATAGCAGGGTGTTCAAATACTTATTTTCCTCACTGTATAGAAAGAGGGAAAGGAGAAAATGGTCACTGCGCACTGTCAAACAAATTCTAAATCCTAGCAGATGAAAGAACGTTTCTGACATGCTTGTGAGACACACAGCACAGTATGCTCTGAAGAAAACGGATCTGACGACACACTGGTGACACATCTATTTATAGCCTGGCCACAGGTGTGTCTAATAATCTCACCAGCCGAGGCTATAAATTCCGGTCAATGTTCATTGACGTGTTACACACATATTCACAGCTGGTCACAATGCAGGATTGTTCCCAAAAGCGCTTAGCAAAGCGCAGCATCATAGTGAAGCTTTTTGTAAAGGGAACAGTGGTATGATGTAAAAAATTACAGATTGGTTATTCATTTTCAGCCCATTCTCATTGATGCCTTTCAAGACTATCACAAATCATTCTCACAGTTTTGACAAAACCTTATATATTTTAGCAAGTTAGATCAAGTTAACTTGGAATTAATGAATGTAACATTCAGTGACAAAGTGACAATGGCCTAAAACAACTTGCCATTTATGAAAAACCCTTTTCCTGGGAACATTTTCATCGACATTTTGGTGAAAATCTAGTTGATCCTGAATGCATGCTAGTGTGATTTTATTGTCTTCATTTTTAGTTTGGAAGATGGAAAAGCATAAAGCATAAAAAGATAGACATTAATTGAATTAATTACATGTCTGTTAATTATTTAATTTGTCTCTGTATTAATTTATTTATACTCTCATGAACTCAACTGAGATTTCAGCCTCTGTTCCAATTGATGCAGATGTAGAGTAAAAACCTATTGAGATGCTTTTTAAAAATATATGCTAGTCTTGAGACCAAAAAGGTCCAGGGTTTGCTTATTTGCCCATTTGAAATGAAAAGCAGTGGGAGGAGGGACAGAAGCAGAAAAGGGAAGGAAAGGAAAGCATGTTTGATGAAAGGTGAAAATGAAAGCAGTCTGTTGGTCAGACACCATTTTAGCCTCAGGCAGACTGATGAAGTGCTTTGCTTATTAACAGATTCATTTTAAAAAAGTGTGGTCTAGCACACACAGTCTGCTGAGAGATACTGGTGCCATGGCCAAGCTGTGACCAGACCTTTACAACACAGCATAGCTGGCCGTTAATGAGCTTGGCCTTGACGCACACAGATACATGGATGCGCACACACATGCTAAACTGGCCTTGGTTTCTCTCCCTCTCTTTTTCTCTTTTGGGGACCAAGCTTTATTGGCTTTACTTTGAAGCATTGCTATATGGCCAAAGCTCAGAAATACAAAAAAACAGGTGTAGAAAATTTACTAAATGGATACAATTAACAGAAATTATCAAAATATTTTAATAAATTATGATAAAAATAAGTTAAGGTATTTTAGTGTGACAATAGATCAATTAATCTAAATTCAGAGCTGGCTATAGATGTATTACAGATATAAGCATGCATGTACAGTACATTACTGATACTTTTCATAATTTCTTCATCATCATCTGGTTGTAGAAAGTTTTATACGTATTTTACGTTCCCCTTCTGTCACTCACTCGACGTTGTGTCGAATGAAGTGACACAAGGGGTCTTCCTGGGACGCCAAACGTACTTCTGAACCTGAGAAAAGGCCAATGTCAAGTTGGCAGACAGAATTTGCATACCCCACCCTGGACATATGGGTATAAAGGGAAGTGGGGCAGCGAGTGCCAGTCAGAATTTTTCTTCGGAGCCAAACTGTTTCACTCACCTCTGTTGGCAAGAAGCACTGCTGTTGGATCTACGGCGCGTTTCCAGCTGGTGTTCTCGCTCTCTGCACGCTATGCAGTCCACGCCCCTGGGCGCTTCGACAGCACTTTCATTGCCTAAAAGAGTGTTTCTCCTGCGAAAAATAGTTTATTTCCTCTAAAAGGGTTTGAGTTCCCACTCATAAAAGAGCAATACACAGCAGGCATTGAACGTCCTTTTCGGGACGGGTCTTTATAAAGATATTTTCTGCCTCTGTGTAGTTCCTGGATGTGGTTGATTTCTCTCCACTTCTGACGGTCATAAAAGCTGCCTCACGTGCCTGGGCTGCGATCAAACGCAGGCAGCGTTTTTTGTTTCTCAGTGCGAGAACTCAGTGCCCTTTTTTATCCTTCCACCCCTGTCCCTGCTAAAGTCTGTGCACGTCATTGGGGGAAGGATAAAAAAGGGCTTTGGCTTGTTGGCCGTGGCAGGCGTGGGCTCATTGGCCATGGCAGGCGTGGGCGTTGGCTCGTTGGCTGCGGCAGGCATGGAGGGACGAGCCATGGAAGGCTGGGGGGTGACCACTGTGGGAGGAGAGGTAAAGCCCTCTTCCACAACACCCACAGTGAACAACGAGCCGCTAACTCGCAGGGTCTCCTCCACGAAGTCGAGGAGCGTCCAGCGAGGAGTCGCCGGTGGCAACAGCTCCCTTAACGAATTGTTGAGGTTTCCCCTGAAGAACACCACCAAGGAATACTCTGGGAAGTCCGCCACATTTGCCAGCTCTAGAAACTCACGAATGTGATCCTCCACTGGACAGTCCTCTTGCTTGAGGCAGAGAAGTCTGTAGGCTGCTTGTTGAGTTGCTAGATCCATTATCGGTCGGTTGTTCTGTTACGAATCAGATGAGGGCAGACGAGGATTGAGGATCTACACGCAGTTTATTGAAAATTAACAAGGACAAACGACTGGTAAACACAGGAACAAACAAAACATTCACGATAGGAAACCAAAATATAAACAAGTGGAACATCCACGAAGGGTACGGGCAGGAACACGGGCAGGAACACGGGCAGGAACACGGGCAGGAACACGGGCAGGAACACGGGCAGGAACACGGGCAGGAACACGGGCAGGAACACGGGCAGGAACACGGGCAGGAACACGGGCAGTGAAAAGGAGTAAGGGGTAGCAAGGTAGCTAGCTTGAAGCCAATGGGGCTGTCGGTAAGAACAGGTCCAGTCTAGTCACTCAGGTATCAAATTCTTTATTTCTCTTGTGTGCGTGTGGTCTCTACAAAGGAACATAGGAATACAGCATTTAAGGTTACAATATATGAGGCATCTACTCATACTATAAAGTTCATCAAATATACATCTAAATAACTAAAGACAATGCCTAAACAGAAAATATAGCAAGCCTAAAAATAAACACCTTCAAAGACAAATTTAAGAAATACAGAACGATACTAAATATCAAACAAAAGGCACTTACATGGTCAATTACGCACACGCAGGAAAAAACAAAGAAAGGAGAAAAACTCAGTCCTCTGCACAGTACATCCATGTGCTACAAACAGAAGTAACATGCTGTGGGCACAGGTGCAGTTAATAAAGCCAGATATAGAGTCCTGATTGGCTAAGGAATCAGGTGGGTGGAGCTAGAGTTAATATGAAAATGAACAGGCTAAGAGGGGTGTGGCACATGCTTTGCACCTGGTGAATTAAGGGACACAAAACTTCTCAACGGGCAGGAACACGGGCAGGAACACGGGCAGGAACACGGGCAGGAACACGGGCAGGAACACGGGCAGGAACTAACATTTAACAACCGACAAAGCCTGAACAAACAACAGGGCTTAAATACACAGGGATAATGATTAACAGGTGAGAACAATCAATTTGTGGGAAGTGTAGTCCGGGAGAAATGGCAAAGGAGAAACACAGGGCAGACAACAGGGAATTGTGACAACTTCATGTATCTTAACATGATTTTTTGAGATCAAAACACTTACTTAGCTTTTCTGTGTAAAGTAATGTCGAATTTTACAACTTTGTTGCCATGACAACGTAATGACGTAAACTCTAAAACCCTAAAATATCTGTAAAAACAAAAAAAAAAAAATATGGTTTAATAGTTTAATTAATATACAAGTTAAACATAAGAATTAACATGCTTTTATAAATGTATATGCTTCACATTTCTGCCTTTAACCCCTTCAAAAACAGGCCCCATTTTCTTCCACTGTAAGTGCCTCACTGTAACCTTAGAGTTGAAATAAATTATCCAGAATTTGCCATCTCAGCATAGTTTCCTGTGCCTCTCCAAAAATGTATTCACTGTATATATTCTGTCCTAGAGCGGTAGCTTCACTACAGATGCCTTCTCTTAAAAATGCATCTCAAGACACCTGCATTCTGTTTAATTTGTTGTCCTGCATCTACTGTACCTAATGGCCCCCTACTCAAGTTTTATTGTTCTACCATGGCACCGGAAGTGAGTGCTTTTTGCCTGACTGAAAAATCAGTACTTTCCTCCATGCTACAGTAGGGACTCAACTAGAAATAACGGCAGGCCGATATTGCACTCAGTCTTTCTACTGTACCTCTCCTTACCATACGCTGCAAACTCAACACCCCATCTGAGATCACCACACAACTCTCATGACAAGGGTGACTGACTCTCCTGTGTTAGTGTTTTTTTGTCTCACCTCATTTCAAAGGGATATGAGGGGGTGGTGCTGATACGGTAGATGATAGGTGAGGCAATCTGCGCCGTTCAATCAAACGTGCATGAAGACCACTGCAGTTGAAATGAGGTGAGGGGCATGATAACGATGAAGAACATTCAGCCAATTTTTTCCACAATTACTGTTTTTCATAACAAATGTGCTTCTATTAAGGCCTTACGGAAACTCATGAATTCATTAGCGCAGCTCTGGTTCAGAGATCCTTTTAGGTTTTCAGAGAAAACGGTAAACAGCGTGGTGCATGAGGCCTTGAATGGAACATTAAGTTGCGGCCTTGGAAAAACAATAAGTCTATTAACATCTCTAGTGAAGCAAGCCCCCCCTGTGTCTTTTATTTGGTTTGTCCTGAACTATATAGAGTTGGTTTCTGATGGTGCAGAGAATTAACCAGGCCTCCCTATTTCTTATCCCACCCCATCCTCTTCTTCCTAGCATTCAGTGCTTTTACTTACAATTGCTGAACAGATGGCTCACAAGAAGCACAGAAGTGCAGAGAACAAGAGAATCAGTCTGCCCTATCACTTCTGTTTGAGGTAAAACAGAAAATAAGAAAAACAGGAGTTTAGATTGTACTTGAGTGTAAAATTACATTCTGATGTGCTTGGGCAGCTTTCTCCTCTCATGTACAAGAGTAAATTAAAACCTCCCTCACTCTTGCCTTCAGTCAGATACAGATTACGATCCTGTGGGGAAAGCCCCACTATTTCTAGTTGAAGTGCTCTGGTCTGATCGCTTGCTTTGTTTATGGGTCAACATATTGTCTTGCCCACAGAGTGGAAATGCCTTCTTTTCCAGGCTGCAGAGCATCTCCCAGAGATTGATGCACTTGATACACATAATAAGGATATCCGATCTGTCGATTGCCTGGTTTCTTTGAATCGTACCTTTGCTGATGCTTTCTCAGCTCTTAGGGCCTTTAGAGAATCAAATAATTTATGAGGGTCTTAGTATGTTTTCTGATGCTGGATTCATTGAGAGGATCAAAAGATTGTTGCACGCATGGCTCAATAAAAAAGATGTGCACTCTGTGAAGAGGCACAAAGGGATTTCAATATGCACAAGATGTTTTCAGATAGATTCAAGCTTAGTATTTTGCTTGATAGCATTTTTCTTCCATTAGAAACTTATATTAAGAGCTTGGGAGAGAAACTGGACATGTAAACATGTTTGAGAGGGCCTGATATTTATCAATATCAATAAAATATGAAATATTTGTCCAAAGATTTTATTTATTTATTTATTTGACATAAAATAGCTCCAATAAGAAAAATAAAAACAGATTTATTTAGTTATTTATTTATTTTGCGTTTGGGGGAATTTGCCACAAAAGCCTAGATCATCCTCATTATTTTAGACAATGGATAAATCTCTTTCTTGCCTTTTCCATTAAATACAGTTGTGTCAGCTGTGTCGGGGCTTCTGTCCCCCTCTAAAAATGTCACTGTTGGGGAGGGGTGACATCAAGAAATTATCCACAACATCGTTAATGTTTGTGGAATAATTTTTCATTTGCCGAGAAGAAGAGTGCAACATTCTTTAAATGTAGTAGACCCTGAGTAAAGTTGAAGATGTTCAAGATGACACACATTCACTAAATAATGATTATTTTAATTGTGATGCATTTAAATTTAGTTGCAAAATAAATAGATATGCTATTTAGAAACATTTCAAGAGAATTGTATTGAGCTGACAGGAAAACTAATATTTACAGACATTTTTAGGGCACATTTGCTGCCTGGGACTAGGAAAATGCTCACAGCAAGGAAAATACTCATTACCATATATTATGATTTATAAAGATATGCAAACGAGCTGCCATAATTAAAAGCAATGTGTAATTTTCTCCACATTCCTTAGCACAAGTGCCACAGCACTGTCAAGAGGGAATTAGCAAAACACAAGCCCCCAAGTCTGAACTTTTCTCTTTTGGAATGCAGTTTGCAAATGATCTCTGCGATGAGCATTAATTAGGTTTTAAACTAATTCCTCACTTCAACATAACACGATTGTAAGGCCAGTCCTGATGAGACATGGTCGCTGGTGTGTGTTGGTGTAGGTGTGACTCCTAAACACATGTGAGCTTCTGATTTTGATGTGTCATTAGGAAGGATGATCAGGCCGAGTAAGGATGCACATAAGTCCTTGTGCCTGTGAGGCCAGAAAGTCTCTGCAAGTCACTCGAGAGCCTTCAAATCCACTTCAGTTCTGTAATATCTTCAATTTACTGTCATCTGAACAGAGCCTGCTCACAGCTGAGCCCTTTCTCATTTAATTGCTGTCTCTTCTTCATTTATTTTTTCTATCTATCTATCTATCTATCTATCTATCTATCTATCTATCTATCTATCTATCTATCTATCTATCTATCTATCTATCTATCTATCTATCTATCTATCTATCTATCTATCTGTCTGTCTGTCTGTCTATCTGTCTATCTGCCAGTCTGCCTGCCTGTCTGTCTGTCTGTCCTTTCTCCCATCACGTTCAAACTCACCACAAGTTACATGCTTCAGCCAGACACAACAATGCTCACCAACTAGTCCTGTATATCTGGCCAGCTGTGTCCAGCATTCCACCTAAATATATCGAGTCAGCAGCCGAATTCATGGCTCTTTATAGTTTGGTGGGCCAAAGCATTCGTGTGTTTTTGCTGGCTCAGCCATAACATGTGGAACAATTAACAAACTGTGATGAGAGATGTGTGTTCAAAAGTTGACAAATGTGAGGGTAATGAAAAAGACAGCATTGCCAGACCTGCAAATGGAAAACAACTGGCTTTGTGAGCGAGCTAGCTGAGAAAAGCTTTCTCTCTCCATATTATTCACAGACGAATGCCACTGTGATCCAGGCTCAGGAAAAATATCATGTAGCCTGCCACATTTTCAGACAACAGTGAAACCTGTGTGTAGTAGTGCCAGTTGATGCTTGTTTACTTGTGGAAATGTTGTCAATAAAAAGTTTGGAAAAGATGGATCCTGTAACCTCTACATGCAGTCAGACATGCAATATGTTCATGTGGGTCTGTTATACTGTATGTTAACTGGCTTTGTAAGCAGCTCAGTGGATGGATAGCTTCTGGCCCTGGAATAGTACAGTGTTGTAAATTTAGATACATAATGGATTCAACATGCTCAATGTGGTTTGGAGTCACTCCAGACAGAATGGACAAATGTAGTGTAATTGTGCATCTCAATAAAGACATTCAAAGTAATGCTTTATCTGCAAATTAGTTTTCCTACCTTCCATCATCCATCATTACTTTGTTCCTAAAACGGCATAATTTCTGCACCACTAGCATCAACGGAATTTGATGGGTTCAATACAGGTTAAGCTCAATCAACAGAATTTGTGGCATAATGTTGATTACCACAAAAATGAGTTTTGACTCATCCCTCATTTTCTTGAAAAAAAAAAATGAAAAAATGCACATGTTTGGGTTACAGTGAAGCAATTACAATGGAAGTGAAAGGGGGCCAATGTCTGAACATTAAAATACTCACTGCTTTAAAGGTATAGCCACGAGACATATGCACGTAAACATAATTTTAGTGTGATAAAATCCCTTACTAACATTTTCTGTGTGAAGCTAATTTTACAACTTTGGAGCCATGATGATGTTACGTCAGCAAAATTTTTTTTTAATTTAAACAACTTTACAGCTCAAATAATACACACATTTTTACAGAAGAATTAATGTACTTCTATAAAAGCGCTTCTATAAAATTATGTTAGCTTCATGTAAACAGTCTAAATTTTCTAACTCATAAAACATAAATAATAAATGTAAATGTATACCATTTCAAAAAGAAACACTCACATAGCATTCTGGGTTACTAAACAAATGAATTAAGTAGTCTAAATATATTGTAACATAAATTAGAAAAAGTGCACGTGGGCCCTATAAAAGACAAGTGTGTGTGCAGATTTTGAGGGAGAGTGAGAAATGACCTAATTAGAGAACACGCAAAAACTGATCAGTCAAGTTGGAGCAAAAAAATTGCTGAAATAATCCTTTCCTAAAAGTTGCTGAAAGGGTGTTTATGTTGATTAAGGTCTTTGTTCTAAATCCTTCAATTTATCTATGAATTCACCTGGGGCCGTTTGCTCCAGCAATACATAAGTTACAACTTAGCCTAGATGTGGCATAAATGGGCACAAAGTCACAATTAAACAACTACATATTTGAGCGTTGCACCATTAAACTTAGGTAGAACGTAACCTTACGTATAAACAAAATATTTACGGAAACCTCCGGCCAGGAATAACGGTTGGAAAAAAAAGCGAACTCATTTTCTGACATCAATGAGCTCATGTTTTGGTTGACAGGTTTCAGTCCTTTCGACATATATGATAATGTTGATATTTACACTTATTTACATTTATGGGTGAAAACTTTCTGTAAAAACGTACTTCTTCAGCATGAAACCGATATAACGGTGCACTTTTCTGTGTATGCCGCCCAGTGTCTATTTTATTATGTTATTACGTATTACTTTACAGAGCGCTTACAACCTACTAGTTAAGTCTAGCCTTAAGAACAGGCGGTGAAACCAAATTAAGCACTGACTTAGTTACAAAGTAACTAGTAGTTCCTAAGCCCTTAGTGTGAACTTTACGTCTTTAGACATACGGTCTTAAGGTCTTCAGACCTTACGCACAACTGGTGCAACCCTACCTTGGAGTTAACTGAGATTTGGGAAACTGAGAGAAACTGATTTGGTGAGATTTATTTTGTTCCTTTCCTCATAAAATATGTGACTATTAGCCAAGTTATTGGTGGAAAATGTGTGTTTTAATACTTGTGTTCGGATGACATGTGAAAGTTTAATAGATAACACTTTTATCAAAATGTAATGCTTGTGTTGATTTGCACGTGCGTAGCAACCATTTTGGAAACAATTGAGAGCTGCAAGAGACTTAAAGAACATTTAATGTCCCAAAGAACCAGTTTGTTTTCCTGTTTCTGTTAAATTGTACTACTATGTTAATAATTTGTGTTTTTGTGTATATGACACTGTTATGTTGCATAAACAGGACAGGTCTTTGAAATGCTTGGAACACGATTAACATTAAGATGGCAATCCACTGTTGAAGATAAAGACTGAATGATCACATACAAACACACTTGGGACTGAAAAGGAACACTTCCCTGGAACTTTCAACTGCAAAACCATACAGAATGTTTTGTGTATTCACTTCACTGCAACCAGCATTTGGATTTGCAAAAGAAAAAAGAACAGATTGTATAAAAATGAGTTACTGTAACATATTTTGAAGTGTGAAATCGAACAATTTGTGATTTGTATTTTGTGTACATTTTAAATTGTGTATACCTGAGTTTTGGTGAATTTTGAATGAATTAAAAGTCCAGAATCCAGAATCCAGAATCGGTCTGTCTTTGCCGGCCAAAGGTGGTCAGCGCAGACCACAACGATCTGCCCAGGTCTGTTGGTCCTGGGCGAGTCCCATCCAATTGTGTCCCAGATCTTGTCGTAGCGAGTCGCGCCATCGTGTTGCAGGGTGCCCGCGTGGCCGCTTGATGTCGATCAGCAACCAGACGGTGACTTCGCGTGTCCATCTTTCGTCCGTCCGCCGCATCAGGTTGGAATTAAAAGTAGTAACTTTAAAACCAGACTACTAGTAAGAGACAAAAGGTGAAAGTAAGCTAGAAACCAAACTCAAAAAGAAAAAAAAAAATAAATAAATTACTAAAGAGATTGAAACTTAAAATACCAATTAATTAAATAAACTATGTGACCTAAACTAGTAAATCTAACCAAAACCTATAGTTCCATTGGCTGGTTGAACAAAAAAATCCCACCTCAAAAAAAATTACACACTTCATCTTTTAAGGGACAGTCCCACCCAAAATTTGTAATTCTATAATCATTCACTCAAACTTTTATTGCTACAAACCCATGTGGCATTTATTCTGCATCTGAACACAAATGTTTGGCAGAAAGCCTAAGTCACCAATGGTGACCCAACTAACATTCTGCCTAACATCTCCTTTTGAGATCCACTGAAGACCGAAAGTTATATAGGTTTTGAACAACATGAGGATTGAGTAAATTATGACAGAATTTTCATTTTTGGGTGAAAAATCCATTTAATATAATTTATTGAAAGTTTATTAGAATTGTGATGGAACTGCCATACCATTAAACTTAACTGCCTAATTCTGTTTCATCTTTAATCAACAGTAAATCATACTGGTGCCAGAGGTACTAAATTGGTCAACACATTGCTAAGTAGGTTTATTTCATAATTTTCATAAACCAATTTAATTTTACCTTGCACTTCATCAGGACACATGGAAAGAGGGTTTAATGAGAGTGATATTTAATCATTTCTCATTTACCCTTCATGAGGTTAGAGAAAAGGGGATGAGAGATGAAATGAAATGGAGCATTTTTAATTATGATCATTTTGATCTCAGCAAACATGTTCCTCGTGGAATTAGTGAGAGCAATTAAAATGTAATTTATGTTCTTTTCAGCATACTACGGGTGTTGATTTAAAGCTCAGCGACCATGGACTGTTTGTTCCAGAACAGCTTTATGGGACCTAATTAGCAGTGGTTAGCCAAGACTGCTAGCTGTCCAAACAAACTAAATACTGTTGGCCAATAAGACATTCTGAGATGTGTCAAGGCTGGTCTCTAAACATGTCTCTAAGCCAATCAGTCTCGCTGTGGTAACATTGATAAGTGTCTTGCTGAGTGTGTGTTTGTCGGTATGTGTTTGTGGTTGTGTCAGTCCACATTTAAAATGTTAGAGAGTTGAGTTTGTGTGTTAGTACATGAGAAGATATGAAGGGGGAAGAAAATTCTTCTTGTGAAACCAAAAGCTGTATAATTATCCACACACACTGGATCAAGTTTCGCTTTAAAAAGCAACCAATTATTGTAATGTGTGTGGTTGAAAACAAATTCCTGAAAAGAGATGGATTTTCCTTAAAAACACAAATACTTTTCCAGCAGCAATCAAGTGTGGTGCAGCATATTATTTTAAATCTTTGTCTGGTCAGGTTTGGCAATGAAAAATATCAGAATTATAGACGTGTCATGAGTTTAACAGTGAAATATAAAATATGTATCTTTAAATAGTCAAAATTAGGCACTATCAAAGTTTTATTAGTGCTCTTACAAAATGCCTTGAGGACATGTAAACCTTGCATTAAACCACATATTATTTTGATATTCACTCATTTAATTTATAAACGTCATTTCTCTTTCACCCTGACATTAATTAAACCTTTAATACAGTAACAATAACCACAAGCCTTCCAAATATGCACTTAAAGTAAAATAGAAAGAAAAAGTAAGAGTTCGCATTTATATTCAAGCAATATCACATGAGCAAAAGAGTGCGATATGGCCCTACATCAGCACTGCTGTGATTCGACTGCAGGTAGGTAATCGCAGCAGTTCTAATTTAGGGCCATATAGCACGATTGCGAGTGTGATGTTCGTTATAAACAACAGTTCAATAAACAAGTAAATTAAAAAAAAATAAAATAAAATTGAGTATGTTCATAAAAACGCATTTATGCATGGAACTACTTTATTATGCGGCGGATCAGAATTTACCATTGCTGTTTCAAACCAAATGATGCGTCAAAGCAGTCCTTAGTAATTAAAAAAATTCACTTCAGAAATAGTATCACAGCTTGTGCTGTTTCTAAAAATGTATTGGATAAACAAGGATGGATGTGTGTGTGTGCATGCATGTGTGTGTGCGTGCGCATGTGTGTGAAAATGAGAGAGAGAAAGAGACAGAGCAGGTGCGATCACCTGCTGCCACACCCAAGTAGAGATGCTGTCAGCTTTCTGAAGATCACCTTTCTCAGTGGAAAAGTAGCTATCCAAACAGGGGTATTTCTCCTTATTTCATGGTAGCTGGTGCACAAGAGTCTTTTACTATAAAACCACAATGTCCTCTGCCATTTTAAACAGTGTGTCCACTCCAGTGTGGAAAGTCCGATAAGAGGTAAGCGCCTTCAATTTGTGTAATTAATAACTCTGTTGTGTCTCTCAGCTGTGATGAGCCGTAATGCTGAAGTTGTTCATTTAAAGCTATTTCCTCGCTTTAGTAGTGTAGCAGTAATACGAGCAATCACTGAGTGCTGTATGTAAGTCAGACTCTAATTCACGTCACCTAACTGGCTCATATTATACATAAAAATTATCTTTTGTCACAACCTGCTGGCTAAAATATAATCTAAAAAAGACAAACAATAGCGCTTAACACATCTGCACTGCTCTTATACTTTAGTTTAGAACGGCATGGACACAAGCGGAGTGATACTCACACAGTGAAGTGAGTGCTGATGGTGTCAAGACATTTATGTCTTGTACAGACGATGGTGTCTCGTCCAGTCAGATTCGAGGATTGGTACTAACTGTTATTTATATATATATATATATATATATATATATATATATATATATAGTGGCTAAATGTTTGGAATAATGTACAGATTTTGCTCTTTCAGAAAGAAATTGCTACTGATCACAAAGTATAGTCAGGACATTACTGATGTAAAAAAAAAACAGCACCATCGATATTTAAAAAAAGTACTTTTTGATCAAATCTAGACAGGCCCCATTCCCAGCAGCTATCACTCCAACATCTTATCCATGAGTATTTATGCTAAATTGCTAATTTTGTACTAGAAAATCACTTGTCATTATATCAAACTCTGATGAAAGCTGTTTGGTTCATTAAATGAAGCTTACCATGCTCTTTGTGTTTGTTTTTCAGTTGCCATAGTATGCAATTGACTGCCATGTCTTGAGGTTATATTAGGTTAAAAAAAAGTACCCAAAAGAAAAGGTTAGAGTTGGCAAAGAAACACAGACATTGGACAACAGATAATTGGAAAAGAGTGTTATGGATCTTAAGCCAATTGAGATTTTGTGGGATCACCTAGACGGTAAGGTGTGTGAGAAGTACCTGACAAGACATCTATGTAGCACTTGCCACATCTATGGCAAGTGCTACTAAAAGGTGAAATGTCATCTGAGTATCTGTAAAACTGACAGCTAGAATGGCAAGGATCTGCAAAGCTGTCATTGCTGCATGTGGAGGATTTTTTGATGACATTTCTTTAGTTTAAGACTAAAGATTCTAATAGTAAATTTTCATGTTATTGATGTCCTGACTATACATTGTAATCTGTTGAATGCAAATTTGGTGAATAAAAGTACCAATTTCTTTCCACAAGAGCAAAATCTGTACATTACTCCAAACTTTTGTCTGGCAATGTATATATATATATATATATATATATATATATATATATATATATATATATATATATATATATATATATATATATATATATATTGCAGGATCAAATCAACCCTCTCAAAAACATAATTTCAAAACTACTAGTATCAAAGCTTGGGCTGTTTATAATATAATATTGTTTTTGGAGAGACAAGGGTGTGTGTGTGTGTGTTGGGTCGGGTATTGGGAGGGGTGGTAGTGGGTGTAAATAAAAATGTTAATCCCAAAAAAAAGAAAAGTGAACTACCGCCAACTGTGACGCATACCCTGATCAGTCTCATTCTTAAAAAGATAAAGACCCAAATAAATGTAACAGTTAGCATCGAATTTTCCTGATCCACATAAAATACGGTCTAAAATTCTGGCTAATCGATAAAGCAGAGTAATTACATTTCCTGTCACTTTCAACTGCTTTCAATTTTCTTTAATCTTAACACATCTACACTGCTCTTACACTTTAGTTTAGAACGGCATGAACATAAGCAGAGATGCACACACAGTGAAGCGTCTGAGTGCTGATGGTACTCATCCGTACTCATGGAATGTCTCTCATCCAATCAGATTCAAGGAACTGAACTAACTGTTGTGTGTATATATATATTTGCCATCCAACCACTTACCAAAAACATATTGATGATGCAAAAAATACATGATTTTATTATTTCTAAATTATTGATTTGATCAGATAAGCTGTTTTAGATGCTCATTGTTACATTCAAAAAGCAAAACTTTGCATGACATCAACAAGAGGCAACATGTGTTGATCAAATGACAGTTTGAGTGCTTGTGGAAGTTTGGTTATGCAACATCTCACCCTACTGGTGTAATGTAATACTGCTTCTTTATTAATGTGCTTCAGCTATGTAGATTAAACGAAATATCAAACACACAAAGACATGCTGATACTTTAAATTTCACAGCTATAAAGCAGCCATTTCAAAAGCAAACCACTTAAAGTATTTAATAGAAATATGATTACTCTAACTGTTTTTATGTTGGTATAAGTGGGAGATTTTAAGCTTTAAATATAGTTTTTGCCAAGGTAGCATTCAGATTAAGGTCTTCCCATGGACTGAAACAACACAGAAATCAAGAGGGAGTGAGTGACAACCTTGAGAATCAGCTAACCTCCAAATAATAGCTGTTTTTCATCTAAAACTTGGTGAGGCTGAAAAGCTGAGCTTAACCTTTAAAAGTATAGCCATGTGCTTTTAATAGATTCTGTGAGAGCCCCATGATGAAGAGAATTATAGAAATGAACAAGGCAAACAATCGGGGACCTCGCTACAAGGCCCTTGCCATGAGAAGCATTTCAATCACACACCCAGCTGAATTTTCTCCTAGACTAGAGGTTAATAGCATGAAATGCCCTTCAGTCTCCTGAAAGCGAAAAACTGGAGCTACTGCAATATACAGTATCTGTTACATAAGTCACCAGCTCCTTCATATTACACCACAGAGTTGCTCATAATTCAACATGGGAATGTATTCTTTGGAGTTGCACAGGAGGACCCCTGATGTAATTCTTTATATTTGTATGTTTTAAAAGAGGGCAAAAACAGCCATGTTGTGTTATCTCTGTAATAGAGCTGCATTTATTAGTGGATGTGTTAGTGACTACAGTTAATAGTGAAATGGAGACGAGGCATAAAATGTTTGTGCATATAAGATCATAAAGTCCCCTCGGGAATTTTTATTTTCTCACACTAGACGTATAAAATAACTCAAAGATCGAATAGGGCTAGACGAATAAACAAGACATTTATATAAACGTTGAAAAGCTGAGGTCTGAATTAGAGAGAAAAGGCAGACTGATAAAACACTACTAGATGAGAATTTATTTTAATTAAAAAATAATTTGCCTGCTTTTGTTCTCCAGATATAAATTATACAATTATAGAAATTATAAAAATTGTATAAATTATTGGTCAGCCTTGATGCTGTTTTTAAATGTGCTATATAAATAAAAGAACTTGAACTTGAACTTACACTTATAATGTAATGTATTAAAAAGTCACATTAAAATGCTTAATGTTTCAGAGATGTTCATAAGTTTATAGCCCTGACAAGCAAATGAGATATCCACTAACTACAACATTTCATCTCTAGATTCTGTTAGGAAAGCATAAAACAACAGCTGATACGTCGGCTGCAGCATATAAACACGTGGAGACTGTGTGAGAATCATAAAAGTCTGCCACCCTGTAAAATCTGACCCAATATGAGCAATATGCATCACTGTAATTGTGTTTATTGGGAGAGGCCCAGACACTGTGGTAATTACATATTGTTACAGTCTGCATCCCTATATATTTGATTTATGTATTTTGGCTCCAGCTGACAGATAAATAAGAAAAATTGTTATATTAAGCGCTAATAAATATGAATCATTTCGCAATCTGCCAGGAAATAATATTGTAATCTGTGAGGTGGAAGGCTTGAACGTTGTAAGCATTTGTATGAGTGTACAGCATGCTCAGTCTGTACTTTTGAGAGAGTGATAGATCACAGCCTATGCAGCTGAGATACACATTTATGTCTTGTACTGTGTCTGCTCTTTAATACTGGACATTATATGCTGTATGATATGATGGGTCACACAACCAGGAAACAAGCAAATCATAAATTAACAAACAGTGAATCTTTAAGATAATTGTCAAGACCCAGTCGGTGCTGTCATTAAATTATATAATGATTTGGATAATCGTATGGATCACTCTTTTGTGAATGATTACACTACCAGTTAAAAGTTTGGGCATGATTGACTGAATTTGAGTTGCTCATGATCTTAATTACCTTATAATCTAATGTTTTTTGCTTAAGTTGAAATTGAAATTAGTTTTGTACACCAATATGGTTCAATGACTTGACAATAAAAAAAAATAATAATTTTGTCCAGAACTATTAAGTTATTAAAAAATACATAAAGCAATTCACACAAAACAATTACTGGAACGCACTTCTACAATGAGGAATGCTGTTCACCATATCAAAGTCAGGTGGTGTAACCAACATGAAAAAAAATTACAATTCAAATAGGCTCCATTTAAGAGATGAAAAGGCAGATTTTGTTTAGATCAAATGGTTTCGCAAATAAATATTTTTACTTGAAACAACATTTTTAGTCATTAATAAATTTTTTGATATGCTATTAATGTTTTTTCAAAAATGTATGAAACCAACAAGGACAAAAGTTTCTGTATATTCTAAAAACTGGACTTGTGCTTTTAAGCTGAATTTTTTGAATATTTAAAATTTTTATCACCACAGACCTTATTTTTTAATGACCCATAATTAAATTGTGCATTTGTACGAATGTATTAACAAAACACATTTATTTTTTTAAATTTTAAGTAAAATTGTTTAATTACATTTAATATACAATTATTTGTTTATTTACTAATTTTACTTATTTTTTTATTTTATTTTTTTATTTCAATTGATGTTGCAAAGGAAAGAGCCTAACACACATAAACTTAAAAAAATAAATAAAAAAATTATTTATGATTTATGATATTTTGAATTTCATAACACATTTCTGTTAATCTTTAACAAAATATAATTCTTAAAACTTTTTTGTTGTTGTTGTTAAATATTACTCACTCTTCAAAATATTTTTTTAATATAGTAACTCCTTTAATACTGAGAATACTGAACTCACTGCGCTGTAATCAAGGCAAAGGACTTGACTTGACTACTTTGAAAAAGCTAAAATATATTATAGGATAAAAACCTACGTATGGAACATTAATTGTGATTATTAAAACAATGCTGTGCAATAAATAGGCAACCTGTCAAGATGTTGTTGCCCTGCTTACATGATTTCTCTTCCACAAACCCTTATGCTCATAGACAAGCAGTCAGTCCTGCCTGTCATAGGTTATAGTGTGGCAAAGTCAAGTTGTCTCCCTCTGAGTTTGTCTGTCTCTCTCTATCTCTCCACTGTCCACACCTGCCTTTGTTTAACATGCTGTACTCCACACTAGCTGTTGAGCATCAGCAAGACTCCTGCCTGACCTTTGCTGGTAATCCTTATAAAACATAAATGCATGATATCTCCCATTCTCTCTCTCTCTCTGCATTAGACCACCCCATGGCCCTCATTACAAGCATCCCACTGCCACCCAATGTCACTGTCTAATTACAATCACACTTGATCTGCTAGATCATGACGTGAGACCTGCAGCTCACTAGCGTGTGCTGCCGAGGGTCTTTTCCCCGCAGGCGGTGTGCTGAGACGGGCTGACAGCACTGATGAGAACGATGCTCACGGCTCTCCCTCCACTCTGTACTGTGAGCCGACAGGCGGAGGATCATTAGCCAACCAGCTGTTAACAAGCAGCGACAGGACAGCCAATATCACTTCCTGTGTGAGTGACACGCCGTGGGTGGCGACGTCAGGCCAGGTGGGCGCAAGTTCATCTGAGTTTTAAACTCAATCACCACATTTTCCAAGTTTCATGGAATCAAGTATCACTCTGCAACAAATAAAGAATTTATTTTTGAATTGGTTGCATTTTATGGTTATACTGTAGGGTGGATTAGGGTAATGTGGGACACTAACTACAGTGTGATACCTAAGCTCCAGTGCATTTATCTCTTCTTTTACAACATTATAGTGTACATGATTTGTATTGAATCCAAGCAGGAGTGTCAAGCGATTGAAATCACATGACTTTGCAGAAGTGATGTCATAAATGTGGGCGGGAAAATCATCAAACAGGAAGTACCCCTTGTGAATCCACTCCAATCTCAATGACATAGTATTTAGACAAAATCAAAGTTAAGGATATAAATCTGTTATAAATAAAACAATGTTCTAAATTGTTATCAAATTATGTTTGTGATGTATTTGTACATCAAATGTTGCAATAATATTGTGAAAATGTGTTTCACTTTGATGCGATCTTTGTCATCCAACTTTAGAAAAGGTAATTTCGAAAGTGGGACAGCATGTTTTGACAAATATGGGACAGTCATAAATACTAAAATGTGCATTAGGAAAATTAAATGCCCTACATATATTTTTGGCCTTATAATGCAGCAATATTATTTGTTTTAAGATTAGGATACAAAACCTAGGCATGATTTGCCAGTTAGCTAGTTACGGTTTAGCTAACTAGCTACCTATACAGTTAAGTCAAAGAAATAGCTTTTAGTCACACTGACATCAAATATAACATGGCACATTTTTTAAATTCTGTGCATAGAACAAATGCATTTTCTTATCCATCTATAAATCAATTCCTAAATGCAATTTATAACAGATTACAATGGTGTCCCAGATTTCAGCACAAGCTGTCCCAGATTAGAAAATCCACAAATTCTTAAACGAATATTTGGCACAATGAACACTAATATATGTGCCATTTTCACTTTGAGTACAATATCTGAAAATTGTCTTCTGACTTAAACATCTTGGGGATTTCATAATGATATAAGGTGCTGATATATAATTTTGGCTTCATATGGAAATATGGTACAAAAGTCAGCATTGCAAAAAGTGCCCCACATTACCCTAATCCACCTTATATGTTATAAATGTTGTGAATTTACATGATTCAGTCATGTATCGGTTCCACATTAATCAATTGTTACATCAACATACTTTTTCCTCTTGATTTAGCTAATTAATTATTTGTCAGAATAAAATCATTTGTTCACATAATTTCAAAATAATGAAATAAAGTTATTTATAAATAACCCAATTAAATACCCTTGAAGTGATTTTATGTGTCTCCAACATGATTCATTTTAAGTCTTTCTAACAAGCCAGTCCACTGTTGGCCCTCTTTGGAACGCTATCGGGAGGTTATTTCCAGTCATGCCAGTGCAGCTCCAATCTACTTGAATGGGGAAACACCGAAATCTCAAATATGTTTGGTCAAGATTATGATCAAAGAATATATTCCAAATCAGCAGTAATATCTGACAACACTGGTATCATAAAATGTGCTTCTTTACCTCAGATTACACAAAAAGAAAATTTTTTTCCCAGATTGTATGCGCATGCGTGATTGTTATGATTGACAGGCAATTTCTGTATCTAAAAGGTGATTGTCTCTTTTACCTGTAAGGCGGAACTTCCATTCAACATCCTTTGATCATTGGGTGTTACAGTCTCTTAGGTCTCTTGGGTGTTCCAATTTTTCCCATTTCCCATTTCCCAGATTTCCCATTTAAGATAACTACATTAATCGAAAGCAAAGAAAACATGTTTAGAAGAGGAACACAATTGATTGTAAATCGGACAACCTGCTTTTTTATTATTATTTCATAATACATTTGTTCTAGACAAACCCTTTTGATAGATGTGTGCTGATAAGACTGTAATTTGAACAATGATGTTTGCATTCGTACAAGAACATCAGTTTATTTCCTGTAAATAAATGTATTAAGCTGTTAACTTTTCTCTCCATCAGTCAAAGATGAGCTCTGAGGATCATATTACTCCCAGTTAATTTCTCATTTTGAGTCAGGAAACTCAGAGAAGCCAATCCAGTAAGTTGCTACATTGAGACCATTGCTGACTGCACACTGAATCAGTGAGTTGTTTACTCGAGAACCTCTGAGATCAGATCAGTATGTTTTGCGATCTGGCTCAACCAGTTCATTGAAAAGAATCGGCTCAAAAAAATTTATCATTTGATTACGAATCATTTATTTACAAATAGTTTTCAGTATGAATCAGATGTCACTATTATTTATTTCCTATCTTCAAAAGAATGAGGAGCAACATGTGTTTCTTAAATGTTGTGGAATAAAAGTAAAAGTTTCTCAAAATTAAAATACAGTAAAGATACTTGAAAAAAAATATTTTTACTTTAAGGATTAGTACACCCAAAAATGAAAATTCTCTCATCCCAGATGTGTATGACTTTCTTTCTTCTGCTGAACACAAACCAATATAAAAAATAAAAAAAATCCAAAAATGTTCACTTCGCAGAATCACAGATTCCATATCAATGATTCTGAGCGACTGAAGCTATGGCTCCTTGCTGTTCACTGGGATATCCGACGGTATCGACATGCCAACACGCTTTCGTCATGCGTGACCTCAACCCCCGTGAATGTGCATATCACAGTAGGCTGGAAGCAAATATTTTCAGTAAGTAAAGTTTAAAATATTTATCTGTTTCTTGCACACACCCAGCGTTTCACTTCAGAAGACATTAATTCATTCTCTGGAGTCATATGGATCACTTTTATGATGGCTACATGTGCTTTTTGGAAAAGTTTGTCACCCATTCACTTGCATTGTATTGACCTAAAGAGCTTAAATATTCTTCCAAAAATCTTTGCTTGTGTTAAATTAAAAAATATTTTTGGCTGAATTATCCCTTTAAGTGTAGCAACAAAGTAAAAGTGCATTATTACTATCCATCATTGCTCATGACAACTTCTCATGGAAAAAGATAATGCAATTAAAGTGAATGGTGACTGAGGCTATCATTCTGTCTAAGATCTCTTGTATTCCTCAGTAGAAAGGCAATCATGTAAGTTTGGAACAACATGAGGGTGAGTAAATGGCAGATTTTTAATGTTAATGATGGTGGTAGTAGTTACTCAGAGTGTTCACTTAATTTTAAGCGACAGAGTACTTGTGTGTATGAGGGTATATATGTGTATTAAAGAAAAGGAAAGACAGAGAAAGATTAGAAATGATGGTATGAGTTCTCTCCCATCAGGACAAAATCCATCACTGTCAGAGGCAGCAGGGTAAAAGCAAGAGAGCTCCCAGACCGCAGATTCAATTTCAGTCCCTTGAGCCATTCAGCCCTGCCCACATGTACAGACACCTTCCGTCTGAATAATAGCTCTCCTTCTGCATACATTAGAGTTTTTACTCTGCAAGGCCACTGTCCAACTAGAACTTTAAGAATTTTGTTCTTACACATCCCCCTTTTTTACAGCCCCAGTACAGCAATATATAAAAATGTAAACAGTTATTTTGCTGTATTTTATTGTTTGCAGAATCTTACAGATTGTGTAGGCACGATGGTCCCAAAAAGTATCTGGACACACTTAAAAATGTATGTCATTGCTAGTAGTTGACTGATATGTTTTTATTTCTTTATTTTATTAAGATGAATGCTGCAGATTACAGTATCAGTATCTAGAGAACAGGGTAGTCATCGGTAAATACTAATATAGTTCTATTACAATTTCATGTATGCAAATTTAAAACGGTAATGGTTTCATACCCAGATGACAAGTCTGTCAGTAAATTTGGGAAGTTACACAAGGGGTAACTTACACTTCTGTCAATAGGCTACATTGACAGTGTTATTTACTAATACTGATACTCTCAAATATTGGCCAAATATCCACCAATTCCTTTACCTCCCATATTAGTCTATCGTTATTTATTGCATTAATTAACTAATTATACCAAGTGGCATTTATTTTAAAGACAAGTAGCGCAAGCACACTCTTAAAACTACATTTTTCACCAAATCATTGTTTTTTGGGTTTTAAATTATATAAAAAAATACATTTTCCAAAATTATGACAAAACGTATGGACACTTTGTGGTTGTCAAACATAGTTGAACATGTTTATATTTAACACTTAAAAGGGCAAAAACATAAAGAAAAAAAATGTTGCACTATTTTCCAACACATAAGGCCCTAAATAATTGTTATTTTTTTATTTGTAATTTTACAGCTTGGTTAACTCAATAAAATAACATTGAAAATACAGAACTTTTAACTTTTGGTCAGTTGACTTCTCACAAAATGCTGCCATTTTACTTTAAAGGGGTCATAACATGCCTTTTTATTTTTTGAATGTGTTCCTTGAGGTTCACTTATAATAATAGTAAAGTTATTGTTGCACAAAAATATATATATTTGTAAAACATGATAGTTTTCCACCGTCATTCTGACATCAGAAACACTTTGGTTTTGCTGCTTTTTCTCCTTTAAGACTTGACCGTAAATGGCCACTGTTATAATTGGCTCTCTGCTCTTGATTGACCATCTCACTGCTCACCACTGATGGGTGGGTCTGCATTAGTGATAAGGTAAAGTAGGCATTGATGTGTTGTTGTGGAGGTGGTCAGATGCAATTGAATGCCACAGTGTAACATCACAATGTGGAGGAAGTAGAAAATGAGTCATTTTGGCAATATTGAGTTCTGAAACTTACAGTTTGTTTTTATAGTACAATGAACTCTTACTGTAGCCTACATGTGAAAGTATCAAGGATAATTTAATGTCATGACCCCTTTAAGATTGAGAGCAAGATTGTGAGTTGATATACAACTGATATAGAAGGTTCCAAAAGGGGGTTTCAGCAGGGATACCATAAAACTACCATTTTTGAAGAATTGTTTTTTATATTCTAAAGAACCACTATAAATACACTTTTTTGCAGTTGGAAGGTTCCATGGTGCTTCATGGAACCGTATAGGCTACATGCCGATAAAGAACCTTTATTTTTAAAAGTGAAAGTCACATGACCTCAGATTCACGTTTGTAATTGTTGCAGACAAGTTACACTTTTTCTAAGTTGTCCTTCTTTAAATACAGACAGATTACTGTATGAATCTATGCAAGATTACAGTGCATGTCCTCCTACCATAATCAAATAATATAATTCATGCAGGTCCACACCTACAAGCCTTTGACTCTGATCCATGCATGCACCTCTGCTCTGTTTCTAATCAAACATCAACTGCGAGGGGGCACCAGATGCCACCCCTATGCAATGTGATTGAGTGGACAGACACACAGATTTGGAATTATAACTAGTGTGTGTGTGTGTGTGTGTGTGTGTGTGAGCGTGTATTTATCACTTTGTGGGGACCAAATGTCCCCATAAGGATAGTAAAACCCGAAATGTTTGACCTTGTGGGGACATTTTGTCGGTCCCCATGAGGAAAACAGCTTATAAATCATACTAAATTATGTTTTTTGAAAATGTAAAAATGCAGAAAGTTTTCTGTGAGGGTTAGGTTTAGGGGTAGGGTTAGGTTTAGGGTATAGAATATAAAGTTTGTACAGTATAAAAACCATTATGTCTATGGAAAGTCCCCATAAAACATGGAAACACAACTGTGTGTGTGTTTGTGTGTGTGTGTGTGATCAAAGTTTTCACAACATAGCTGCGAAGTCTCCGTTGCTCATGCACTAATGTCAAAAACGATCTTTCCGAAAAACCACATTTATTCATTGGTTGTGAAAATTCGTTGAGAACTGTGAATTCCAATGTGGTGTAAGCTGATTAATGATTAATGTGTGGTTTAGCCACTTAAAAGGCAGAAAATGTCAGCGGTTCTGGCAGAGATTCTGGTCTAAAATACTTATTGAGAAATAAAATGGCAAATGACATTTAGAAGGATTTTTTTTTTAAATAGTATTTTCCACTTGCAATCCATTTCTTTCTGATACGTTATATGAATAAGTGAAGTTTCATTACATACACGTCATGAAATGAAAGAGACAGAAAATGAATATTTTAAATCAGAATGTAAATATGTTGTAGCTACATAAGGCCTAAATAAAGAATATAATTCAATATAACTGACATGTGGAATACAATAGTTAACCAAAATGGAGGATGTGCTTCTATCAATCATAAGATGAAGCTACGCCATATAAATAAAAAATAAAAATGAGTGAACAGCGCCACCCAGTGGAATGTCGTAGCTACTATCATTTCCTCAGTATGAACTGTATGTGTACGCTCTTAGCTGACGTTTTTATCAAATAAAATAAAATCTATGATTTTAGCATTGCAGAGCAGCAATATCTTTGGATATGGATGAATAATAAATAACGACACTAGGTTTTATTTCCAAAGATTAATGAAAAGTATTCAAATATTGATGTAACCACAGTATTGATGAAAATATGAACAGTTAAAATGTTCAAACTGAGGGCACACAGCTAGTAACAAGAACACAAAATATGAACAGAAGTTTGGTAAAGCAACATCTATTCAACACATTTTTTTTAAAACAGTTTCAAAAGCGTCAATAGGCAGTGTCAGTAAGAAGTGGAATCAAGCTAAATTTCACAATCCAACAAGTATTTGTTTTCATAAAACACTAAGAAATTTAGCATCATCCTTTGCTGTGGGATGTGAACAGTTACACACATACAGTATATTCTGACAGGAGTAGTGCCATGCTATATCATTCAAAACACCATTTCATTTGAATTCATTTTGATAATTATTGTTAGCGTTTATCGACTGTTCAGCACTTCTGTTATGTGAAGATCAATTGCTCTCATGTGCACCAGACAAAACAGCAAAACAGCACAGCACACAGAATAAACAGCAGCTTAATATGAAAATGTCTGATAGTACTATTACAACACTACACCAAACAATTACAGAGTAGTTAGAGTTTTAGCTGCACTACTTTGGCAATTCTCTGTCTGTGGATTAAAAAAAAATAAAAAATAGATCCATGTTATCTCCCTGTTGTCCCTTGTAAGCATGTAAATCTAGCAGCCCAGTGTCCTCCCTTCTCTAGATTCAAACTTGTTTAGCTGTGACCTAAATTCCCACCAGTCGCTAGTAGCTAACAGCTAAAGTGAATAAAGGGAGAGTGGTAGGCCCTACCTATCAACTACTGTATTGAAGTGACTAACCACTGCAGAAAAACAGTAGCTTCATAGTTTATACACCATTACTTAAGGCTTAGCCTTTCACAGTAGCTTGTAAGTGCTGTTTCCTAAAAGTAAAGTCTCCTCTGTGTCCAGAAACTAAGGGAGAGGGATGCTCCAGTGATTCAGTGTCAACCCCTCCATGCATGGTTTTAAAATCAGCCACTAGAGGGGGTGCTTCCTGTTCCTCTCAATGAAGTCTGTTATGTGTCTTCCTCTTTGCCCTCTTCCGGCTGCGGTTCAAAGTCTGCCAAGCTCTGACTTTTCTCTCCATCACACCTGTCCTCTAAGAATAATAAATAGAGTTTTGTTAGAGAAAGAAAGGGATGGTTCACTGAGCTCAGTCTGGACTGCCTAATCTACTTTGTTGTTACACTTAAAGGGATAGTTCGCCCAAAAATGAAAATTCTGTCATAATTTACTCACCCTCATATGACTTTTTTTTTTGCTAATGCGTAACTCAAAAGGAGATGTTGTGATGTAGTGAATTTCTTGGTTTGTCATCTTTTCAATACAGTGGCAGTGGAAAGTACCTCACTTTAAATATTAAAAAAGGACTCAAAAGTATAATTTTTTTGGTTACATTTCAGCACAAAACAACACAAGTGTTCTTGTGTGAACATGCGTGCCATTCCAAACAATTATTCTAATAGACATCAAGATTTTCACTGCAAATTGACTTCAATTGCTGGTTGTTTCTCAACAAAAACAGATCGTATGCAGTAACACTTTATTTTGCCGTGTCTCTTTTACAGTGTAATCACCGAAGTAAGTAAGTACAAAGTCATAATTAATATGATAACATAAAACAACATGTACTCAATATGTAATATACAATATGGAACAGCGTGTACATATACAATTACAAAAAAAAACACTGTCTGTGTAATAGACAAGTATTATTACATATGTGTAACATGCCAATCTTTTTATATACCTATTTATGTAATAGGAAGATCTGGTCCAAAAATTACTGTCAACAAGGATGAAGAAACTGTGGAAAGCTCAGGAAATGTCACAGAAGAATGTGGCAAATACACAGAACAGAACTGAGACAGGCACATGATGTAATATTTAATTTATTTTTGTTGTATTCTGCCTTTATTCATTTATTTGTTATCATAGATAAAAACAAGCCCATTGGAACTGTAGCACCAAAATGAATGGCTACATAATTTTTTCTTTAAAGAAAATTAAATGTTAATTTATATTTCTGAAGGCCGTGACTGGTACAAAAAGAGACATAGCTTTGAATGAGAAAACTTTGCCATCGATGTGATGTTATAATAAAGGTTTTATATTCTTAAATACATTTGTGCAAGTCTCGTTCATTAATGTCCATGTGATGACAGGCAGGTGGATGTTTAAGTACACTTACATTTTGCAATATTAGCACCTATTAAGCTGTATACTAGTGAGTTTATTTAAACTGAAGCACAACTTGTTAAGGTATGTAGTTACACATGAAGTACACTTAAAGTGATTAATACTATGTAATATTGTCTAATTATAATTTCATTATGAAGCCATTACATGTATTCGTCTGTATACTAGTCAGTCAATTTTATCTTAAGCACAGCTTGTTAAGGCATGTAGTTATGCATGAAGTACACTTAAGAACAGTCCAGATCACACAGCGGTGTATAATTATTTTACATTTAACAGTGTTTATTGCATTCAGACACTGCCATAGGAGACTGAAAAACATATCCTTAAATAACATCTGAAGCACTTTGCAAGGCATAATACAGTGTTTGAAGCATTGTATTCTGCAGTGTAATTGTGTACTAACATGCTACAGTTTTTTATTCCATTTTCATTTGGATGGAATAAGCACTTGGAACAGAATGCAACAGTTAAACCAATTTTGACAAAACCTGACTTATGCCGATACACACAATAGACCCATGCTGCTTGGATTAATTTATGTGGAAATCACATGTAGTAACGCAGTTGTAGGTAATAATTTTGTAAAATTGAGTACCTGTTGTTGTCATTATTTATGACTCTGGCAGTGGTGGCTCAGTGGTTGAGGCTCAGGGTTACTGACCAGAAGGTCGGGGGTTCAAGCCCCAGCACCACCAAGATGCCACTGTTGGGCCTTTGAGCAAGGCCCTTAACTCCAGGTTGCTCCGGGGGGATTGTCCCTGTAATAACTGCACTGTAAGTCTCTTTGGATAAAAGTGTCTGCCAAATGCATAAATATAAGTAAATAATGATAGAATTTTCCAATTTGGGTGAATAATCCCTTTAATGAAAACTAAGAACCTGTGGTCCGATAAGAGCAGATTCTAAACGGCCAAAGGCACAGCATGCTGTTTTGTAATCTCAGTTACACTTTTTCACAGGCATGCCTTCAGCTAGGCCCTCACATGATAAACCATAATAGGCTCTGTCTTGAGCTAAAGGCTGGTTTTGGAAACCACTAACAAACCTCCTAAACTCTCTATTTTGCCCAAAGCAGAGTCATCTTAATAGATTATTCATGGGCAGTCTGCCTTTCAGTGCCAGTTTACATTACTGCAGGGTTTTGATGACACTATATTCTATCTGAGCAAGCTCTTCTTGTTTAAAGGTATAGTTCACCCAAAAATGAAAATTCTATTATCATTCACTCTCCGTCATGCCATCCCAGATGTGAAAGAATTTATTTTGTTCTGTGGAACACAAACAATGATTTTTATAAGAATATTTCAGCTCTGTGGGTTCTTACAATGCAATTGCATTCCAATAATGCACACAATGGCAGCGTAAAAGTAATCCATATGACTCCAGTTGTAAAATCCAGGTCTTTAGAAGATGTGTGGGTGAAAAACAGATAAATATTTAAGTCATTTTCTTACTATTAATCTCTATTTTCACAATCTTCTTTCGTTTTGAGAATTCATAGTAACTAAAATCAGAGCTGTATATATATATATATATATATATATATATATATATATATATATTTAAAGAATGTGAAAGTAAAAGTGGAGATTGATAGTAAAAAAAAGGACTTAAAAATTATCTGTTCCTCACCCACACCTATCATAGACATGGTTTTAACCACTGGAGTCGTATGGATTACTTTTATGCTGTCTTTATGTGCTTTTGGAGCTTCACATTTTTGGTACCAATTCACTTGAATGGATCTACAGAGCTGAAATGTTCTGCTATAAATCTTCATTTGTGTTCTGCAGAAGAAAGAAAGTCATACACATCTGGGATGGCATGAGGGTGAGTCAATCTTCATTTTTGGGTAAACTACCCCTTTAACTCTGTAGAGCTGTCTTTTTAGGGATGGTTCACCCTAAAATGAAAACATTAACATGCAATGAGAATAAATAGTGACTAAGGCTGTCATTCAGCCTGACACCTCCTTTCGTGTTCCACGGATGATAGAAATTCATGAAGGTTTCGAACAAAATGAAGGTAAGTAAATTATGACAGAATTTTCATTTTTGTGTGAACTAGGTTAGAACAAGGTAGAAGGTGGCTTTACTTACCTGCTTTGCTGATATTGAGCTCAGACAGAGTTTGGGAGAGTCCGCTAGCATCCATCCTGCCAGAAGTTCCCAGTATTTCGTGTACAGCATTCCGTCTGCCAGTCCTTCCAGAAGCGATGAAGTCTTCATATGTCACCTCGACATCCGTCATATCTAACGTGTTTCAACATAGCAATGCCTGTGACAGACAGAGATATATTTATTCAGTTAAATGCAGCTGTGTATAAACCCACTGTGACATGCAGGTGTCTTGAATTAAACATACAAAAAGTAGCAATTAAGTAGTCCATGCGACTCCTACTTCATATTAGTGCTTAAGACAACACAAGGTGCCACATGAACACACAAGCTACTCTGAATGAAAGTCTTTCTCATAGCTCTCATGAATGTGCAATGGACGTGACTGAGATTTTGGGTTGTTTCTCACCAAAAACCATTTGCAATATGATGCACAAGCCAAATGGACTACTTTTATGACAACTTTGGGCCATTTTTAAACTTTAAAGTATACGCATTATCCACTGCCATTGTATTGAGAAGACAGAGCGGAATATCGACCAGGGTATCATTTTTACCTTTTGTGTTCCACTAAATAAAGAAAGTCATATGGGTTTTGAACGTCATGGTAGTGAGTAAATTCTGACAGACTTTTATTTCTAGGGTGAAATATTCCTTCAAAGATCAAGAGTAAAAAAAAATATTATTATTCTTTTATGTGCAGAGTTTATAATAAGTAATCCATTGGTAGGTTAATTTCCCCAAAAAGTGTAGGCTAAAACACTGTGGCTTGGTGGCACTATCAAAACATTGCTCTGATTGTTTCAGTAGTATTGGCTCAACCAGTGGCATGAGTTATGGGATGGCACTGTTTGTTCATTTGTTTAAAATGTTTTATTTGTTGATTATATTATCAATGGATTTTATTATCAGCTTCTGCACAAAGACTCCTATGGTGATCTTTGGAAATCAAAGAACTTAAGACCTACATAAGGACCCAAAACCTGGCCTAGATAAGATAATATCCATGCATGGGTTAGGAGCTCTATAATGTGGTCATTGAAGTTTTTGTGATCTCATCCATTTCCTATCTGGATGTGTTTTCTTATGTGTGACACTAAGGGATGGAAAGTCCAAAGTCCAAGATTATTTTATGGTGAGGCTAATTTTCTGATTTCTAATGTTTTGAGTCTGAACCAGTCAGAAACGCAAACACATGAGAAGATACAGTACATGAACAGGGCAGGACTCAACCTCTCCACCTCTCCCTCTCTCTCTTTTTGAACTGGAAAGGTTTGTACCAGAAATCATATTAGGGATATTAGGGGAAAAATGACAAAAACCTGAAGACACTTTTATCCAGAATTTTGTTTAACTTAACATCTCTCATGACATGTTGTCTTAGGACTGTGCCTTCCCTGAGCTCAGAGTTAAATATAGTCCATGTTATCATCTCTGCAGCCATTCTCAGTGGATGCCTTGAAAATGGTGCCACTGTGTGGTTAAACTCCCATAATGAGGTCATCATTGCAGGGCTGTTTCACAGTGATAGAAACAAAAGAAATAACTTTACAACATTTATATCACAATATATATAATATGGTATATGAAAGACCTGATTATTGAAATCACTAGAGGCTTCCTACTTTGCATTAGGATTTGTGATTTGCATGAGATGCAGGGCTTCTACACCTGTTGATAAAATCAACAGCATTAAAGGTGGGTCCAAATTTGGGTGGTAAGCAGAGTGCACCACATTTTGTCAAGCTGTAACATAAAACAATAAATGACACACACACACAATATTTCAAACTGACTAAAAACACAAATACTACTGCAAATACTTTGGCTTTGTTATAAACGCTGTGAAAAATAATAATATTTATTTATGGTATATTAAAATAATAATAATAATATACCTGAAATGTCCATTATTATGTGTATACTAAATGACTTGTCTTTGTCTACGTATTTACATGTGACAAGACAACCACAGAGATGTCATCTAAAGCTCAGCTTGTTTCTGTTGTCCACAGCCCTTGGCTTAGGAGTTCAGGCCAGAGACCAAACAAATCAACATGTACTCTTAAGTGAACAGGTCCTTAAGGCAACAGTGACAACCATGCAGAGTTGTCACACATACTTACTCTGCCTATGCCAGGGTAGGCCTCTGTGGAATCCACCAACGGACCCTTTGAGACAGCTTGTGCAATGGTTTGGACAAAACATGCCTTAACAAACTGACAGGGCACTAAAATCCACAATGGAAGCTCAACAGCCCAACACATTTTACATAATAAAGAACAAGACTGCTGTAGAAAGGGTACAGGTGTGCCTCTTTTCTGCATTATTTGCATACATCCATACAAGCCATATCTGTCATGGACTCTACAATATGATGAAGAATGTTCTAGATTCGTAAGAGCGCTAATGATATAGTTACAACGTAAAAATCCCAAATTGAGACTATAAACCACCTTATTACGTGAAGCCGAGAAGGAGCAACAGCTATATGGCACTTAAACACATCAGGCGAATTATGTCTTAATGCTTTAAATAGCCTACACGAGCACTTTAGGACACGCTAACCTTTGTTATGATCATTTCAAATAGATTTATTAATGTCTGGAGATCTGTATTTGTCTACACTACAGCATAATACGTTTATATAAGGAGGGTAGCTAAAATGTTGATCGTGTAAAAGTTTATTGTGGTTAAACCCCTTTCTCGTCAATGAGTCGTCCTGTCACGTGCGATCGGCTATAACAACATATCAAAACACAGTATCCAGCACGACATATCCATATATAAAAGATTTATATGCAACAATTGGAAATCATTTACGGCACAACATGCGGCGTTAAGCTTACAATATATGAGTGCAGTGGGTTACATAAACCTGACAGGCTTGAACGCAAACGCATAGTGAGCAAAACCTAGCGTAGAGTAAGAGTCTGCAGGATTTATCTATAAAACACAGCACATAACCGAATCGTACAGTACCTGTTTTACACTGGACGTTGTCCTAATTGTCAATGCTGTGTAGTTTAGTCGCTCTGCTTACTTCAGAAAGATGCGACGGAGCGCTGTCAGTGGTGCTGGGTCAGTCATCATGAGTCGGCAAGAGAAGATAGGGGTGACGTATGCGTGCTGCTGATGATGATATGCGAGACATTTATGCAAAAGTGAGAGAAAAACAGAGTGAGGCCTGCACAAATTAGAGTGTACAAGTCTGTCTGTAGCACCATTTACTGAAGCCTATAATAAAAGCTTGTGTGTGTGTGTGTGTGTGTGTGTGTGTGTGTGCGTGTGCGTGTGCGTGTGCGCTCTTATTATAGGCAAATGGTGCTACAGTCAGACTTGTACACTCTAATATGTGTTTTTTCTAGCAGGCCTCACTCTGTTTTTCTCTCGCTTGGTTACCCTAACCCTACCATATATTATATATATATATATATATATATATATATATATATATATATATATATATATATATATATATATATATATATATACACACAGTACTGTGCAAAAGTCTCAGATGTTTCACAAAAGCATTTGTCTTAAGATGGTAATTTATATCTTCAGCTTTAGTGTGTCAATAGGAAATACCTCCAGTTAGTTAGACCTCCAAACATTACTTTTGCAAATAAAAAAAGATTAGAATAGAAGAACAGGGAGCCCTGCAACAGATGGCATGGGCCCCACAAAGCCCTCCACTGAACATTGTGTCAGTCTGAGATTACATAAAGAGACAGAAGCAATTGAGACAGCCTAAATAGATTCAAGAACTGTGGCAAATTCTCCAAGAAGCTTGGAACATCCAATCTGCCAATAACCAAGAAAAACTGTCCAGGTGTATCTTGTAGAATTGGAGCTGTTTTAAAGGCAAAGGTGGCCACACCAAATACTGATTTAGCCTTTTGGTTTTACTTTGTATGATATTAAGTGATAAATGAAAACTATTTATGCCATTTTTTTTAAGACATCCGCGCTATGCAACATTTTTCACAAGTGCCTAAATCATTTGAACAGTACTGTATTTATATATAAGTGCAACTGTTTGGCATCACCCAGATAATACTATGCCCCTATTCAACCATTCAAAAGAGGCTTTAATACTCTATGAGGAAATACATATGTGCCATTTTAAATAAAACATTGTTTTCAATATGATTTCATTGAATTCCAGACAGTCCAGCAGTTGTTTTTCCTAAATTTTCCCACCATACAGCTGATGTGCTGTGAAGCTATCCAAAATGCCATTAAATAGTGGCTCTATTGTTTGATGTCTCAGCCAAAACACATTCTGACTTTTGCTTCTCTGGACCATGTGAACAAGGTCCTTACAGAAAATAAAGAGAGGAATATGTTGCACCATGGTATTGAATGCATATCTGTAATATGACCCTATTCATCTGAGAATTTAGATTTTGCAAATACAGTCCTTTGGGTCTGGAACTTTTCCAGGTAAAATAATAAGAACAAAAACTAAAAATTGTAAAACATTATACCATACTATGCTAAAGTATTAATTCAATATAAAAAAATAATTCATAAATATGCACAAAAACAGGGCCGAAGGAAGATTATTTAAGTTGTGGGTGATGCAGTGGGAAGTGCATTTTTGCATGTGATTGGTTTCTAAGGGAAGTAACCAGAGCGACTGAAATACACAACATTGACAATTAGGACATGACACTGGCACAAACAAATAGACTTAAGCCCAAAAATGAACATTATCTCATCATTTACTTGCCCTCATGCCATCCCAGATATGTATGACTTTCTTCCTTCTGCAGACCACAAATAAAGATTTTTAGAAGAATATTTCCGCTCTGTAGGTCTTCATAATGCAAGTGAATAGTGACCAGAACTCAAAAGGTCCAAAAAGGACATAAAGGCAGCATAAAAGTAATCCATATGACTCCAGTGGTTAAATCCATGTCTTCTGAAGAGATATGATAGGTATGGGTGAGAAACAGATCGATATTTTAGTCTTTTTTTTTTTTTACAATAAATCACCATCTTCATCCACATGCCAAAAAAAAAAAAAAAAAAAAGCATGTGCAGCACCCCTACTTCCCACAACCTTACACAAAAATATAGTCAGTCTGACTGTTTGCATATGGAGATGGAATTGTTGCATATTAACATACAAATTGAAAGAGATAAAACATTTAAATTGAATGAGATCAACAAATAAATGTAAGGAGTTTCACAAAAAATAAATTAATTCACAAATAAAAAGAATGATATTTACAAATGTATGTTAGGAGTTTCACAAAAATAAAGTGAATTCACAAAGAAATAAAATGATATTTGAAAATAAAACAATTTATTTACAAATATATTTTTTAACTCACAAACACAACTCTGTCTAGTATTCATTTGCAAATCGCACGCATTTATTTGTGCATCATTTCCTGTGCATTTGCGGATCGCTACACGCATTTGCCGATTTTGAAACAAATCTAGTGTCAAGATATGCACACAAATCCACAAATAGGTGGACTACACCCACCATCTACTCATACTAATCAGATAACGGCCATATTATTTGGAACAATCGTAGCATGTTCTATCTTCAACCAATCGCACTTCGTTTTAATATCAGGGTGGGACCAGAGTCATCTTTCTCAGAAACAATTACATTAAAATCAGTTTATGTGTAGGGTCTAAATTTCCATTAATGCCGACAGAGAGCGTTACTGTTGCGCATAAAACATGATCAAAACAAAGAATCCCCCCCAAAAAATATTATTATGAAAACCCACTAAAAAAGCATGGTTACTTGGTGCATTATGTCCCGCACAATAGAGGGGGTAGAGCAGTCGTTTGGTAGAGGGGCCACATCAGGCTTCAAAGGAATAATTCACACAAAAATGAAAATTCTCACATCATTTTGTCACCCTTATGCCATACTGGATGTGTATGACTTTCCTCTGCAGAATTAGAAGAATATCTCAGCTCTTTTGGAAAGCTTTTTTGGAATATTTTGAAGCTCCAAAAGTCACATAAATCAGCATAAAAGTAGTCAAATCCATGTGACTCCAGTTTTGAAATCCATGTGTTCGGAAGAGATATGATAGGTTGGGTGAGAAACAGACCAATGTTTAAGTCCATTTTTACTATTAATTCTCCTCCCTGCTCAGTCAATCTCCACTTTAACTTTAACATTCTTCTTTTGTTTTTGGAGATTCACATTCTTTATGCATATCGCCATCTACTGGGCAGAGAGAAGAATTTCTATCAAAAATTGACTTAAATATTGATCTTTTTCTCACCCACACCTATCATATCACTTCTGAAGACATGGATTTAAACACTGGAGTCATATTGATTACTTTTATACTGCATTTATGTGCTTTTTGGAGCGTCAACATTTTGGCATCTGTTTACTTGTATTGTATGGACCAAAAGAGCTGAAATATTCTCCTGAAAATCTTAATTTGTGTTCTGAAGAAAGAAAGTCATAGACAGATGGCATGAGGGTGAGAAAATGATCAGATAATTAACATTTTTGAGTAAACAATTTCTTTAATTAGCACATGGGGGGCCACATTGTCCTCCTTTTAAGATGCAGTGTCCCGCTTTGATTTAGTTATTGTATCTTATAAGGCCAGATTAGTTGTGTTCTCATTCTAAAACATGATGCAACAGTTTTGACTGGTGGAATATTCTGAAGTATTGCTTTGCAAATGTTGGTACTTTTCTATCTTTATAAAGGCTAAGCATAATTATAAATTATTTTATCATCTCTACTTTCCTGGTAATTTATTATACAAATTAACACTCTACATCAGGGGTCAGTATTATTAAAAAACTAACTGTATTATTTCAAAAATATTATTATTAAAAATGTCACTGTTTTATTCTATTACATTAACACTTTTAATCCTACTAAAGTTATTCAGCCAAAAGTAGTGAGTGGTTTTCTCGTTTCTTTGTTATTGTTGTTTCTTTACAGTTTTTCTCAACCGATTTTACACATTTCTCTAAACTCAGGTCACTGCTCTCAAAACAATTAACCGCCATCTGAACACTTTGTAATTGTCCTAAACAGATTGTGAATTTTTCTCGATTTTCCTAATTTTCTCGAAACACTACATAAAAAAAATTATCTGATCTAAAATTCATGCTTTCAAAACAGTTAACACAAACAACTAAATTAAAGTCATACTCTCAAATGTACATGTCAGGTTGTCAAATGCCTTCATATTGATATCCGCTGTGTTAGTGATGCACACAGTAAAAGAAAATGCAATTTACTAAATTTTTCACACAACTGTCGTGACTTTGCTATCTGTAAAAGGGGTCAAATATGAAAATTCAGAGCAAACAATGAGGAAGAAGAAGAGGAAGAACAACATGAAAGAGGTGCAAAATGAGAAGAGGTAGAGTGGGTAAAGGAAGAGAAAATCGGAGGAAGAAGAGATGAGAAAAGGGGAAGGTTTTTTCAACTCTTTTAAGGGAGAGAACTGCATTGAAAGACCAAATGGAGATGGTGTAGTGATGGTGAGCAGAGAGAAAGAGGACAGCAGGGTGGAAGAGTAAATAAGACACAGAAGAGGCACACATGATCTGATAGTTCCTCTAATTTATCATATTATAAATCACAGACTCTCTAAGACATACAAAGTGTTCAGCCTAATGTGAGCAGATCTACAGTGACTTCAATCTCAACAAAAAAGAAGGAGAAATGCCATTCTTCTGCATGCCAGTCAATCAAAGTCCACAATTACTGTACCATCTGTGCTTATAGTGCTGCCATAGGTGCATACAATTTAGCAAGACTGCTATTTTTTGTTTGTTTGTTCTTTTTTGTTTGTTTGTTTTAAAGTACACTTCATCATCCTTGGGTATGCTCATTCATCCACATCCATTACAGTTGGCGCCAGATCTACAGCTGCTGTTAAAGTTTTTTTACATGTGATTTCATTTGACAGGAGTCACAAGACACTCCCTAGCCAATCATGTTGATAGATAAAAATAAAATCAGGACAGGGGAGTAGCGAACACAGACAGTGAGAATAGCATATTAAAAGTACAGTTACATCACTTAAAATGTACTAAAGGAAAAGTATAACATTTTTAAACTACTTAAAAAAAAGTACAATTCATGAGAAAACTACTTAATTACAGTAACATGAGGAGTAATCCCTGGTTGTAATGTTCAATTCCAGTGTGTGTAAATACATGTACTCAAATTTATTGTCGAATCCAGAGTGTGCTGAGTGACTCCAGCCAGATCTTCTAAGCAACCAAATTGGCCCGGTTGCTAGGGAGGGTAGAGTCACATGGGGTAACCTCCTCGTGGTCACTATAATGTGTGGTTCTCGCTCTCGGTGGAGGCTCTTGTACGTGGATACCGTGGAGAATAGCGTGAAGCCTCCACATGCGCTATGTCTCCGCGGTAACGCGCTCAACAAGCCACACAATAAGATACGTGGATTGACAGATGAGATGAGTCATCATTTATACTCATATTCATGTTTTTCCAAACCCAGATGACTGACTTCTGTGGGAGGAACTCAAAAGGAGATGTCAGGAATTATGATAGGGACTGACAGCCTTGCATTAATTTCAGCCTCATTAGTAGCATCTACATTTTACAATGCATTCTCATATTCCACAGAAGAAACTAAATAGTAAAAATCCATGAGGGTGTGTAAATGACAGAATTTTCAATTTTAAGTAAGTCAACCCAAAGGCAATGTTACGGTCTAATTAAATTTTGTATTGCAGTTGAGTTGTGTTTGTGAGTTAAAAAATATATTTGTAAATAAATTGTTTTATTTGTTATTTATTCGTTTTATTTATTTGTAAATTCACTTTATTTTTGTGAAACTCATAACATATATTTGTAAATATCATTATTTTTATTTGTGAATTAATTTCATTTTTGTGAGACTCCATTCAATTTATTATGAACCAACTTCCAAATTGTAATCTCTTTCCATTTGTATGTTAATATGCAACAATTCCATCTCCATATTTACAGGCACTAAAAGACCGTCTGGTCGCCTCCCACGTCCCACCTAGCGGCCAATGCAGGTAGAGCATGTATTTTATTCCTGCGGGGAAAAGGGAAAAGACCAATCAAATATACGGATACTAGCATGTGGAGCGGCTACCTATGAAAGCCTAGTTGCTACAGCATCGATTTAGTATCTTACCAGGCAAGAAAGATGGAGGAAATAGACGGTAAGGCTTAAAAGACACAAAAGATGCTGATGTAAATATATCGCGTACGAAGCAATTGACCCATAACCCTGAAACCAAGTCTGTTTTTGTATAGAAGAGTCGCTTTGTTCAGTACGTGCGCCTGTTGTTGAGGTTATCACCGTAGAAGATACTATTTATACAATTAAACTTATGATCTGCGGTTCAATTGCAAATTTTGAGGATTGAGGGGATGTCCCCCCGTGTTTTAAGAAGGATGGCTGCAACTGCTATGCCTGAAATGCTTTTGTTGTGACATAAATTAAAGCGAAACGGATGAGCTGCACCACAATAACATTTCCCCCCTGGCCTGGCTCTTTTTAATACATTAATTCTAGGTTAAATACTCTAGGTATTATTTTGGAAAGGGGTTTATCTTTAAAATATACACTCTTCAGTTTCCTCAGTCCCTCCCTTTTCACATCCTACTGCTTGGTCTTTTCTCATTTAGCGTGTAAATACACTTCATCTTAGTGGACTGGACAGATATACCCACCCAAACAGACTGAAAGGGATAGTCGACCCAAAAATTGAAACTGCGGTAAAGTTGTTTTTATATTGGAGATTCGTTTGACTTTTGCTGAGCAAATTAAGGGACTGTCGCAAAAGTGCATACATTTCTTTTAATCATTCCAAGATTCTAAAATATCCGTAGCATCATACAAATAGAATGTAATGGTGTGCATTAAGTGGAGTAGTATGATTAAATAATTTAAAGCTGTGAATGGATTATTCACCAGGAACTGTAACATTGTTATTACATTGAATTCTAACATTTTCTTCTAACTCATAGAAACAGATGTTGTTATAGCTCCTGCAATGCATTCACAAACACCTGCAAAACATCTTACACAGATTATAATTTTTTATATATAGTTTGGTGTATTTTTTTATGAATTTTTGAAATGTTAAAATCCATATTACTTTCTGGTCATATGACCTAATCATGTCACCGCACCTGTTTGTTTTATATGTACTAACACCTGACACATCGTACATGACTTGGATTTTGGAAATGTGATTTTGTGTATTTGTAATGAGTTTTTCAAACCCTGCTTAAATATTTATCTTTTTCTCACACAAACCTATCATATCGCTTCATTAGCTTAGTAAACACAATTAAACATATGCATGTGCGAGTGTGTGTGTTTGTCTGTGTTAATTTTTTTCTGTTATCATCAAAGTCTGGTACTATTTATAGTTTTGTTTTGTCTTTCATTTTCAGAATCTCCTCCTGTTTCTGAAGAGCTGGTGCCATGCAAAATATGTGGAAGAAATTTCTTTTCAGGGGTTCTTGTAAGTACTTTCAATATAAGGAACTAACATCCAATTGACAGTAATTAATATATTTTACATTCCATTTAAATGTGGTTTGGCAAACAAATTTAAATAAGAACGAGGAAAATAAGACGTACTGTTCTTAACTTAATTGTTATATAACATAGTATATTAAGGTGTTATGTGCATATATATCAGTATGTGTATATAATATGTCCACAATATAACATAATAGTACTATAGTAACACAAAAAGCATCTATAATGTGCCAAGTTCATTATGTGTTGCCTGGCAATACACTAACCATTTGCATTATGTTGTTAGTTACTCAATTTTAAGCTTAGCAACAAGAAAGAGATTACTTGTAGGTCATGAAATAGAAACATGTTATTATTAATCAGTCAGTGCTCAGTTATTTGATATACCTTGTAACTGTTGTAGAAAAAACATGTGCCCATCTGTCAGAAGTCAGCAGCAAAGAAAAGGAAGGTGTTTGACTCCAGCAGGCAAAGGGCGGAGGGGACAGATATTTCTACTGTTAAACCCTTAAAACCAAAGGTGAGGAAATCACATTAAAGGCTAATATATTAAATTTTCTGGGCGAACAGGATTTTTTTTGTTTTGCTAAAGTGTTCGTTTGGTGATACTTCTGCTGTTTACGCACACCCCTGAAATTGTTGACCTAGAACTCTTCTGGTCGAAGAGTGTTGATGATTGATTTAAGCTAATCATGGGTGTGGTTTGGACATCATGATCTTTATGTATTTTCCTCAACAAACTAATTAAAGTGATAGTTCACCTAAAAAATACAATTTTCTCATTATTTACTCACCCTCATGATATCTCAGGTTTGTATGACTTTCTTTTTTCACCAGAACACATTTGAAGTAAAATAGAACAATATCTTAGCTCAGTAGGTCCTTAAAATGCAAGTGGGTGGTGATCTGATTTTTGAAAAATCACAGACAGTCAGCATAAACTTCATCCGTATGACTGCTGTTAAATTAATGTCTTCTAAAGTGACACGACTGCTTTTGGTGCAGAAAAGTTCTGTAGCGGTATGCGTGTGTGATGTAAATATGGCATTTGCATTGGCATTTGAAACACACAAGAACTGAGGCACGTGAGTAACTGCTGGAAGAGAAGCGCTGTTTACAAGTGAGGAGGAGGAACACTGTACAGACGCTTTGTTAGTTTAGGTTTAGATCTGTATTTATCTGTTTCTTTACTCACAATGATGCGCTTGTGTGCTTATTCTGGATGTCTCAACCAAGTGGAGAACGGAAAATGACCTCTGTATCATGGCACGGAATACATCACACAAGAGACCGCTTGAACTCCGTCCTCTTTTGAAGCTTACTGGAAGTGATGATTTAGAGTTAAAAAAAAAGTACTTAAATATTGATATTCTTTGCACCAAAAGCAATCGTATCATTTTAGAAGACATTACCGTTTCCAGAGCTACTCAAATTGGTGATGAAAATATTTTGTAAAAATAAAATGTTTCAAAACTATTGAGGCTGTCAAATAGTCAGTAGTGGCATATTTACCCTTAAGTGTCTTTTCAAATGAATAAACTACTTCAGTATCAATCAGAGCCCCTGTTCAGAAACTTTTCCTAAAGGGCTAACCTTATATTTGAATTAATGTAAAGTGTATGCAAACGAACAAACAAAAGTGATCATGTCTTCTTAGGAATTATGAACATTATAATGTAAATGTTAATTTACGACTGAATTGTGTGCTGATTCAGGTCGTGTTGCTAGCATGCTAGACCAATACATTAAAAAGAACCGACTCAAAAGTGTGATTCATTCGCAAATCTGACATCCAATTCTACACATCCGATACAGCCCGCCCTAGTAAGGCTATCAGTGTTCCGGGGAACGTGCCACTACATGTTTTTGAAGCGCATAGGTTGCAGTTTGTTCGACACATGCTGAAATTGGCTCGGTAGACCTAAGTCGTCTAATGGGTTGACCGGTCCTGTTTTTAACCCAGTTTCCTGAAATATTCTGAAACCCCTTTTAATTATGTTTCAGTTACACAGTTCCAGCAGCTCTAAATCTGATAAAGTAAGTGCAATGCTTGATTTTTTTTTTTTTTTTTGTTTGTTTGTTTTTTTGTCATTGCCACTGAATTTTTATTTCAATACGTCACTTCTAACATAATGACCTTAGTGTTTAATATTTGTGGTAATTCGAAGAGCTATCCTCTTTTGAGATGCATAAATTAAAGCACTGAGGATTGACACCAAGGCAAAAATGTTTCTAATGTAGCTTTTTTCTTGCTGAGAATGCAGACAACTCTAACCTTTGCTTGTTGAGGTCATGTTGCTTTGGAAAAATAACTAGATTTTTAAAGAAGAACACTAAAAAGTTATTTAACATTTAACATACTGTATATGTTAACAAAGAGCACCCAAAGAAACCCATGTTAAATCTAGCTTTTACAGTGATCTGAGCAGTGAAACCTGAGAATGCTGTGACACATGGATGAAGTTTTAGAGAATGTCTAAAGGGGAAAAAAGGGCCATAACGAAAAAGCAGCTACAACTACTTTCTGTACTACTACTTTCAGTCCTGTTCATCTTCAAAGAGAAGCCTTGCCAGTGGAAGTAGTCTTGATTTTGTGTGCCTTTGCATTCTTTTTTTATATGTATGTTGATGGTTATTCTTTCCTTACACTCTGTCAACGTATCCTGACGTATACAATACACATTTAATGTGTAAAAGTGTCAAATGTTTATCGGAAATTCCAGTTACTGAACCAAATTTAACTATTGCACCATAAAGGTGCTGAAAGCGATGTTAGCCGTTCTTCCACCAGACCTAGACACTGAATTAGACACACCCCTTCTTTCCAAAACATAGCCTTACAAAGACGCACCCACACAAAGTCTTCAAAGTCTGTCAGGTCCAACTTAAAATCTGGTGATGTTCTGACATTTTTAACTTCATGTCATTTAGAGTGCAAAGCAACAAGTATATTTAAAAACTGGCGAACTTTATTAAAAGTTATTGAATGTTTGTTATTTTTATTCATAAATATTTACCTTATTTTTTCTGAGCGTCCAGAGACATTAGTTCTTATTTGAATTCACCAAGAACATCCTTAGACCTTAATGTAAACGAGTCCTCTTGTTACTTTCTGCATTCTTTTCTCAAACTTATAAATTCACTCTTCCATGATGCTATCTGCATGGCGTTGAGCGGAGCATTGATGCCCCGATGCAAGTTATGTTGAAGCCTCTTGACACTAAACCTTGTATAGGTTCAACAGTAGGTACTTCATGTTTCATGGCACCTATTTCAGTGATATCTGGCAGGTATTTCATAAAAAAAAATAAAAAATGTTAACTACACCTTTAATTTGCCTGCTTGTAGTTCAGCAGTATTTACTTTTTCTTGTCCCTGTTCAATATCCCTCTGTTATTGAACTGCATGTTTACTTTCAAACAGCCTGAACCACCCAAGAAGCAGTCTAATTGGCGGCGAAAGCATGAAGAATTTATTGCAACCATACGAGCTGCCAAAGGCTTGGATCAAGTTATGAAAGATGGAGGACCCCTTCCTCCACCCCCTCCTCCATCCTATGATCCAGGTGAAGAAACACACACTCACACACGTACAGTACACGCACATACCCAGAATCACAGGATGAGATTATAATGAAACAGGTAATCACAGTAATGTCTTGTGCAAAGATGTAACCACCAGGCACTGGGCTTCCAGGTCTATAGCCCGAATAATTTTTCTCTAGCCCCAAACTCTTTCTCCCTCATTCCCGTACCCTGCATCTATTTTCCCTATGGTTGCAAGGAACTGTGGCATTGCCCCTCCCCTGCTTTAACACAAGCAGAAAATTGCTGGCGCGTGGACTCAGTGGCTGTGTTCACAATAGAATACAACCATAATACTGTGGCAGGGCGGAGGGCGGGGCCGGGTCGTGATACTACACACCTGGTCCCGTATTAGGCTAATTATGCCTCCGTGAGGTTTAAGGGCTGACTGCAGAGGGCCGTGCGGGAGAGAGAGATCGTTAGCGGACATGTCCGTCATGTGTGTGTTTGTGTTGTCTTTTAAGTTGATCATTAAAACTATTATTTATATTGAAAAGCCGGTTCTCGCCTCCTCCTTGCCCATCCTTTAACTGTTTTACACTGGTGCCGAAGCTGGGAAGGAGGAGGGATACACCGTAGTAGAGTTCTCGCCACTACCGTCCACCCCAACGGAGCAGCCGCGGCCATCTGCCGGGGGACGAGGAGCCCAGCCGCCTGAACGAGGACGATGGCCGCTGACCGCGAGGGGAGAAGGGGCTCCTAGCCGACCGCCTGGAGCGGTCAGGACCGCTGCCAGGGGCGCAGGAGTCGCCTACCGGCCGCTGAAACGTGCTGGGTTTTTAGACCGCTGACCGCGAGCGGGGAGGGGCTCACTGGCAACCGCCTGGAGCGAGAGGACCGCTGCCAGGGGCGGGGGAGACCCCTTCTGTTCCCCGTGAACGCGGCGGGGTGTTCCGTCCGCCAGGGGCTGGAGGACTGCCTCGGATCTGCCCGGAGAGGCGCGGCTGTCGTCCGATAAAGGGTGGAGGAGTGGCCGAGGAACAAGCTGCGGCGTATCGGAGGACTGGCGAGTAAGAGTTTTTTTTTTTTTTCATCTCTCTCTCCTCTCTCTCTCTCTCTCTGTCGCTCTGCGTTGGCCTTTATCCTCTTTTAAATTTTACAGTTTTTTGGGGGGTACTACACTGTTACAGGAAGTACCCCCCATTTTAATTATTTCTGTTTCCCCTCCCCTTGTCCCCTCCCTCGTCCAGGTAGATGGGGATGACCTGCCGGCAGACAGCGCGGAAGGCGCGCCCTCCCCCAGGGAAAGGGGGGGGGGATGTACGTCAGGCCGGGGGCTCCCCAGCCTGAGAGAATGAGGGAGGAATGTGGCAGGGCGGAGGGCGGGGCCGGGTCGTGATACTACACACCTGGTCCCGTATTAGGCTAATTATGCCTCCGTGAGGTTTAAGGGCTGACTGCAGAGGGCCGTGCGGGAGAGAGAGATCGTTAGCGGACATGTCCGTCGTGTGTGTGTTTGTGTTGTCTTTTAAGTTGATCATTAAAACTATTATTTATATTGAAAAGCCGGTTCTCGCCTCCTCCTTGCCCATCCTTTAACTGTTTTACAAATACTCTTACTTTTTATGCAATATATATAAAGACGGCCAAACTAGGAAGACGTATGCAGTATGCTGGTATGCTGTTCAAAACAGAGAAAGAGACACTGCGTATTTGAGTGAGCGTCTGAAAGCGGAGTGTATTGGAGAAAAAAGGTAATCAGAAATGGATGTCCAACAGGTTTTTGTTAAAAGACACTGTGGAGCGGAGGGGGGCGGGACCGGGCGCGTGATATTCCGACCTGGCCCCGCCCCCCTCTGCTCCACAGACACACATCTCACAATTCCTCAGATGAGAAAAATGGAGCAAGAAGCAGTACAAACATGGTTCTGTTTGTGCTTTGGCAGGTTAACATGTTGTTCAAGAGTAGCTTTTGGCTGGATACAGTAAACCAGAGGCATATACAGGATATAAACTGCAGCTAAATTCCTCAAAGCCCATCAATGAATGAAGCTGTATTTATTTAGTTTTTTATGTCTTCAGTTAAAGCAGTTATTTTAACTCAAAATATAAGCTGCTGTTATCAATATTACTCTGGTCAGTTTCACATATTTAGACCGCAAACAGTAATACGCTTTTGCTCAAGGAATTTGCCAACTTTAAGTCAGACACCATTCCATGCACCTCACAATCATTGCAAAATCTAGCAAATATGTTTTCTTATGAGCACATATTTTAACATATTTACAGCCTATTATCTTCTAAACTTAGTTAAAAACTCCAGACGAATTAATAATAAGCTATAGAACTGTCTATCTATGTACACAATGTGCGATGAACTACGGAAAGGCAGAAGAGACAAAATAATGTTTTTAAACCACATTTTAAAATATATAGTATTAAAAGCACAACGTTTTTGATCTTTGAGTAGCATATCTGAGACAAAATTGAGTGGGACATTTTCGTTTCAGTATTATTTAAATATTAATTCCATAAAGTACTCCTCACAGATGTAACATTTAAAATTTGTATATAACTTTTTTTATGGTTCTTTATTTCATCAAAGGTGCCTTATGGATCCACAGTGGTCTGGGCTGAATATCCACTGACCATAGAAACTCCCCTGGTAACCATTAAGTTTCACTGTTTCAGATTACATCCAGTGCCCGTATTGCCAGCGGCGCTTCAGTGAGAATGCAGCAGATCGTCATATAAAATTCTGTAAAGAAAAAGCATCCCGAATCTCCAACAAGAGCAAGGTTCCTGGAAGTGATAAAGTCAAGCCCCCTGCTAGGACTCAGGTAAGGTTTTACTTCACTTGGAATTAGTCTATCGTGTGTCTCTTCAAGTATTGATAATCTTGTCCCTTTTTGCCATTACCACACATTGCCATGTTTTTCACTGCCACTGATCTTATTTAAATGATTACCCCATTTGTTTATTTTACCAAAACATTTTTGCATGAAGCTTAACATTTATTTTAACCACACTTTTAAAGTTTACAGGATTTTTCCTGTCATTGCCTCTAATTTTGACCTTTCCTCTTTTCAAGGAAATAATAATAAATAAATATATTTATAAATAAATACACTGATCTGCCACAACATTAAAACCACCTGCCTAATATTGTGTAGGTCCCCCTCGTGCCGCCAAAACAGTGCCAACCCGCATCTCAGAATAGCATTCTCAGATTATATTCTTCTCACCACAATTGTACAGAGCGGTTATCTGAGTTACCATAGACTTTGTCAGTTTGAACCAATCTGGCCATTCTCTGTTGACCTCTCTCATCAACAAGGCATTTCCATCCACAGAACTGCCCCTCACTGAGTGAATTTTAGAGACTGTTGTGTCTGAAAATCCCAGGAGATCAGCAGTTACAGAAATACTTAAACCAGCCCGTCTGGCACCAACAGTCATCCATGTGATTATATAATCTAAACCCAATAGTGTCGCAGCAGTACACTTCATAAAATCAAGCAGATACAAGTCAGGAGCTTCAGTTAATGGTCACATCAACCATCAGAATGGGAAACATTTTTGATTGATAAATAACATCTCAGAATGCTATTCTGTGACACGGGTTAGCACTGTTTTGGCGGCACAAGGCTGACCTACACAATATTAAGCAGGTGGTTTTAATGTTTTGAGTCTGAAAGTGTGTGTGTGTGTGTATGTATATGTATATGTATATATATATATATATATACACACACACTCACCTAAAGGATTATTAGGAACACCATACTAATACTGTGTTTGACCCCCTTTCGCCTTCAGAACTGCATTAATTCTACGTGGCATTGATTCAACAAGGTGCTGAATGCATTCTTTAGAAATATTGGCCCATATTGATAGGATAGCATCTTGCAGTTGATGGAGATTTGTGGGATGCACATCCAGGGCACGAAGCTCCCGTTCCACCACATCCCAAAGATGCTCTATTGGGTTGAGATCTGGTGACTGTGGGGGCCATTTTAGTACAGTGAACTCATTGTCATGTTCAAGAAACCAATTTGAAATGATTCGAGCTTTGTGACATGGTGCATTATCCTGCTGGAAGTAGCCATCAGAGGATGGGTACATGGTGGCCATAAAGGGATGGACATGGTCAGAAACAATGCTCAGGTAGGCCGTGGCATTTAAACGATGCCCAATTGGCACTAAGGGGCCTAAGGTGTGCCAAGAAAACATCCCCCACACCATTACACCACCACCACCAGCCTGCACAGTGGTAACAAGGCATGATGGATCCATGTTCTCATTCTGTTTACGCCAAATTCTGACTCTACCATCTGAATGTCTCAACAGAAATCGAGACTCATCAGACCAGGCAACATTTTTCCAGTCTTCAACTGTCCAATTTTGGTGAGCTCTTGCAAATTGTAGCCTCTTTTTCCTATTTGTAGTGGAGATGAGTGGTACCCGGTGTGGTCTTCTGCTGTTGTAGCCCATCCGCCTCAAGGTTGTGCGTGTTGTGGCTTCACAAATGCTTTGCTGCATACCTCGGTTGTAACGAGTGGTTATTTTGGCAAAGTTGCTCTTCTATCAGCTTGAATCAGTCGGCCCATTCTCCTCTGACCTCTAGCATCAACATGGCATTTTCGCCCACAGGCCTGCCGCATACTGGATGATTTTCCCTTTTCACACCATACTTTGTAAACCCTAGAAATGGTTGTGCGTGAAAATCCCAGTAACTGAGCAGATTGTCAAATACTCAGACCGGCCCGTCTGGCACCAACATCCATGCCAGGCTCAAAATGGCTTAAATCACCTATCTTTCCCATTCTGACATTCAGTTTGGAGTTCAGGAGATTATCTTGACCAGGACCACACCCCTAAATGCATTGAAGCAACTGCCATGTGATTGGTTGATTAGATAATTGCATTAATGAGAAATTGAACAGGTGTTCCTAATAATCCTTTAGGTGAGTATGTATATGGGTTTTATTATTATTTTATTAAAAGGATACATAGGGAACTGGGTAGCTCAGTGGTAAGATATGCTGGCTACCACCCCTGGAGTTCGTTAGTTTGAATCCCAGGGTGTACTGAGTGACTCCAGCCAGGTCTCCTAAGCAACCAAATTGGCCCGGTTGCTAGGGACCTCCTTGTGGCCGCTATAATGTGGTTCGTTCTCAGTGGGGCACATGGTGAGTTGAGCGTGGATGGCATGAAGCCTACACATGCACTATGTCTCCGTGGAAAAGCACTCAACAAGCCACGTGATAAGATGCACGGGGTTGATGTCTCAGACACGGGCGGAGGCAGTTGGAAGTCGTCCTCAGCCACCCAGATTGAGGCGACCATGAGAACTTAAAAGCACATTTGGAATTGGGCATGTCAAATTTTGCGAAAAAGGGGTAAAAATAATAAATAAAATGAAATGGGATATATATTGTACATTTTGGGCCCAGACTAAACCATTACTTCTCATACTTTGTCATTTAAAACGGGTGAAAATGGCAATACTAAATAATTTGTAATATGGTGGAAGCTTCACATTTATACAGTAGCTAATTTTATTTGCAGCAAACTGTGTGGCAGATTAAATTAATCTATTCCAAATCAGGGACAAGAAACAACTTAAACAACTTTCCGTACCATATTAATGTTATTCAAAGATGTTTAACAGATTTAATAATATTTATTTAACTAAATATTTTAATATGGGCTCTTTTTTTTAATCCTATGAATCCAGGCTGCTGTCTGTATAAGTGACAGTTTATGTAAAAAATAAATGTTGCATTCTGCACAGATGTACAGCCAATTCTTATTTCATTAGAGTATGTATTTGAAAATGCAAATCCTTTCCTGAATATTTTCATCTAAGTCGGTGCTTCCTGTTCTATCCTCACATGAAATTAAACGCAAGTCCAGATGTGCTGCCTGTGAAGACTATAACTTAACCTATAACGCTGATAAATGTGCATGTAAGGATTCGTGGAAAGGAGGATGCAGGGGCTGGCTTGACAAACACGTAGACAATTATTGTTGCACTTTTAGGGTATCTATGGTATTGAGAAAAAAAATGCAACCGGACGGAGAATCTCACGTGCGCGTGCGCATCTCCTTTATTCCTTGTCTGCCTGTCACACTCGTCAATTTGCAACACGCACGCACACGCGTGGCAGAGAAAATGTCTGAGAGATGTGAGGTGAGGGGGTCTGACATGAGTTTGTGAGTGAGTTAAAGCAGTGTTTCTCAACTGGTCTATTCGGACTGGGTCATGGACAGCAGGGAAAGAACAATGCCATGGTTCTCCCATTGAAGATATTTCGGCGGCCGGCCAAGTGATAGACTATTTAGGACTGCCGACGCAGATTTAATGATAATCTCGCAAACAGCTAAAGCAGACATGGGCAACATACAGCCCGCGGCTCATTTATCGTAAAGGCGTTTTTATTTTTCATTGGATATTTCAGTTAATTTGCATTGGGACCTAACGCGCCTCCACAAGTGTTTAACATGCTCATGGTTGCCAGATAAGAGCCGAAACACCCCCAGCTTGAGATTTATACTTGCGCAAATTGGAAATATTCCGCCTAACGTTATACTTATTTTGTGCAATCTGGCAACCATGTAGGTCTCGTTTTCCCCTTTGAACAAACTTAGCGATCTGTAGTGCAATATTGTGCTTAAGGAAAAGTGTTATACGGCAACTCCGTGTCCATTCTTGAGGCTGCTTGTGATGTTTGGTGCTACTAATTTTTCTGGTAAACCTTCTCAGTGATTAAATTAAATATAAAAGTAGATCTCAGCATCATTGACACATGGAGGGGTAATCATTGACATGCAAGCAAAAGCAAGCCAGAGATGAATATGTAAATGTATTTTTTATTTGTGCAAAGTAAACTCGCCCGCTTTGCGACAAACATTAATAGTTCAATAACTAAATTACTTTCATTTTTTATAATTATTAAAACTGAATAATAAATTAACAGGGAAGTAGAGATGGCAAAATAAATGTATAATCTCCGCCTTCCGTTTTTTAATGCCTGATAGAAAAGTATCTATCTTTGTAGAGCAATACAATACTTTAGGCAATTGCAGAATAGTCCCATTAGTCACAGATAGACTTTTGAGTACACAACTATTTCTGGGCTTAAAAGATACAAAAACCAAATCAATGCAGAACATTGTATCTCAAAAGCAATACAATGTGGCCCCCCGTGCACTACTTACAGCCCGATGTGGCCCCCTCACCAAAATAGTTAAAAATATTAATAATTACACACATCACCTTTACAATTTGCTTCAAGATTTTACATGAGTAAAATAAATGTATATTTTGACAAAATGTTTCAGTTTTTTTTTATAATCTAAAAGTAGAATCTATTAGACCTCATTTTATATCAACAGTGGCAGTTGTAGGTAAAGTTTCAAGATGTGTTTCAGCTAGTATTTATTTTTCATAAGTACATTCATTTATTATTATTATTACTATTATTTAAGACTAGCACACTGACCATGTAATGAGGAGCCTTTCCTTCTGTGTAATATGTGTATAAAAATGTAATATTAGGTAACAAATGTGATTAATAATGGGCTCATATAAGTAAATATGCTCTTCAATTTTTAAAAGGGTGAGAGACAACTGTAGATTTTGTTGTTGACATCAACAACAAAAATAATGTTACTTGATGCATGTCCTTGTACTGGAAATCCTTGAACAACTCTATGCAACATAAAAGGAAATGCGACCCAGGATACATTAAATACAGGTTATGTTTAATCTATGGCAGGTCCACATTTGATGTCCAATGTAAAATCTGTCCTGAAGCAAAACCAGTTGAGAAGCGCTGAGTTAAAGGTACAGACAGGAGCAGTCTGGTTGTGCTGTCGTGCACCTACAGTATATGTTAACTGTTAATAATCAGAGGACATTACTTTAAAAGCTCACACGGCTGATGTTATTTTTCATTTAGTAGTTCATTTAACATGTAAACTAACATGCTTTAGTTATATAACATGTTATAGTTACATTATATTTGTTATCATGTTTATAATTCTGTTAGCTTTCTTATTTTTTCTATTTATTTTCAAAAGGGAGCCTTTTTTTTACACATACTCAAATAAAATAAATGGTTTCAAGTTTCAATTATAATGAAGTGTTTGCTCAAAAATAAATAAATAAAATAACCCTTCTGTTTTCACTGATAATACTAATTGTGTAATACCGTATACCGTGAAACCGTGATATTTTCTGAGACTGTTATCATACCGTGATAATCTCATACCGTTGCAACCCTACCATGATATTTTCTGAGACGATTATCATACCGTGAAAATCTCATACTGTTGCAACCCTACCATTATATTTTCTGAGACGATTATCATACCGTCAAAATCTCATACCGTTGCAACCTTATGCACTTTTCAGTCGCACACAATAAGACTGCTTTTCAGCAGTACACAAAAGGTTGCTTTTCAGCTTCTCTACACATAAACACTGCTGGCTTTTCAGCTCAACACTACACAAACTCTATTGGCTTTTCAGCTCAACACTACACATAAACAGCTTCGTTGAGTCTCTCTCTCTCTCCCTGTGTCTCTCCCCGACTGCAGCTCTTGCCATGGCTTTATTTCGCACCTGTTAACGCTGTAATCAGCCAGATAATGCATGCAGGAGTCCAACCCGACCTCTGCTTGTCCTGCCCCGCTCTCCACAGTGCATCACTCTTTGGAGAGATTGTTTTTTTTTTGTGACTGACTGACACTTGACAATAAGTAGAACTTATCAGGGTTCCCACAGTTATGAAAAACCTGGAAATATTGGGGGAAAAGTCATGGTATCTCCTATAGTGCATATACATTTATTTTATAATTTTTTTTTCCTCTGCTTAAAAATCTCATTAAGTTTCGCTCTTGTGTGGAGTAAAACATGCTCACAAACCATAGTGATTTCTGATGTGTGAACAAATTGTTCTCGTGAGCCTGTGAATTTGTCAAAGGAGTCTGAATGATTCATTTGCAACTTGGTCTGAATCAAAAGGATTTTTAAAAATGAATATCCAGCAATCTCAAATGACTGGAAAGGACATGAAATTGCATTGGTCAAAAACAATGTCAAAAATGCAATACATTTAATCCTGCATATGGGTTTTTGTATTTATTTTATTCTCAGATACTGCAAAAATGTTAATTACTTTGCATCTACAAAAAACACATGGAAGAACACATGTTAAGTCAACAAAATTTCCCCAAATGTTGTCCTAGCCAGCCTAACAGAGTTGTCTGAACATTTTCATATCGTTCAGGTTACTGATTTGTGAGTTCTGCAACATAAATAAAATATTGCAAGAATTTTAACGTGATTGAAATATGCGGTTAGTGGCATAGTCTTATTTTTGCTTTTTGCTGACTTTATATATGCAGTTGGCCACTTATTTAATTGTTGTGTGGGGATTTTAAGATCTCATCTATTTACTTTATGAAGTTTGTTGATTGTCACTGTTATTGAGGTTGGTGCTTATGTGTGTGTTAATCAAACTGTTTGTATTGTTATTCTTTACAAGATGATCCTTTCTTCTGAGGCAAAAATTGCACTTAACTTCATGTAAAAGTAATGTAAAACCATATAAGAATTAATTTTCTTGTATTGCTAATTGATCTTTTGTTGAACAAGATATTCGTAGTTGCCTTGACAAGATTGTATTAGCTGCCTTGACAAGATTTTATTAGCCAAGTATTTTGAATTTAGTATAATAAATTCAACTGACTTAAAGCAGTGTCACACAATTTGTAAATGGGGTTAATGTAAATGAGGAGGCGAGAACCGGCTTGTCAATATAAATAACATTTTAATATAAAACTGAAACAAAAAGAGACACAAACTCACAAAGGTATTTGACAGCCGTCCATTAATTTCTCTCTCTCTCGCACTGCAGCTTCCAGTCGGCCTTTATCCCTCTTTGAGGCTTGATTAGCCCCTCCCCGCTCACGGTTGGCAGTCTCATACTCCAGCACGTTTCAGTGGCTGGTAGGGGTCTCCTCTGCCCCTGGCAGCGGCCCTGATCACTCCAGGCGGTCGGTTAGGAGCCCCTTCTCCCTTCGCAGTCGGCGGCCGTTGTCCACTCTCAGGCGGCCAGGCTCCTCCGGCAGATGGCCGCGGCTGCTCCGTTGGGGTGGATGGTAGTGGCAAGAACTCTACTACGGTGCACCCCTCCACCTTCCCAGATTTTGGCACCAGTGTAAAGGAATTAATAGAAAGGAGGAGGCGAGAACTGGCTTGACAGTATAAATAATAGTTTAATATGAAACTGATACAAAAAGACAAAACCACAAAGGTGTTGGACAGCTGTCCGTAAATCTCTCTCTCTCTCTCTCTCTCTCTCTCTCTCTCTCTCTCTCTCTCTCTCTCTCTCTCGCACTGCAGCTTCCAGTCAACCTTTATCCCTCTCTGAGGCTTGATCAGCCTAATTAGGGGCCGGGTGTGCGGAATCACGACCCAGCCCCACCCTCCGTCCTGTCACACAATTATTAAGACAGTTGTTGAGAGAACTCAAAAACATATTGCATTCATTTTTTTTTTCTTTGCTCAGCAATTTGTTTTGTTTTTTACAGTGAAGGAGAATAAATGTTGGTCTGCTGAATGCATATAAATGATAGCCACTTCCTCAATCTTGCCTTAATTATTTTCCACATAGTTAGACTATCATTTGTTTACAGTGCAGTGAATGTATTGGTGTAAACAATGCATATCCCTGTGTCTTCAGTACAAACCTCCTCCACCAGTGAAGGTCAACTCTCCTGCTGTACCCACACTGTCCTCCTCTCGTCTACCTCAGCGCTCAACCTATGGGCAGGGTGCTGGCACAGGTATGGATTAATGTAGATCTTATTCATGCTAGTGCCATTTTTTATGTTTTAATGACAGTGAGGCTGTGAGAGAGAGACTTACAGTCTCTTCAATGGGCTGTACTGCAGTTTAAAGTGTTTTTGGATCATCCCGCAGACAAAACATTGAAAACATATCTGTTCAAGGACATTCAGTATAAAGAACTCTAGACAAAACGAGCTGTGGAATATCTGATGTGATCTAGGAGCTTTAGACAGCTTTATACCATTCATTGCATTGAAGAGATGGTAAGTCTATCCCTCACAGCCTTATTGTCATTCTCATCAAAAATCAATAATAGCAATAGTGTGATTGTATCAAGTAAAGGGTTGTATTTTACACATTTATAGCCAATTTGGCAGATTATTTAGAGATTCCCTCAAAGTGATCATCCACTTGAGGAGGGTTTAGCGAGCAAGAAAGCATCCCTCTTATCAATTAAATTTCAAATGCATCAGAGCCACAACCTTGCTGTTAGCATTTGTGCTTCAGACATATAGAGCTTATTTAGAGTAGCGCCATATTTCATTTTTGATGAATTGAAAATGAAATATGGGAATGACTTGGTGTCTTCAATGGGTTGTACTGTTGTTTAAAGTGGTGTTAATACAAAAAAGGATTGTCCTGGCCAAGATGTGTAGCCAAGCAAAGACTTTAGTTGTCTATGTTTTAGAGATTGTTTTAGATATTGCATTAGATGTAGTACATTGTTACGGCAATCACGCATTCACAAAGCAAGTTACTCATTCTTACTAGCAATGAGTAACTTTAGTTCAAGTTCACCTATGCATGCATTTGTTTCTTTGTCTGTGAAATATTGTATCCATGCTGTCGTTGCTGTAGATATATTAGTTCAGGAGCTCAAGCCCTGCATTAGTTGATACTGATACAGCTCAAACGGGACAATCTGCACCATACTTTGATTTGATTATTTAAATAAACCGTATTCTTTCTAGACTTTTACTCCTAAAACATTAATGCATGGATAATATATTGCAGTGTTACTCTATTCTGAACAGTATTTTTAAATTCTAATAATTTATCGCCATGAAGTGTCACATCTTTGTTAATGTTAAAATAGTTTTTGTCAGTAATATCATTGACAAGATTAACGTTCTTCACAGGACCGATGCTAGTCTGAGAGACACGATTTTGGTCATTACTCAATTTGGACTTAATGTATCGTTACTGCATTTTGCTTTCCATGGTAGAGTCGGTTTATCCAATTTCACTGTCAGTGCATCTATTAAAATGACCAAGAAATGTTCCAAGAAACCATAAGTGCCTTTAACATTCATATTGAAATATGGTGTGACAAGAATAGCAATTTAAACTGTCATTTAAAAACTCCTTTCCTTGTGCATTTTCAGGTATTCCCAGCAGTAAAACCTCATCCACAGGCTCAGTGAGAAGTATGTCGTCCGGATACTCTCCTTTACGGAACACCTCCTCTGGCCTCACAAGCCCTCCTTCTGAGTAAGGCACCAATTTATCAGACTTATCCTGCTTTTTAAATTTTTACGCCTTAAAGGCCTGATTTACATCATTATGGTTGTGTTTGCAGAGTGAACATGAAACCAAAAGGCTTGGTTTCTCAAAGCTCCCTAAAAAGTCCATCCTCTGGAATAGGGATGAATAAAAAGAAGGTCCAAAATTCAGACAACTTTAATTCAAGGTATTACTTTGCAAGAACTTTACTGTTACTTGTACTGCATTAGTATACTGGATTACAATCTGATCTGAGTCTTGTGGGACTGAATGTCAATACAGTGGACTACAAGGTTTTTCAGTTCCTTTATGGCTCCTTAAAAGTACACTCAGCGATTCCTAAAAACACTGTTAATATTTGAACTCAACTGCCAAAAAAACGAACACACACCCCTCCCTTCAGTGCTCCTTTGGAAGCTCCACCCCCCAAATTCAGTAAGTTGCTACTGCTAAGATAATGTCTAGGTTACGGATGTAACCTCCATTCCATTGATGGATGGAACGAGACGTTGTGTCGAAGAAGCGACACTAGGGGCCTCTCTTGAGAGCCTTTTGCATCTCTGATCTATGAGAAAAGGCCAATGAAAAATTGGCAGACAGAATTTGCATGTCCCGCCCCCGAACATACGGGTTTAAAGGGAGGGAAATGCATCGGTTTCATTCAGGATTTTTCTGAGGAGCCGACAATGAGGTTCGGCTGCAACAGTGGCTTGGTTCAGCGATGTGGCCGGGAGGACACAACGTCTCATTCCCTCCATGAGGGAACGGAGGTTACATCCGTAACCTAGACGTTCCCCGTCTGTCGCTCACTTCGACGTTGTGTCGAAGAAGCGACACTAGGGGTCCAATTTAAATCATGCCATGCGCTGAGCCGTGTACGTGTATTTGTACTGCTGACACAGGAGCGGGCAGGTATTTTAGCGACCAGCTGTGCCAGGCTGCACGTACCCTTCCACAACACCCCATAAAATCGTCAAAGCCTTCTGGTTCTTTACCCCCGACAGGGTGGAACAAGGCGACGTGCCAAGCATAGGAGCAGGCCACGCCAGCCACGACTTTTCCTCGCTCTATGTTTCTTGCATAGAGTTAAAGTGGCTGGGGCCATCTTAACGCTGTCATCGGGGAAGGCGATCTTTCCCAGTTTTCCTATTCTTTCAGTGGGGAAAGACCCTGCGGAGACCACACCTTCCCAGACTGGGGGAGGTAAAGAGTGGTGAAATACATCACATGGGCTTTTAGGTCACCTGTGGAGAGTGGCGCTGTGGTAGATCCTCCCTTCTGGGAGGGAGGAGTTGCTACAAACACGGAGTCTGGGAGGACTGCCCAAGGGATACGCGGGTCCGCTCGCAATGGGACCGTACCGCAAAAAATTCACACGGGGGGAAAAGTCCACGTGGGATCCTGTCCTGTGGAGCACCTGTTCCAGTACAGGGTAAATTGAGTACCTGTATTGGTCGGCAAAAATCCTCCGCTGAATTTGCAGACCAGAGGGCTAGGGAGGAGTCATCCAGGGAGCCGAGTTCTTGGGATCTCCTGGGCTAAAGGCCCACGGTATTACCTTAACGGATGGAAAGGGCACTATGTGCAAGCAGGCTCACTGGGGAAATTGCGTACTTGCGCAACCCTTGGGCCAGCTGTGTGCCAGCGCGTCAGCCCTGAGGGAGCCTCTGTTTGGGCGTACCAGAGCGGGCAGTGGGAGGTCTTTCGGGAGGCGAACAGGTCAACCTGGGCCTTGCCGAACCGTTCCCAAATCAGCTGGACCGACTGGGGGTGAAGCCTCGACTCTCCACTGGACAAGCGTTGTCGTGATAGCGTGTCCACTACCACGTTGAGTTTGCCCGGGATGTGAGTGGCACGCAGCAACTTGAGCTGCTGCTGGCTCCAAAGGAGGAGACAACGGGCGAGTTGTGACATGTGACGGGAGCGTACACCACCTTGGTGATTTATGTACGCTACCGTGGTTGTGCTGTCTGATCGGATCTAGATGTGTTTGCCCTGAATTAGCGGGAGGAACCTGTACTTTCCGCAGGGCAAAAAGTACAGCCAACAACTCTAGGCAGTTGATGTGCCAGCGCAGCGGGGCCCCTTTCCAATGGCCCGCGGCTGCGTGCCCTTTGCACACGGCGCCCCAACCCAATTTGGAGGCGTCTGTGGCAAAGTAAATAAACGAAACTGTTAACTTAAAATTCTCCTCCCGGCCCTCAACCGGGGGACGGATTGGTCTGCTTACCAGCTCCTTCTGGGTCCTTGAAGGGGTTCGTGAGCCGGGGGCGTGCACCTCCTGTGGAGAGCTGGGCCTGGTTTGAGGAGCTGTGTGTTTCTTAGGTGCCGCAGGAGGACGTCCTCACGGGCAGAAGTGGCACGGCCCGCGCTGGAGGTGCGGTGGGGCATGATGTGTGAGATGGCCTCCGTCTGCTTTTTCACCGCTGAGAACTGCTGGGTGAAGTCCTCAATGGTGTCGTCGAAAAGGCCGAACTGGGAGACAGGTGCGTCGAGGAAGCGTTTGTTGTCCACTTCGATGATGACGTTTCTAAACCACGAGAGTAGCCATCGCCTGCCCTGTGACCTTCATGGCCCTGAGGGCGAAGTCGGTCGCTGAGCGCAGTTCCTGCAGCACGTCAAGATCAGGACTACCCAAGTACAGCTCTTTAGGATGACCATGGCATGCAGGGCGGAAGCGGCCAGTCCGGTGGCGCTGTAGGCTTTGTTGGTCAGTCAAGACGTCATCCTACAGGCCTTGGAGGGGAGCACAGGGCGACCCCGCCAGGTGGCGGCGTTTTAGGTGCACAGGTGGATCGCAACCTCTCTGTCCACCTGGGGGACCGCCTTGTACCCGTGGGCCACTCCTCCATAGACAGTAGTGAGAGTGGATGAGCGAGAGGCACAGTGACTGGTGGTGAAGGGTGTCCTCCACGAACTCGTCAGCTCATCGTGCACTTCCGGGAAGAAAGGAACCGGGGGGGGGTCATGTTACCTAACTCGACTGGGCTGCCACCTTCGGGACAGCACGCCCAGTCTGAGGCTGATGCCCAGATGTCTGACACCCCCCCCCCCGGTTCGCACATGCCCCCCCGGTTCCTTTCTTCCCGGAGACCATGCCTGTGGCCGTCAGGAGCGGAGAGCACTCTACCGCACCCAGGAACTACACAGTAGCGGAAGGGCATCTTTATAAATACGCGTCCTAAAATGGACATTCAACGCCAGCTGTGTATATGCTCTTTTAGAGAAATAAACTAATTTACTGCGTCGAAGCGCACAGTAGCAAAGCTGCACTGCCGTGCTGAGAAGGAGAAAGCTGCTGATATGCACCGTAGATCCAACAACAATCGCTCAGAGATGGGAGGAACAGTGTGTGACTTGCAGTTCACTGCATACACAACCAGTCGGCTCAGAATAAAATATCTCAATGAAACAGACGCATTTCCCTCCCTTTATACCCGTCTGTCCGGGGGCGGGACATGCAAATTCTGTCTGCCAATTTCTCATTGGCCTTTTCTCATAGATCAGAAATGCAAAATGCTCTCAAGAGAGACCCCTAGTGTCGCTTCTTCGACACAACGTTGAAGTGAGCGACAGACGGGGAACTTGCAGAGAACACGATACATTTTTACGCACACCAGCTTCAGACACTCACAACTCTCCTGCTACTAAATCTAACATGACAACAACAGCATATATGAGTTCTGTGATACATAGCAAATTTTATGTTACCCACCTATCGAGAAGAAAAAGAGCAACTTCTGTATCCGTCTTCAAGCTTTTTACCTCTCTGAGGTCTCCCCACCGCTGAAAATCCTCGCCGATGTTGACGCAGCTCCTAGCCCTCGACTTATCATAATCCTTCTTTTTTAGTTTATATTCATAAGACTGTTTTCTCTTGGTCTGTTTCTCAGCCATCTGTCCTCCTTGGAGTTTAGAAAGTTTGCATCAGCCAGATGTGCCGGCGCTCTTCTAATTCATTTCTCTCTTGCTCTGCCCCCACCCCCCTTCCTGTGCATGCACAAGAACCACCACCTGTTGTTGACTGGGAGGAGTAGTGTTGTGTGGATCAGTCTGATCCACTTTCGTTTTTGACTCATTTACAGAGCCAGAGCTGTGTACAAATACTAGATTGTTTTTCAGCCCACCCACAGAACGGACAGCTAGCAGACTGTAGGGAGATATTTGCAGAATGTGCTTTTAAGTGTGCTTTTAAACTCCTGTCTATTTTTGCACAGATGTATTTTTAAGCATATTTTACCATTAGGTCTTGAATACAGTTGTTTTAAATATTCCACTTCGGGTCACTGTCATCTTGAGTAATGAATTCCTCTTTTGTTAGGAATGATGTGAAAAACGAGAATGAAATCGGTTACTCCACAACGGGCGCCAAGTTCTGCCATGAATGTGGGACCAAGTACCCAGTGGACTGGGCCAAGTTCTGCTGCGAGTGTGGGATTAAAAGAATTTGCCTTTAAAAATAAGTAACAGAAAGACTGACACACTGTTAGCCCCATAATCCATGTGCATAAATTTCACCTCTATTTAAATAGATTTACACCCCCACCCCCCATATACAGTCTACCCCCAAGTGCAATATGATTGGTTACTGCTACAAAAGAAGTATTATTTTATATCACCATCATAGGTATGATAAAAAATATTTTGATGTTAAATTGATTTTGAGTCAATAGATGGGCCTTTAAGGGGGACCATATTGTAACGTGCAACCATTCTAATGGTTTCATGGTAATAACTTAATGTAGTATTTCTATGTGAGAGACTGAATAATTTAAGTGCTATCATTTAATTTAAAATAAAATTATTTGTTTGTTTGTTTGTTTTTATGTTGAAAAGGTGTCTAGGGTTCTAGGTTAAGTAGGTTGAAAAACAATTCTTACACTGAGCAATCAAATATTTCACTTTGAGTTTTTTTATATACATTCTCAATTGTTTATTTTTTTTTTGTGTGTTTTTAACAGTATTCAAAATGTCATGTAGAAATTGTCAATTGTAGATGTACAATCCATCACATATCTGTTGAATCTGGCCAAAAGTTACACACATAAATTCAGCTTTTAAATGTAAAATCAACTGAATTGTAGTTTCTGAACCATCCTACTACAACATACATTAAGTAGCTTTAAAACTATATTCTGTTGCTGCAGAGCCTTTAAGCTTTATCACTACTGTCAAGGGTGAGAGAGGTTATGCATTTAGAGCATCACTCTGCACCTTGCTGCGCTTGTACTTCTGCGGTGCTGCTGTCCGCATACATTATAGCTTATGAATACCCGTGACCTAGATTATTACAGAAAATTAGCAGTTTTAGGATTGAATGGTAAACATGTCTCCTGAATTAAACTGAACCTACAAAAATAAAGTGGGAAACAGAGTTCAGATTGTGTCCTTACATTTAATTATGATTGATGTGTTTTTATTGCGTTGTGTCAATATGCACTCTTTAGCTCCATGTTTCAGTCTCTCTCTCTCTCTCTCTCTCTCTCTCTCTCTCTCTCTCTCTCTCTCTCTCTCTCTCTCTCTCTCTCTCTCTCTCTCTCTCTCTCTCTCTCTCTCTCTCTCTCTCTCTCTCTCTCTCTCTCTCTCTCTCTCTCTCTCTCTCTCTCTCTCTGAATGCAATACTTCCCTGAAGATGCTGGACATAAGGGAAAACATTTGGGAGAAATGGAAAACAACATATTTTGAATCATATATTAACTTCCAAAGATCTATCTGGAGAATTTTGGAAACAGAGTAGCATACTGTACCATCAAATAGAAATATATTTACTGTAGATAATTAGGAAAGGTGAGAAATGTAACTACTCTATTAAATAATACGAAGCAGTGCATATTTTTTTTAGGCCTGCAGAACTTAATGTGTTACATACAGCATCTCAAAACTATCTGGAATTAAACTCATACAAGTTCTGAAATATGTTTTAAGTTTCCTCACCCTCAGTAGTCGTTTGGCATTCTGAGCCCAATATCACATACGGTGTAAAGAAAAGAGGATTTTAAAGTTTTGAAAATATTTTTATTAGGTGTGACTAGGAGGAGGGTGTGGGTGCATGGCTGGTGCTGAGTCCCCTAATCAGCTGGAGAGAGAGATAAAGGGTAGCCGGAGATGGCAGTTTGAGAGAGAGAGAGAGACACTCGTGGCTGCTGTGTGTGCGTGTGTCTATGTTTTATGTTTATGTATGCACCCATGCGTGTCTGTTTTATGTTTACGTATGCATGCATGCATGCGTGTCTATGTTTTATGTGTATGTATGCATGCATGCGTGTCTATGTTTTATGTTTACATATGCACCCATGTGTGTCTATGTTTACGTATGCACCCATGCGTGTCTATGTTTTATGTTTACGTATGCATGCATGCGTGTCTATGTTTTATGTTTACGTATGCACCCATGTGTGTCTGTTTACGTATGCACCCATGCGTGTCTGTTTTATGTTTACGTATGCATGCATGCATGCGTGTCTATGTTTTATGTGTATGTATGCATGCATGCATGCGTGTCTATGTTTTATGTGTATGTATGCATGCATGCGTGTCTATGTTTTATGTGTATGTATGCGCACATGCGTGTCTATGTTTTATGTGTATGTATGCATGAATGTGTGTCTATGTTTTATGTTGTTTTAAGCTTATTTCTGTAATTAATATTTCATTGATTGCTCAGCCTGTTCCCATCGCCTCCTCACCCATCCTTTACCCGTTACATTAGGTTTTGCACAAATATATTTTCATGGTTATAGATGGTTAATATTCCATTATTCAAGGCATAAAGTTTGTCCATGAAAATTCAGTGGAAGAAATTCAGCAGACCGTTTCTTGTACTTCATTTAAGATGTCTTTTAGCATGAATGGCACATGGTGTGTCCAGTTATGTCTTCATATTGTGTTCATTCTGATGTTGTAGTAGAGCTACTGTATGAGATGGATGGAAGCCAATAGCAGTTTCCTCTGAAGTTTCTCAAAGTCTTCCCACGCTTTGCAGGTTCTGTGATGAGTTACTAAGAAGCATTGTACTGTTCAAAACATGTCTGTAAGATGGCAAGAATGTGTTTCACTCTGCATGGCCTCCACAATTGCTTTGAACTCTCTTTCTGTATATCCTCAAATTAAACAAAATGTTGGCATTAATAAATGAAAGAAATAAGCAAGCTGAATGCAGTGTTAAATTAAGTGAGATTTCAGGTAACGCTTTGTCTAATGGCAAATAGTTTGTGTCAGTTAAGTGTGATTGATTTTGTCTTACCTGTTTATGGCACCAACATCTCAAGGTCTGGCTTATGTTTTCCACAAGGTCTTTTAAATCATGTTTCAGTTGTTCATTTAGATGCTTTGATTGATTCTCAAGTCTTTGTCTCAATTTCCTGTTAACACTGCAGATTTTTCTAGTGAAGTTCTGTGCCTGTGAGCAAACCAGGAACATATCAACAGGTGAGGCCACTCAGAATGACTAAACTGTTACAGTATATCATCCAACAGGGTCATTCAACTATCAAAATGCCCAGGTGAAAGCTCTGTCTAACAAAGTGCTTTCAGCTGCTGACCCAACACTAACATTTTAGAAACAAAAGTGAAAGAAACAGATCAGTGTCACGTTTCAGAGGAGATGCCAATTCTACCGCATACAGTAGGAGAGGCATTCACGAGTGAGAAACTAGTTTTGGCTGATGTGTTTATGGAATTCAAGATGCACACATGAGGAAATCTTAAACCGAGATGGAGCTTCTTTAATAGTAAAAAATGTACAGGCATTTCCTTACATTGTTTGGCTGCTGTGATATGCTGATATTCATTGGTGTGCAGTTTTTTTGTTGATTAATACTGGTGTGCTGAAAAGGAAAAATATATATTTATAAAAATGTAGGACCGAAAATCTGTGACATGCTATTCTTTACTAAAAACATTTGTTAACAGCATTTTGCTCATTATTGTATAATTCATATGCATGTAGCTTTTATCGCCTGAATGTAACACTACATGGGAAATTTATGTTACACCCCAGGGCCATTTACAATGAACTAGTGAAAACAAAAGGTTGATTTAAAATATGTAAGGAACAATTTATGACGACCGTTGAAAAATAATGCACACCCGGGGTTGGTAACATGCAGTGGAGTGACCATTACACCTAGGTTGTGCATTATTTTTCAATAATTCATCAGGTTTGCATTATTTTTCAATAACTCAGTGGGCCGGAGTCAATTATTCTGCTTATAGGCCTAACACAGTTATATATTTTAGACATATAGACATATGACAGTCTTAACCGATTTACTTTAACCTATGTCTTTGTTTTAATTGCTTATTATGTTGTGTTATCCTGTGCGACTCTTTTAAATAACTGAAATTATTTGGCGTGGTGATATGGAACCGTTACGCATTCAAGACCTGGAAGTACTTCATAGCTGTGTGTTTACTAGAAAATAATTGCACACCTTATAATGGCCGTCAACCAATCATAATCAAGCATTCAACAGACCCGGGGTTTTAAAAAATATATATATTGTATTTATTCAACATTTTAAAAATCACATGCTAAACACTTATTATTACATATATGTGTTAATCTTTAAATGTGTAATACTTACAATATGCTTCAATTGTATCCTAATGATATTGCTGTAATTCTCAGAGATCTTACTTTTGTTGTTGGCACTTTCACAGGAAAAAGTGAGAGGTAGTATAATAAGCATCAAAACAGAAGTACCAAGAAGATGCTGGGAATAGAAACATGAACATGGGTGACCTTAAAAAAAACAAAGAGTACTCTGGTAGAAGTGACGACCACAGTATTATATTTTCATTCAGCCATTTGCAGTTGGAGTTAATATCAGTCTGCCCCACCCAGGTCACAGTCAATACAAGATCGAGTTTCAGGTTATCAATCCAAGTTAAGCTATAACAACAGCATTTGTGGCATAATGTTGAAAGGTAGCAGAAGTTGCAGGTTCATTATAGCACAATGGTAGTGAATGGGGCCAAACTATACACGTTAAAATACACAGTTACAAATGTATAGCCGCAATATGTAAATGCATTGACGTGATTTTAGTGATAAAATTAGGCATTTACCGGCGATACGTCGTGACAACGACTTTGTAGCTGGATATAGCCTAACACAAATAAGTTTAGTAAGTAACTTTATCACACCAAAACCATTTTAGCAAATATAATGTTTACGTCTTAGGGCTATGAAGTGAATTCAGGCCCCATTCACTTCCATTGTAAGTGCTTATTTTAATCGTGATGTTTATATATTAGTTATTAGGCACTTGTGTTTTAGTTTTAGGCACTTGTGAAAAATGTTGCATAGTGAGGATGTCTTCAAAAGTAATGCCATAAATAGTTTTTTTTATATATCAATTAACATCATACATATTCCAGTAAACTTTAAAAGCTAATTCAATATTTGGTGTGGCCACCTTTGCCTTTAAAACAGCATCAATTCCCTAGATACACTTGGACAGTCTTTCTTGGTAATTGGCAGATTGGAGAATTTGCCACAGTTCTTGAATCTGTATAGGCTGTCTCAATTGCTTCTGTCTCTTTATGTAATCTCAGACTGACACAATGATCAGTGGGGGGCTCTCTGGGGGCTATGCACCTCTTGCACTGTTCTTGTATTGGGAGTCTGAAATTTATTTTTCCTATTGACACACTAAAGCTGAAGATATAAATAATCATCTATGTTTTTGTTAAATATCTTAAGTGCCTAAAAGATTATTTTTGCTTTAATAAAATTATGCCACAAATGCTGTCGAATGAGCTTAATTTGTATTAAACCCGGAAAATTCCTGTAATAAGATCCATGAGGGCTCTTTAAGAGTGACCCAGTATTTCTGTATGTCATTATCTCTCCAATTTCCTCAGGAGCATGTCCTATGCAATGAACATTTACTTTCGTAATAAACGCTTTCTTGTAAATCGTCTCCAAGTTTCATTTTTACATAGACAATTGGTAATAAAACATTGGAAATCCCCTTGTAATGATGGCTATATATATGACCCTTTCCTGCAGTGTGGCTCAAACTACAGCCGCAAACACATTGAGCTCATTAAGGTAAGAGTAATGCCATTATTTTTAAGTTATTTTCTTATTCTGTAAATCCCCAGACTGAGACTGGGGCACTTACAGAAGGCAGTGCGTAACAACCTTTTTATTTTTATGCATGAACTTACCATTGGTCATTTTTGGGCCATTTTCACGTGCAGACCGAACCAGTCACTGCATACTCGTCTCCAGATGGATAGATGCGAATCCATGTTTTTTTTTAATGTTCATATCCCGTCACTGGTGGATCGCAACGCTTTCGTTTTCCAACTGCATAATATCGGCTATATCCCTTCAAGCCCTGTGTACGGACCGAGCAGAGAGGGCAATGGACCAAAAGGAGGGGCCTTCCCGGTACCCACATGACAACTTTGATCATAGTAATTCTGGTTTGATTGCATTCATCTTTGGAGCACGCGGAGTGTGTGACTGTAGTGTTACTGCATGGGAAAGGGCCGTTCAGACCGAACACGTTCTTTTGGTAAAACAAAAAGTGGACGTAGCAGCTCAACGGATAGTAGGCCTACAGAACGCAGGTGTCACGCGCTTTAACAGTTGAAGTTCTTTTAACCTCACACGGTGTCTGAAAAACGAGTCTCTCCTGCGCGAGACGCGGAAAACAGTGCAGACGGAGGAAAAAAAGCGTTCTGTACCGTGTTTTGTACCGTAGGCTTTATGCAGTGCGAGTTTGTTTCAATGAATGATCTCCATTTAATAATTTCCAAACATATACATTTTTAGTACGATGCTCTGTGCCACATTGCCTATTCATTTCGATCGAGAAAAAAAATAAATATATAGATATAGACTATATATATGACCAGGCAGCTCCCTCATGATAATGCGCATTAGAGAATGGAAACGTGCAACAATTCGAATTTTCTTAAATCGAATTTTTAGAAAACTTCTTAAAATGTGGTAATCATTTAGGATGAAAAGACCCCCATCAAAAAAGTAATGTGGCTAAATAATTCATACATGGACTAACCAGCGGACCAAAGTCATTGCATTTGAAATGTTGCTCTAGAGTTTGCAGATAAAATAGGTTGATCACAAATTTGAAAGGTGTAGAAGAGAAGGTTAATTGACACTAATTTCAATGAAAAATATCTTATCCGCATGGCAAAAGAAAGAGCAACGCGCCCTTGCATTTCCTGAACTGTGACGCTGTTGTTTCGCGATATTCAAATTTTTCGTAGGCCTATAGATTAAATTCGCAAATTGGATGGAAACATATAACTGCATGTGCAACTTCCAAATAACTAAAAAGACATACTTTAATTATCTTGTTTTTCATTGCTTTCTTATTCCTGTGACCCCTTGTGCTTTGACTTCGAGGGGAGTTTTCATGAGGACATACATTGTTACTGCACAGCCTGATCTCATTTATATGTAGCTATTTGTACGTTAATATTTGTCACATTATACGACGTTTTTACATTTGAATAGACACTAAAACGTACAATATGTACGTTTAAAATGCATCTAAAATGTAATTTGTTTTAACGAATTTACAGCTTTAGAAACGTAAAATATTGACAAATCCATTACAACTATATTTGATATGTGAATATATTGATTATAAATATATTTGTACATTTGTACTATTTTATAGATATTTTAGATCCCTTAGGCCTACTGGTGACCATATCATCAATTATTTTAGGTGGTTAAAGATACCATAGGTGGGCATACGGCTATGGAGGCCCAAACCTGCAAAAATAATAAATAAATACATGTAATAATAAAAAAATAAATCAAGGAATAAATGTCTTGATAAAACACATATAATTAGTTTTTAATTAAATGTATTCCTGAATTTATTATTGTATGACTGTATTCCTTTATTATTTTCTATATATATATATATTTTTTTACTTTATTTGTATTCTTTTTAACTTTTAATTATTTATTCATTTATTTAGCATATATTTTTTAATTATGTTAATTAATTTTTTATATTTATTTATTCCCATATATATTTATTTCCATATTGATATATTCCCATATATATTTATTTATTAATACATGTATTTATCTTTTACTTTTCTGTGTGCAACATGGAAATGAGGGAGGCGGTATTTGTGTAGCTCCAGTGCTCCAGCTCACGTCCCACCTTAGCACTCTCTGACTTGCACAGATTTAGAATATGCAGGGAATGTTTTGCAGAGAGTTTAACAATCCAGGATGTGCTTCCGACATTCATACTGGCATACAGCTCTCTTAAAACATCAATAAGTACCTCTACTCTAAATGAAACATATTCATTTGATGCGTGGTAATCGACTTCATTCGCAAGTTGCGCAACTCTAGATATATGTGAAGCGTCAGCTTTAGTTTTTTTTTATTATTGCAGAACTTATATACATATATGCATGCATACATAAACGATCAGGGAAATGAAGTATGGTTGTATCTTTTACAATGAACAATCAAAAAAACAGAAAATTATATTATGGATTTGCGGACATCAAAATATGAAGTTATATACACAGAAAAAAAAAGAAAAGCATAAGGTTAAATCATATAATTTATGAAACTTGCTCATTTTGTGGATTTGTTAAAGAAACAGCTCCCATTTATTTTGTGATTGTAGTATAACCAATAAATCTTGCATTGACTTAAGCTCTTATGTTTTTAGCCCCACAAATAGCTATAGTTTACACAATATGGCTATGACCTAAGGTCACATCAAAGCAAGTCAAGAGTAATCGAGAAACTCAATCAACAATAAGCCAGTGTAAGCAGGACCCGCCCAAATAAGTATCATACAAAAAACAGAAACGTAAGAATAAATTCAAAAATAAATATATTTATATATTTTATATTTATGCATTTGTCAGATGCTTTTATCCAAAGTACTTACAGAGCCCTTTTTACAGGGACAATCCCCCCGGAGCAACCTGGAGTTAAGTGTCTTGCTCAAGGACACAATGGTCGTGGCTGTGGGGCTCGAACCAGCGTCCTTCTGATTACCAGATTACCAGTTATGTGCTTAGACCACTACACCACCACCACTAAATGTAGAAATACATTTATAGAAATAAATACATGTGGTTATAAATACATATAAAAATAAATGAATGCATAAATAATATATATAAAAAAAAACAAATGAAAGAATAAAAAAAGTTTTAAAGAATAAAAATAAAAAGAGAAAATAATAAAGGAAAAAAAGTCAAAAATAAATTCAGGAATAACTTTCATTAAAAACGAATTATATTTGTTTTATCAAGACATTTATTCCTTTATATGTTTTCTTATTATTACATTTATTTATTTATGTATTTATTTATTATTTTAGCAGGATTTGTCCTCCATATACGGCGTATGCCTGCATACAGTATGCTCTAGACTACACAACTGCTGTACCTGTAGACATGATGTAGCTTGTACAATCAGGCTTTACGCTGGAGACACGAGTATGCAAAAGAGCAAAGAAACATAACAAAAAAAAAAAACATGGCAGGGCAGGGGCACTGAAGGGGCTAATCAGTTTTCAGCTGGGGCCATTGCCCCTGTGGTCCCTCCACTAGATTTGGTGATGTATCGGTGGGCGTGTGTACTCGCTGGTCCCACATCAGACCCGCTGCCCTACGGAGGTTAATCGTGGATAAAATATCTTTAAATGTCCGCGAAAGTTCAGTTTGGCAGTATTTGTGCTGTCTTCAGACCTGTATAACTTTTCCTGGGACTTGGCATGGATCAAAAGGAATTTTTTATGTTTCTTGGGTATTTTTCCATTCACCGCCATTGTTTTCTTTTGCTGATGGTCACAAATATGAAGAAAATGGTTTGTCACTGAAGCAGGTCAATCGGGATAATTCTGGCTTCAGCCTTCTGTATATATTGCTTCTATATAATTGTTTTGAATATTTTGCATTTAGCTGTATATTTTGCATATTTTGCATAATCATTAAAACATGCTATAATTTATTAAGAAAGTTCTATTTATTAATTGTTCTATTTTTTTGTATATATGTGTATATATATATATATATATATATATTGATTAACAAATATTAACTGTAAAATATACAGTAAAATGTTTTAATATATTTTAAAAGACAATACAGTAGTTTTTACAAAAAATTATGTAAAAATTACATTATTTAAATGTGAAAATTAAGATTTTCCTGTCAAATTAATGGTAAAAAGAACAAGAGAGTACATGTAATTTTTTAAAGTAAATTATTGTTAAAATTACAGTAAAAAAAAACAGTAATCGGGCATTCCCACAATTCTCTGCATGGCTCATTACATTTTATTATATTTTATGGGAATAGTTATGTTTCATCATATTTTTAATATCAGTTACGTACACTGGGGTGTTCTGTGTTATATTTGATGTAATTTAGTTCATGTTTACTGCATTATTTAAATCTCACGTGTTACCATGATGTTGTTTAGTGTTTGTGTGAGTGATACTGAGCACTGTCTCTATTTGTTTATGAAGAGCTACTATTGATGAACTTCATGTCATCATGTGCCCTTCTGTAGTTATTACGGTGATTAACAAATACCTTATAAAATAAACAACAGATGAAAACAGTTTCAGGAAGCATGTTTATGAATTTTTTTTTTTTTTTTTTTACAGTGCCAGCATGTAAATTACAACCATCTTAAACTGGAAAATGTACAGGTTGTTCTGTAAGGTGGTTTACATTTAACTGTATTTTCTACATAATTATTCTGGCAACCAAAGCTTCCAGATTGTTTTTGTAAAAACAATAGGATTACACTGTAAAAAATCCTATTGTTTATATATATATATATATATATATATATATATATATATATATATATATATATATATATATATATATATATATGTATAGGTTACATTTAAATTGTATATAAAACATTGAAAGATTTTGACAGTTAAATTAAGCTTTAACCAAGTAAAAGAATAGGTAGGAAAACACAGATTATGAAGTGGATCAGATAGCATCTGCAAAATGCCATGTGAAGGCAAACGTGAGTCTCACAAGTGGTAAATAAAGACACTGCATTATTAAAGACATCCTTAACAAGTTGTCTGCTTACACCTGGCTACTTGGATTGGTTACCAGACAGGATTGTACTTGCTTCTACAACACAATATGATTCACTTACCAACTATTTCTCCACCTTGAAACAATGCAGTTTCTTTTAGACTGCACTCAAAACTCAAATTCAAAGAAGCTCAAATTTATAGATAGGGAAAACGCCACATGCCCAAGTGATTTAATTTATTTTTATTGGTTATTTAAGAGAGAGAGAGAGAGAGAGAGAGAGAGAGAGAGAGAGAGAGAGAGAGAAATAGAAGAGGAGGATAATATTGGATATTTTCAGGACCACAATAATAAATTAAATGAATAGTGATTGATTTAGTAATGTGCACCTGAATATGACAATATTTAAAAAGGGAAAGTGGGAAAAAAAGAAAGGTTGTCTGTTCAGCAGTTAATCCATTAAGAATACACACCAGATATTTCATTACCCTAGGTGACTTAATTCAAATGAAAATTCTGATTTGTTTTTTATTTATAAAAATATTTTATGTATGTACTTACATAACATAAATTCAACACACAAAGCTTCTGCATTGCTCTGATTGGGAATATAGCACAATATGAGTCACATGGACTACATTAATGGTACATTTTTGTCCTTTTTGGAGATAATAGTAATTTTTTGGGGATGTTTAGTGATTCAAATATAAGTTGTATCATTATTATTGTTATTAATATTATTATTATTATATGCATAACTGGAGGTGAAAAAAACAATGCTGTACAGACTTTCTTTGATGAAAAACAATATTCAATTCAACTAAAAAAAAGCATCTTGATACAACGAGATGTCAAATAAAATTCATTAGAGTGTATTTGAAAATGATGGTCCCTTAAACAGCAACATGAAAGAGATTAACCTTGTTTAAATTAAGTTGGTATAATTTTGCAAATGTATCAGATTGTATTCAATAAGTACCTTCGGTATGGAATTAGATACATTTTGGCCTTTATGACAGCTGCACTGTTAAACTAAGGAGACAGAAACATTATTTTCAGATATTATGCATGTTAGTGTGAGGAATCGTCCACATTTAGAACAATACAAACCTTGCCAGATCTTGTCAAATCCCTTTCAAAATGAATGACATTTTAGAGTCTTTTAAAATGAATTTCTGTTTAAATCAAATAGAAATCATTTGTGTTGATTACACAATTCTTTCCATGTCTGGCCCAGTTTTAAAGTGGGCATAAATTAATAGAATATACAAATAAAACTGGAGGTTCTGAAAAAAAGAAAAGAAAAAAAAAATAGTTACCAGACATTTAGCACTAGCTATGGTGACACCATTTACTCTTAAAAGTCAATTGTTTATTAAGTTGGCTTGTGAGAGCCAACTTACTGAAATCCTACTTAAACTTATTATTATACCGATTCTTCTTCTTATTCTTCTTAGCGGTGAAATTTCGGTATCTAACTCCTCCTAGAGCTTTTAAGCTACAGACACCAAACTCGGCACAGACCTTCAGACTAATCCCGAATAGTGTGCTATATCTTTTCTAACTCAAGTCAAGTCAAGTGATCAAGTTAACTGATCGGACTTACGGTTTTCCTAAAAATGACGATCAAACTCGGAAAAAACTCCCATTGACTTAACATTGCGGAATGTTCAGAAATTTAAATCCCAACTGACATTTTCACACACACAGACAAAAAGGGCCTGTCAGCCCTGCATCTCTCCCTCTCTCTCTCCCTCAGAGGATTTATTTTATCAAGCAGCCAAAAAGTAATGACCTAAAATCTTCATAGCCACACGCTAAAACATGCTAAAAACGTGCTAGCATCTATCTGAGGGTCAATATCTATCTATCTATCTATCTATCTATCTATCTATCTATCTATCTATCTATCTATCTATCTATCTATCTGAGGGTAAATATCTCTCTCTCTCTATCTATCTATATCTATCTCTCTATATATCTAAGGGTAAATATCTATCTATCTATCTATCTATCTATCTATCTATCTATCTATCTATCTGAGGGTAAATATCTATCTCTCTCTCTCTATCTATCTATATCTATCTCTATATATCTAAGGGTAAATATCTATCTATCTATCTATCTATCTATCTATCTATCTATCTATCTATCTATCTATCTATCTATCTATCTAGCAACTAATTTAAACTTTTTTAACACTACACTGTAGAACTGGCTCATTAGAGCCATTCATTTGGGAATCAGACTACACTGGTCACACTGTAAGTTTCACATTGTAGATTCAAAAGAACCGGCTCATTAGAGTCATTAATTTGGGAATCAGACTACACTGGTCACACTGTATGTTTCACATTGTAGATTCAAAAGAACCGGCTCATTAGAGTAATTTGTTTGGGAATCAGTCTACACTGGTCACACTGTATGTTTCACACTGTAGATTCAAAAGAACTGGCTCATTAGAGTCATTAATATTGTAATCAGATTACACTGGTCACACTGTATGTTTCACACTAGATTCAAAAGAACCGGCTCATTAGAGTCTTTAATTTGGGAATCAGACTACACTGGTCACACTGTATGTTTCACACTGTAGATTCAAAAGAACCGGCTCATTAGAGTCATTTGTTTGGGAATCAGTCTACACTGGTCACACTGTATGTTTCACACTGTGGATTCAAAAGAACTGGCTCATTAGAGTCATTAATGTTGTAATCAGACTACACTGGTCACACTGTATGTTTCATACTGTAGATTCAAAAGAACCGGCTCATTAGAGTCATTTGTTTGGGAATCAGTCTACACTGGTAACACATGCTAGCATCGCCTAGCGAAGTGCTAAAACATGCTAAAAAAGTGCTAGCATCATGCTAACACATGCTAGCATCACCTAGCGAAGTGCTAAAACATGCTAAAAACGTACTAGCATCATGCTAACACATGGTAGCATCGCCTAGCAAAGTGCTAAAACATGCTAAAAACGTGCAAGCATCATGCTAACACATGCTAGCATTGCCTAGCAAAGTGCTAAATCATGCTAAAAACGTGCTAGCATCATGCTAACACATGCTAGCATCGCCTAGCGAAGTGCTAAAACATGCTAAAAACGTGCTAGCATCATGCTAACACATGCTAGCATCGCCTAGCGAAGTGCTAAAACATGCTAAAAACGTGCTAGCATCATGCTAACACATGCTAGCATCGCCTAGCGAAGTGCTAAAACATGCTAAAAACGGGCTAGCATCATGCTAACACATGCTAGCATCGCCTAGCGAAGTGCTAAAACATGCTAAAAATGTGCTAGCATCATGCTAAATATAAAAATATATTTTTTATAATTAATTTTTTTACTGCCCAAACTGCTATTGGCCCTTATGCTTTGCAGTGTAATTTACACAGGACATCATACTTATTAATTCTCCAACAGAATTCTGCCCTTTCTTAAGCATAGAAGTTATAGCATTGCTAATCAAATCCGACTACTATGCTTAAAACCTGCTGTTATAGAGAAAATGTATTCAACCTTCTCTTTAGTATTTTAAGGATGTAGGCAATGTATCAGGCTGTGGCCAGAAAATGTGAATGCATGCTTGAACTTGTTTAACTTAACTTCTAAAATTCCCACATCATTAAAATGGGGTTCAGCAGTGCCAAATAAAACACCTGTTAATAAAGGAGAAATTTCTTGTATTTATGAGTTTATTTGCACACACACACACACACACACACACACACACACACACACACACACACACACACACACACACAGTGTATACATTCACACATGTAGAGTTTTGTTTTTATCAGAAAAGAGATGTGTTTTTACAGTCAAAATCTGTGCTGCAACGAATAATTCCCAGCCAATCCCTAGTGAATTATAATCCTGGGTCAATTACACAAGCACAGATGATTGATTCTACAGCATTTTGTACTTGACAAACAAAAGGCTTGCTCGGTTCCCCTGTCATCGTGTTTAGGTTGAAATCTGAAAACACTTGAGACATAAATGAGTTTTAAAAACGTTCTTGACTGATTAAGTAAAAAACTCACCTTCTTCCACATTATTGCATTTTCACTTCTTATCTAGCTTTTGTACAAATCTAGCTCACTCTTAAAACTCGACATTGCAGTACTGTGAACGTTGTTGAATCTTGAATGAAATTTATTGTGATGTTACTTATTGTGATTTTCCTTATTACAGCCCCCAAAAGTTAAGGACTGACTGTTCTGTGTAATATCTGACATTTTAAGTGTAATATCTAACTGCGACATTACTCTAGCATGCGGGTCCTGCCCGAGCGTCCGTATGTGACGAGTTGGGGTGTGAGAATGTGTTGCATGTAACCACACTACAGCCTATTTTACTGGCATTGTATCGTAACGTGTCTGACTTCATGTTTCTGTTACTCATTAACAAAATTTTGGAATTCAATATAGAGTGTTTAAATGTTACCTAATGTTGCTTATTACTTCTCAAACTTTGGTGCCATTATTTACCTCGACACGATCCCTTCCCTATTTACGTGTCTCTACTATGCTGGGACACGAGAAGGTATTTTAACAATGGAAAAATTACACACGCCACCTTATAATTCGCTAGTAGAAAATGAATGCTTGGAAACTACACAAGAAATGTCTTTGAGTGCACTTTAAGTTCTAGATCAGACCTACAACAGCTGCAAAATTATAGCCCACAATTTGAATTGCCATTTGCATCCATTAGGAAAATTTAGCAATTTAATTTAAATTTCCTGACTTTACAAACAGAAAAGGTTTGATGTGCTGACAAGAAACCATTGTTTAGGTCTTTTGCGAAATATTAGGCCATCAGAAAATTTTGCACACAAAACAGTAAACGTTCTGACACTTTTAGTAGCTTTGTAGCTTCAGAAGTGAATTTGCGGAAAACTGTTATAAAATGCCATGAACTGCCATTGGCTACTGAGAGAAAGGGACTGTTACAGAGTGACTGAGTTGTCTTCACTGTTTATGCTTTGTGGGATATCATGTTTAGTGACACATACTAAGACATTCCACTTGTTCTGCTACAAGTCTAATAAACCATTGTCAGGAATCAGTGGCTCTACATGCAAAAGTATGGAGTTATTCTACTGTACTATGGTAAACATTCAACTCTTAAGGGGCCGTTCACCCAAGACCTATTCTTTGCATCCATCCAAGTTTGTTTTTGTTGGTTTACGTAAATAAGGACTGTAAGTCTTTTACCGTTGTGATGCATCTTGCTGCTTTTGAACACAAGAAATCAACCTGGTCTCATAGAATAAATGTTACAAATTATTGCAAACTGACTTGTATGTGCCACTTTCTACATTTCACTGCAGTTTCCTGGTGAAATGAACACCAGAGGTGCAACAACAACTGTGGTTTAATAATTGTCAAACAGATCACGAGTACAATTGCTATTATTACTCACCCTGATTTTTTATGAAATCAAAACACTTTTACTTTAACGCATAATTTAAAAAACAAAACATTTCAAAACTTGTATTTCAGACCAACTTAAATATACATACACTTAATCCTAAATTTTTTGCTTGCTTGGTAGCTCACCTGCGTTGGACTTTGAGCTCTATGGCCATGGTTTGAGTCCAGCCAAAGCTGTATGAAGGTGGCAAAAAGGTGACACAAAAACATGCAGTTGCTTCAGTTAATATGTGATTTGTTTTGGCCGACGCACTTTGGGGCCGATCAGGGGAGGACTGGCCATCGGGAGAACCCAGGAGTCCGGTGGGTCGGCCGCAAAACGTGCCGAATGGGCTGCAATAAGTTAAAATGAGCCGCTGCTCGGACCACAAACCGGTGCCGTGATAGGTCCCCCCGCTCAACAACTCTTGTCAATTTTTGGGCCAGTTGCTATGTAAAATCCAGGGTTGATTTCTCTTCCCAGTCCAGCCCTGTTGGTTAGGGTTAGGTGTTGGTTAATGGTAAGAATGTCTGTTTTGTTAAACTCTCAATTATCTTTTTGGACACTAATGGTTAGGTTTACGGTAAAGTGATCTAAAATTCACCTTAAAAACCTGATTACAACATAATTTCGCTCGGTTTTGGCACCCCCCGCTGGACGTTTTATTTGAAAACTGCAGCCAAATGTGTAACGAAGAATGTAATTTTATTTACAAAAATGTTGCAATGCTCACATATATTTCATGAGACCAGGCTGCAAGAAATTTCCCTTTGTGAATGGCCTCAAAAGGACATTTTTTGGTTCTAACAGTATGATCGCTCATTGAGGACAGTGTAGTCGATTTATTTTATTTTGTTTTATTTTACTTTATATTAATAAGAGACTATTCTTAAAACGTACTATTACTATACAATGAAAACTATGAAGGTTATCGTTTGTCATTCGTAAGGTTATTTTGATCAAGTACAATAATTGCCACAGAATAATGAGAAATTCCAATGACCTTCCGATCACTTTTATATGATTAGAAATGGGAAGAAAAGGCAAAAATGGGGCATTTGAACGTTACAGTTCAAGTTAAGATGGAAAGGTCTTCACACCCAGCTACTGTGATTCACAAAACACACACACATACTGTATAATCTCATGGTTCATTCACATTTTCCCTTGCACTAAAAACTGCTACTGTTACTTTATGATGTTTACTTTGGGGAGAAGGAACCTTCCATATGCTGCACATGAGAAGAACACAGGATGAATTGTGAGTCACCACATGACTCAATCAAATTCCATCAGCTCATATTCCAAGCCAAACAGACTCAAGAGTGAAAGAAATGCATGCAACTCTATCAACCAAATCTGCTACTATCTGTCCAGACAAGTGAGAGAAAGGGGTGCACGATAATGGAGAAATCAACACAAAATGGGTTTCCTGTAAACTCTGCCATAATATTTTGTATTACATAAAAGATAACCATGGTTAAAGCATTTAAATTTAAACTTTTAAATTGCCAATGTTAGCAATAGGTCTTTATGACTCATTGTTTGTGTTCAACTCCAGCAGCACTGTATTATAATGCTTAAAGGATTGAATTAGTAGTTGACAGAGTTGTTTTAAAAATGATGACAGTTCATACTGTTGGCTGCTTTCACAATTAACTTGAGTTGTAATGTTTTTACATTTGTATTTAGATTTAATTGATTTTTGAAAAACTTTTTATTTTTTAAGTAGAATAATACAGACATTAAGGCAGCCAAATCATTGTTTAATCAGAAATGGCAGACAACAACAATAACAACAACAACAGAATTGTGAACAAAAGCCAAACAAAAATAAATAAATTAAATAATAAACCTCAAACAAATTATAACAATAGAAAAACTGAAAGAGATTCTTGTTTAATCAATAATATTTTTGATAAACCATTAGGTTAATGATTAAAGGATTTGTAGCTTTTTTAGGTCAGATTCCTTTCTGTACCTGCGGTGTATTAAGCACAGTTGTTCTACCATGTTGCGCTGTATTGTTCTTTTGCTGACAATTATAGAGATAGTTCACCAAAAATGAAAATGATCTCATCATTTACTCACCCTCATGCAATCCCAGAAATGTATGACTCTCTTTCTTCAGCAGAACACAAAGATTTTTTGAAGAATATTTCAGCTCTGTATGTCCTCATAATGCAAGTGAATGGATACCAAAATTTTGAAGCTCAAAAAGCAAATAAAGGCAGCATTAACATGTGTTGTTTTCGTTTTGTGCTTACTCATTTTGTGCTCCAAGTCAAAAATGACCAGCCCATTACGATTGTTTATACATATCTCATATTGCATATATTATCCCAAGATATTGCATTAGATCTTTTTATTAATGTTTTAATAATTATGAACTTTTTAACATATTTTCAAAATATATATATATTTTTATTGGTAGAATGAGTAATTGGACTGAGCTTAAACTGGGCCAGTGGGAGGCTCTTCCAGCAGGAAAAAAAAAAAATATATATATATATATACGACACTTATATAATAATTATATATATATATACATATATCATATATACTGTATATATGAAACACGTAATATATTAATAACCCTTTTGATTTGAACAAAATAGGTGTAATTTTAAAGCCTAGAATCTGGACTTTACAATACATATAGCTGATCCTATCCATTCTTAATTAATGCTTTTAATTTGCTGACAAACTAGAACTGAAGAACTGTTTCGTTCTCATCATTTGCAAATTTGTTATCTCAACAATTATATTCAGAGTTCATAAAACCACAAAAAAGATGAAATAGCCATGTAATATATCGTTGGAAAGATCTCAATGCAGGGAGCAAATTTGTTTCACTCAGAGGCCAAACTGCAGTGATTAGTGTATGAAATTCCCACAGACAAACATAAATATAATAAACAGAAGTGTCTTTTTGTCATATTTTTCCTTATTACTTCCTGAAATCTCTCTCTCTCTCTCTCTCTCTCTCTCTCTCTCTCTCTCTCTCTCTCTCTCTCTCTCTCTCTCATATATATATATATATATATGTATATATATTTGGGGGCACATGTACGTGTGCAAATACATCCACATATGTGCTCATTTAAAGTCAGTGGCGGGCCGTGCATTTAATGTCTAGGCCTTCAGTGTGATTCATGCCATTAAAAAAACACAGTTTCATAATGAATAAGACACCCTATGTCTTTGGGCATCATACATTATGTCGCAGTTAAATAGTAATATTAATTTTTATTTTAAAAACACATCCATGCATGAAAGCCAGAGCTTGAAATGACACTTAATGCTCAAGCAAGCCTAATTTTAACTTTTTTGTGAAAGTTTTGTGAAATGAATGTCTCCCGAACTTACATTCAAAAATCACAAGTTTTTCATATGAATCTAACAAGGAGGTCTATAATACCAGGAAAAATCTATCTAATAATATTTGCGATTTAAATGTTGCTTGCAGTACATTTTGTTTCATCAGGGTACACGGTTATGCTGTGTTCCATACAAGTTGGATGTGGGATATTCCTACTTGATATCTCCGACCATAAATGCATTATATTCCCCAATATTAAAAACTGCAACGCTTCCATTAGCTTAGCAGGTGTTTGACTCTCATTAGAAAGGACTCCTAGCAAGCCAACTGATAAACAATGCTAGCACTAGCATTTGTGCTTCAGGTGTATGATTATCAAAAGAGATTTATAATTTACCATGTTTTATACACCTGTTTCTGCAGGCATTTGTTAAACAAGCTTTATTATCATGCCATGTGGAAACAAACACATTTATCCATATTACACAATAAAGCAAATGTTTATTACTTACTTTGTATATCTCTCTGAGTGTCAACAGGTTTGTGTGACATCATGCCCCTGCATCTCAAGAAATCGGAGTTGGGAATTTCTGCACGAGCCTACAAGTTGTAATTCTGATTTAAAGATGCATTCCATTGCACTTTTCCTAGTAGGAAGTTGTAAAATCTGACTTTACCAGTTGAATGTAACGCAGCACTACTTTCCAAAACCAGATCCGACACTGAATACTCAAGCAGCCTTATTTACAATTAGAAAACTCCTGATGTTGCTATAACAATGCAAAAACCACTTACCAATTTACTAGAAGTGAAAATCAGTCCTCCTTTCCCGTTCAACAAATAAAGAAATCACACAGTGATACAGAACATGTCCTGTCTTTAAATCCATAAGGATCTCTTTCTCAATGGCGACAGCGGCAGTAATGGCAATCTTGTGTAGGGGATCTACAAATTCTATCCGGTGAAGACTTTATATAGATTTTTTTCTTTGGGATGGGCGGCGCCATCATAGGTGTGCAAAAAGAACGGTGTGACGGTGAAGAAGTGTGTGACGTGCTAAAGAAGAGTGAGGTAGTTTTCGGGGAGTTGATAACGTTAAAACGTTACTTTAGACCCGCGACATGCATTACAGTCACGTTATGTTGCCCCTGAGTCTCCGTTTGTGTTAATGAGTATTTTACAAGTGAAGGTGAAAGAAAGTTTTCTCCCACGTCCGTGCGTGAGGCGGAGTGATAGGCTTGATTACGCGCAATCAGTTGTCGTCAGTGGAGTTAAAATACTCTCGTGTTTGTTTGTGTTTTACATATTATTTTGGTTTTATTTGTTCAAACGAACTTAAAACCACAATGGATGTCATCGCTTATCGTGCAAAGTAGGGTTGTGTTATTGTTCGTCTCCTCAACGCGCCACTCAGCTGGGGTTGTGGGCCTCGTTGGATCAAGCTGCTGTCGTCAGGATCACGAGAAATAATCATTGAGAATTATTGAGTAGAGAGATATTACCCTGCCATCCATTGGTCATCGTTCAGCACCTCATCCTCATCCCATTTTCTACTGATTGCTAGTAAGCAAATCATCTTACTGTGAGTAATAACAGAACTGTTGAGTTGAGTCAACTTCCATTCGTTGAACTGTGATTAGTGAACCGTCCAGCTAAAGGGATTCATACACTTCATTTTTGTGTGCATTGATGAACATTTTGAATCGTTAATTCGTGAATGGACTGAAACACATTTTGCCATTGTTTTGTCCTGGATTCGACGGTGATCTCATTTTCAGGGAACTCACTTGAAGCAAAGTGATCTTTTTGTGTTTTTGAAATGTGAATTTAAGTAAACTTTTGGTATTGAACTTATTCAAAAGTGTGAGGTAAATGTTCATGTGAAACGTTTCAGTGTTGTTAAAATAGGAGTACACTGATTGTTATTTTGTTTGAGAACCATCTGAAACTGACACAGAGTCGTTCATTTTCATATTTTATTGATTTATACATTTTTATTTCATTATTGTTGTAATTGGAATTGAAATTGATTCACTTTTCCTGTGAAAACAAAAGAAAATAACCTACTTTTAATTTAATTATTATAAATAAATGTTTTTGTTAATTAATCTTAAATTGTCTCAAGTCACTTATACTAAGGAGTGGGGGCGTCTTACCTATATTGTTAGATCTGGTGAGGGTGGGTTTTTGCAGTCTACTACACATACTTTATGAGTTTTCTGCACACACACACTTCAGGTGGCTGCCGTGTACTAAGTAAATCCTGGAACCAGCCACACCTCATCTTGAGCATTTAAAAGTGCAACACTATAGGCGCAAAATACAACTAACCATTGTACAAAGACTAAAAGTATTGGGTGGGGGGACTAAGGTCTTCCTTAGTTAAGTCTCGTATATTTCCCCCACAAGGCGGTGGCATACTTCCCGCCGCCACACTTGTGTGATTGCGTCACTCAAGGCCAGCTAGAAGGCCTCGACTGGGACATATCCTAAAGATCACACCCACCAAGAACAAATAAATTAATCTGACTGGCTGATGAATCTGACAATCTGACTTTAGTTGCCCATTCATTTGCAGTGTTGAAGGATTCTGTAGAAATTCTGAAGGCCTGAGGGGGTGGAGCTCAGACTCACACGTTGCTTCGGCTAACGAGCTTGGCTTCCGGCATGCGATTTGTGAAACAATTATCACACTTTGCTTGTAAGCATCAAGGAATAAATTCTAACTGGATACACTTAAAATTTTTCTCTATTTGTTTGTAGATTAATTAAGAGTGGAAAGCTATTAATAATACATTGGCAAAATGGTGACTGAGAATGAAAGGATGAAAAATATGTATTTATTTGGCATGTTAGGCAAGCAGAGAAGGCTTTGCTAGTCCAGAGACATCGCCACTGTGTTAAGGACTGGGATGCTCCTGAACACTTCATATTTCTGTATTTTATAATCTAAACACAACAAGTGTAACAAAGTGAAATAAAACTAAAAAATGTAAAGAAAATGTTCATTTATGTGTGTGTGTGTGTGTGTGTGTGTTTTCAGATACTATATGTGAACAAATTCAAGGAGTTTTATTCCTATTAGATTAAATACAATTATATAAAAATGACTTGAGTCACAATTACTGAAACACAACATAAGGGTTAAAGTAATCCATACAATCCCAGTTGTTAAATCCATGTCTTCAGAAGCAATATGACAGGTGTGGGTGAGAAACAGGTCCCTTTTATTATTATAAATTCTTTGCCCAGTAGGTGGCGATATGCACGAAGAGTGCAAATCGCCAAAAACAAAGAAGTAGAATATAAAATTGAATGTGGAAATTGATAGTAAAATGTATCTGTTTCCACCCACACTTATTTAGCTTCTGATCATGGATTAAATCACAGACGTATGAATTAATTTGTGCATTTGGAGCTTCAAATTTTTTATCACCACTTGCATTGTGAAGACCTACAGAGCTGAAATATTCTTCTAAAAATCTTAATTTCTGTTCAGCAGAAGAAAGAAAGTCATAAATATCTGGGTGTTGCATGAGGGTGAAAAATTATGAGATGATTGTCATTTTTGGGTGAACTACTGTATTCCTTCAAGGCACATTCTATTGTATCCATCCACCGGTGAATAACATGATTCATGTTCAGATTTTTGTCACCAATAAAATCATAATTACTGTGTAGGAAACACCTCCAACCAGGAACAGTTTGTAATGTCAAAGTTTATTTGTTTATTTAACAAAATTATTCTTATAACCTTGAGGTTGACGGAGACTAATTAACCCAGAGTGAACCATGTCCTATTAATCATTCTTGCATACTGTAATATTTATTGCTGTAGACTGCTGATTGTACACTCAGTTATCCTGCAAGTAGGCATGAGCTGTTTGACAGGTGCGGCTTGTTGTCACAGCAGGGGCGGATCTAGAAATGTATTTATGGGGTGGCAAGGTGATGGCATGCAGACTATGAGGAGTGGCAACACCAAAGCAAGCAACCATGCATAGTTCTTATGGATTAAGTTACCAAGCTTCATTGCAACAAGTCGTTCATTAATTGGAGTCACTATCAAATTACAAATGTCCATAACTTTGCGATACAACTGCATTTCCACAGGAGCCACATAGTAACCATTTTGCTACTGATTTGCCAACTTAAACATGAATTGTTTGCATAATAAAAAATTAAGTAACAAAATGTATATCTCCAGAGCACCAAGACATTGTCTATTAAACACTTCAACAAATTCTAAATGTTCCTTAGCTTGACATTTAGAACTGGCAATCTGGACTGTAGCGAATCAGCTCTATATTCTTCCACCATTAGGTAGCGAATCAGCTCTATGAAATATTAATAATCAATCATAACTTGTTATAATCGATTATGAATGTTTGGATCAGTTAATCGGGTTAACTTGATGTAGCTACATTAACATTACAACCAAATACTCGGTTCATCCCGTGAACACTCAATATTGGTTATTAATTAATTAATTAATAGAAAGGTACATTTCCGGGGCATGGGAAATGTCTTTCTTACTAAGTATTAAGAGCAAGTAGTCAAAATCTATGATTAGTGACTTTAGATATGAGCTTGAGACACAGACAACTTTACATGTGACATGAACAAGACTTTATTAACTAGACTAAACATTTAAACTACTCTAACATACATATACATACATTCATACAGTTTACCAAGGGAAAGAGGGCTGAAGCAGAATACAGGAAGGCAAGAAGTTATAGCATTGTTTGAAGTTCAGCAGATCAACAGCCTGAGCAAACCGTCATATTAGTTCTGACACGCCCTTTTTAGAAAGGGGTTAAGGATACTTAATGTATCAAATAATGAGACTAAGTTTGATACTTGCATGTCCCATTTGAAATAAACTGTCCTGATGCAATTTGTTGAGGCTCCAGTTGATCTTTGATGATGTTGTCTTGATGAGAGAGAGAGAACCAGTGGGAGTCAGAGACAAGGCCGGAGCCTGGCACACGCTTGGGAGTCCTTGGGGGCCTTCTAGTTTGGCATCATTCAGCGAGAGAGTGAGAGAGCACAAGGCTCAGAGGGCAAGAGAGGCAGGAAGCCAGAGGAGCATAAGAGAGCGAAGAGACGAGAAGGGCTAAGAGGGGGCTAAGAGGGGGCGAGGAAGTGGGCGCAGCAATTTTATACCCTCAGGAAACAGGTCCCACCTCTCATTGGCTCGACCAATAAGAAGGGTTTGAGTTCTAGGCGGGAATTTGGTTTATTGCTCTTTGTTGTAAAATTGCCCATTGCATGTGCAAGAAAGAAAATAGGAAATATACTTGTAATACTAATATGTTGTTGTTATCGACATATCATGTACACAGTCATTTCAATCTTCAAAATACCAAGTTATAGAGACCAAATATGCCACACATATGATTTTGGTTAATCATAGTATGCAAAGTCTGAAACATTAACCCATTAGTTTGCAAGAAAACATAGATCAAGCACATTTAAGGGAAATATTCAGATACATGTCAATATTTATCACATGGATATATAGAATATATATAGGATTAACAGGGTTCATTTCTCTTTCTCAGTAAGAGAATGAAGTGAGGGTCAGCACTTCTCTGAACATTCCTTTGGAGGTCGTAAAATTCTCCTTCCATTGGGACAGGAGAATGATTCCTTTGTCAAGGCTCATTTGCATGTTTATGACCGGGTTTATGACAGTAAGAGATTTTGGGCTGAATGACTCAAAAGATAGTAAAACATAGCGTAATATCATTCTACAGAGATCTTATATTCGAATTCAGCTCGGACAAATTGTAAGGTTTAATTTGATTCCAAGAAACATGTGTTTAGTACACTTAGAAAGGGAATATACACTGAGGCTATTAAATATGAGGCCTCAGAGTTTAAAACACACAACGAAACAGTTCTAACGAGTTTGATATACCTCAGAAATACACAACATACAGGGATTACACGTATTTCATTAGCAATATGCAGTTCTGTGTTTAACTGAAAAACACACACACACACATTTTTACGTTCAAAGTTTCCCCCTTCCTGTCCACACGATAAGCACGTGGTGAGCATGCGGATGTCACATGCGGTTCTCTGTCAATAGTTCATTGTCTCTTTGTCAATACATTTATTGTGCTTGTGGAGACTGGTTGGCGCTATTTCAGTAATTAGGGGAGTTTTTAACAGTAAGTTCTTGTTTGTTCGTGAATCTGTTAAGGCCACTGATCCTCCGCCATACCTTACAGGACTAAACTTTATATCCCACAAAGTGTACCCATGGTTGGAAAATGTATGCATATCCCATGTTATTTACATTTATTAATTTGGCAGACACTTTTATCCAAAGCGACTTACAAAAGAGGAAAACATAAGCGTCTTAAGGAGACAGTGGTGTGAAAAGTGCCATACTACAAAGTTTCACTAGCATTAAAATAGTATTCAAAACAGATTTAAGTGACTAGTTAAGTGCTCATTGAAAAGATGTGTTTTAAGTCGTTTTTGGAAGACAGAGAGTGAGTCAGCTTCACGGATGGAGTTGGGAACGTCATTCCACCAACGTGGTATGATGAAACTGAAAGTATTTTGATACTTCTTTGTGTTAGTACAACAAGAAGATGTTCCTTAGCCGGCTGCAGGCTTCTGGTGGGCGTATGGCTCTGCAGATATGATTTTAGGTATGCTGGAGCAGACCCAGTGACTGTTCTGTATGCCAGCATCAGAGCCTTGAATTTGTTCCGCGCATCAACCGGCAGCCAGTGGAGAGAGACAAAGGGTGTGTAACATGTGCTCTCTTTGGTTAATTAAAGACCAGATGTACTGCTGCATTCTGGATCATTTGCAGAGGTCTAATTGCACATGCAGGGAGGCCTGCAATGAGAGAGTTACAGTAGTCCAGTCTAGTTATGACAATTGACTGAACAAGCAGTTGTGTGGCATGTTCAGAGACGAAGGGTCTTATCTTCCTGATATTGTAGAGTGTAAATCTACATGATCTTGCAGTCTTTGAGATGTGGTCAGTGAAATTTAACTTGTTATCGATAGTTAGTGTCTCTAGATTTCTGACCGTTTTGGAAGGCGATACTGTAGTTGTACTGAGCTGAACGGTGAAGTTGTGTTCAACAGCAGGGTTGACTGGAAAGACAAGGAGTTCGGTCTTGACTGGGTTGAGTTGCAGATGGTGTTCCTTCATGCAGGCCTTCATCACTGTGGTGTCGTTGGGCTGGAAAGTCAAGTAGAATTGTGTGTCATCAGCATAACAGTGGTAAGAGAAACCATGTGACTGAATGATGGGTCCCAGTGATGTTGTGTATATAGAGAAGAGAAGTGGCCCAAGCAATGATCCCTTTTGTACCCCAGTAAGTAGCTGATGTGGCTCTGATACCTCACCTATCCAGGCTACCTTGAAGGACCTACCTGAGAGATAGGAATTAAACCAGTCAAGCACAGTTCCTATGATGCCCAGTGAGGAGAGGGTGGAGAGTAAGATCTGATGGTTGACGGTTTCAAAGGCTGCAGAAAGGTCCAGCAGAATCAGGACGGATGATCTGCATTTAGCTTTAGTCTGTCTCAGTTACAGACAGCAGGGCAGTCTCGGCGGAGTGTCCACTTTTGAAGCCTGACTGATTGTCATCCAGCAGATTGTTCTGTGAGAGGTAGGCAGAGATTTGAGTGAAAACTGCCCTTTCAATTGTTTTTGCCATGAATGGGCTGAGAGAGACTGGTCTGTCGCGTTCTATTTGTGTGGGGTTAAGTGCAGGTTTCTTCAGCAGTGGGGTTCCTCGAGCCTGCTTACACATAGTTGGAAAAGTCCCTGTAAGTAGATATGTGTTAATTATGTGTGTGGATCCAGGTAGGATGGACGGAGAGATGGCCTGTAGAAGGTGAAAAGGAATGGGGTCAAGGGAACAGGTGGTGGGGTGGTTGGAGAGGAAGAGTTTAGTGACCTCAGTGTCAGTCAGAGGAGTGAACATAGAGAAAGAAAAGTTGCATACAGGAGACAGGTGTTTGACAGGGTGTGGTGCAGATGTAACGGGAGCCAGCTGGTAGATAGCTGTGCAGTGTGTAATCCTCACTATCCTGACCTCAAGAGGTGCACTAGCGACTGACGCTAGAGGCTGTAGCCTTTAGCCTCCTTGTTAGAGCACCCGCCTCCCACGCTGGAGACGTTGATTCGAGTCCCGTTCGGAGCGGGGTGAGTAGGACCAGTTACAATGGTGCCGTGACCCGGATGGGAGTGAGATTTAGGGGGTGAGTGTAACGGGAGCCAGCTGATAGATAGCTGTGCAGTGTGTAATCCTCACTCTCCTGACCTCAATAGATGCACTAGCGACTGGCGCTAGAGGCTGTAGCATTTAGCCTCCTTGTTAGAGCACCCGCCTCCCAGGCCGGAGACGTTGGTTCGATAATAGGAGGTTTTTGCAGATTTAATTTTATCTGTAAAAGTTGCAAGCAGAAGCTGATACTTACCTAGATCTACTTGATCTTTAGATTTCTGCCATGTATTATAGACCATATAGGATAGACAAATGTATTATCATTTATAGACACTGTTTATTAAAGAACTATTTACATTTGAGTGCATTCCCATTTTTTTTATATTTTTTAGTTACACGTATTTTTTTTATATGATTTATAGTTTTTCTTCTCCCTTATTCTAGTCACCACAGTTACAGCAGGTTATGTTATGTTATTCTGCTAATAAAGTCCTGAAGGCCTATCACCTTTGTAACAGCTGGAATAAAACATTTGAAAGTGAAGATTAACACAAAGTTAGGTCTAAATAAAAATAAACTGTACAGAAAAATTTATGGGTGGGGGTGGTGCAGCAAAACCAGTAGCGGTTCTAGCTTGTTTTGCGCCCTGGGCAAACCTGCTTCAATGCCCCCCAAAGTTGTTGACCTTTGGTGTTGATTGTAAATGAGAACACCCCCAAAATTGTTGACCGCAAGATGCTACCCTGGGCAACTGCCCATATTGCCCATGCCTAAATCCACCACAGAGCAAAACTCATGAAAATGAAATGTAATGCACAGTACTTTAACTACTTATTCTTTTAAATTAACTGTTTTCAAGTACCCAAATAAATATTTCACATAATATGGTCATTTCATTTCTACATCTGCCACAACCAGTCTTGGGATTTTGTTAGTTACTAAATTAATAGATAGAGCAGCACTTTGTTTGACTGATAGATCTTGTGGTAACTTTTTGCCTTAAGAGGTTTTGGATTCTGATTAACCCAAATATAACTTTTAATTTTAATAAAACATGATTGCACCTGTACATCAGTGTATGGGTGTTTAAAATAAAATGCAATAAAAGATGTGAGAAGGGAGGGGAGAATAGCTCAAACACAGACACATTTATTGACAGTTCTGAATATGCGCCGAAGCACTCATGAACGATATGACACACTGAAGATGAATCATATGGATTATATACATACCTGACAACAGCTCTTTCAAAAAAAGTATCTAATATTCATTCAGTGAATACTTGGAAAAAAACTGAGAAATTCATCTTTTACCTCTTTTTTCCCACGTATTTGTCAATGTGTTCATTGTTGTTGAGGAAATTAGCTCATCAACCCTCGAGATCCCAAACACAGTACACAAGCTTCAATAGTAGGCAGGTAATTGGCCGATGCTGTGATTGGCTGTTGTTGTAAACAATCACGGGGTTGCTGCTGTAAACAATCAAGCTATGGGTTTGTTGTCATTTGTGCATTCAGTGAGAATTTTGGCAGTTTGCACGAATAAACCCCAGCCAATACAATGGCAAAATTAACGATAATACATTTAAATTTATATTTGATACATTTGGATACTGAAGCTGGGGTGGCAGATGGGTGGCAATGTTTTTTCCCCATGCCACCCCTAATGGATTGGTAGTAAATGGAGTAAATAACCAGCATTGGAATTGACATCCTAAATACATATATTTTTAAACATTAACATATTAATATTAAAAATATTTAACATTGCCTTTATTCTTGGAATGTGTAAATGTTTTTTTTTATACAAAATCAGATGAAAAGATGTCTGCATTTTACGATATTAGGAGAAATATCACGATCTCATATCACGCTTATATATTCAAAGCCTACATTGGCTGTTCACTACCACATTCAATTCAAGATCCTCCTCATCACATTTAAAGTGTTACATGGTCTTGTTCCTCCATACATTTCTAATCTCATTCATCCATACACCCCAGCTCGCTCACTTAGGTCCACGGACTCCAGACTACTACAGGTACCACGGTTGAAGCTTTCATCCTTCAGTGGCAGGGCTTTCTGTATCTCTGCACCCTCATTATGGAACTCCATTCCTCTTTCACTTCACAACCTCATGACCCTACAAGAATTCAAAACCCAACTCAAAACATATCTCTTGTTCAGTTGCTACTCCATGTGATATTGTTGTGTGAATTGTGTATAACCTTGTTATCTCTGTAATTGTGTCTCTCTGAATTGTAAAGTGACCTTACCCAGAAAGGTGCTATATAAAATAAACATGTATTATTATTATTATTACTATTATTATTATTATTATTATTATTATTATTATTATTATTATTATTATCTATACAGAAGTGCTTCTTCCACTACAAAGTCAAAATACAGATTGTTCTATGTATTTGATACATATTTGTTTAATCTCATTATTGATCAATCTCATCAGAATACTGTGTACTGTACATGATCTCTTATAGTCCTATGCTTGAACATATTTTGGGAGGTAACTATGATCATTTAAACCTCACTTATCAAATTTTAGAGTACATTGTTTTTATACATAAAAACAGTGAGATCAAATAAAAGTCGTGGGTTTTTTTACACAAAAGGCGCTGCACCAGCTTCAGCTTCAGAATAATGATGTCACCTGAACTCGAAGGAATGTCCCTGCGCATGCGCGGGAGGGAGAAGCGCGTGTGACATAAATAAAGCGTGCACTCAGCCCCAATATGCACTGGAAACTGGCGACAGATTCTGGGATTGCAAGAAATAATTTATTCCGAAAGAAATATGGGATATGTTACATAAACCTGTCTTAATTTATTATTCATGCTCTTAAAACTGCTAAATCACATTTGATATAGCCCCTTGAGATGCCCTTGTATCAGTTACAATCTTGCAAGCTAAATAAAGAACTGGTGTGTTAGACATGTCCACACACTGCCAGAAGATGGTGCTCTGTGAATGTGTACAGCGCCAGACTGTGCGTGTGTGTTTGGATGAAAGCTGGGATGGTGGTGATACAGAAAAGCATCTCTGCGCGAACCGCAGTTATTCAATCTATTAGCGCGTGCAGTCACTCGTCCTCAGCCGGTGCTTGTCCCTCTCCAAAACAACATTCAGAGAACACTTCAATTCCCTACCTTCAGCAGGGCATGAGTGCAGTTTCCTTATCCAGCTAAATTTCGGATTTAATACGGGGAGAGGAGAGCGTTGTTCCCTGGACATCATTTGGTGAGTGTACAAAATTATACACACTATTTTAGAGAATCTCAGTGTCTGTTGAAATGGCTTTTATTTTGGTTAAGATGGTGGAAAATATGTAAATTCGACAAAACCTGCCTCGATATAATGAATAAAGAAAAGAAGACCTAGGGTTGTTCAGCCTATTTCTCGATCAGTTTACCACGATATATTTCGGCAACGCAGTTCATTTGTAGAGAATGACCCAAATTTTAAATGGAAGGCATTAATAATATTAAAATGGAATACAGTTTTCCAATTTAAACACCTGAACGAAAGCTTATCGTCACATTCCAGGTAAATGTTGATTCACATAGTCAAAGTCACCTTTTCTGAAGCTAAAGTGCCCACATTTTCCTTAGTAAAATCACATGAAAGTGTTAGTTTATGCTTAAACACTTAACAAAGCTATACATACGATGACAACCACAATAAAAAGCTTTAAATACAAACAACAAACCAGCTGAAATATACATCTTGAACACCTGCTATGCCTTTCCCACCTTTTTCCCCTCAGGAGTTTGCATCCACTCCACAATAAGTTGACATTTTTCAAAGGTAGGCCCTACTCACTTTTCACCTTAAGAAGACTGTATAAGGTCCATACACTGTAAATGAGAATTTGGGATGAAATCCAAGCAGCTGTACATTGTTTCCTACTTTATTTAAAGTAACCCAACAGAGTTTCTGCTGAACAGACACAAATAATATAACATGTCAAGAAGTCTATATGTCCACCCACAGCTCAGTTTGGTATATGAGCTTGTGGCTGCTCTGCAACTATTACTTTGTCATACATTTACGAAAGGACTGCCTTTGAAGTGTCTTGCAAATGTATAAGTAATGTGAAAACCAATAACTTGGTCTGTCAGTCACATCAGGCAATATTTTGAATATAGGAAGTTTGCTGCTCTTTAATGATATGGGGATGTGGTTCATAGCTGTTTACACTAATCAAAAGGATTGTAGCCAAAGGACTTCATGTGAAAATCCACTTCAAATAATCCGCCTTATAGAGGCAATGTTATGCCCTGTGTGCCCATATGTCAAGATTGTTGTTATCAGCCATATCATACCTGTAGCTCAAGACTGGTTGTCCACTGATGCCAAGTAGGGTTGAGCATAGCCAGAACCTGGACTGGAGACCTCCTGGGAAAACTAAGGTTGCTGCTGGATAAGGTATTAGGGAGGCCAGCAGGGGGTGCTCACCCTGCAGTCTGTGTGGTTTCTAATGCCCAAGTATTGTGACAGGAACACTATACTCTAAAAAGGCACCGTCCTTCAGCTGAGAAATTAAACTGAGGTCCTGACTCTCTGTGGTCATTAAAAATCCCAGGACAGTTCTTGTAAAGAGTAGGGGTGTAACGCTAGTGTCCTGGCCAAATTCCCCCTTGGGCCCTTCTCAAGCATGGCCTTCTAATAATCCCCATCCATTAATTGGCTCTATAACTCTACTCTCTCCTCTCCACCAATAGCTGGTGTGTGGTAAACGTACTGGCGCACTATGGCTGCCATCACATCATCCAGGTGAATGCTGCACACTGGTGGTGTTTTGAGGATATTCCCCTGTTCACTGTGTAAAGCGCTTTGAGTGTAGTATCAGAAAAGCACTATATAAATGTAACATTCATTGTTGTTCACGAAGGCATTAATTGACATTTAGGTGTGAGTATTTTTACAGTGCTGGAAAGGAGGTGAGGCAGCTTTTCCATTAGAGGGGAATACTGTATTTATCCAGAGGGCTGATCTTTCTATGGGGTGCCTGCCTGATCACATCTGCGAATGAGCTCATTGACTGAGCGGTGTGCAGCAATAGATGGTGAGGGACAAGGATCAAAGGCGTGTAATGTAATCTACAGGGTGCTTGATGCTGTTCTCTGTAAATTTCATGGTTTTGCATGAAATGCATGATGCTTGTAGCATGCTGATGGGATCAAGGACGTTTAAAGCTGAGAGACCCTGTTTATCCACCATCTCCCTTATCTTGTTGTTTGTCAATAACTGAAAGTACACACATTTAAAGACGTAATAAATGGCTTCACTCAATTTTGCCTTTATTTTTTGAGCTGTGTCCGAAATCACTCACTTGTTCACTCATTCACTATTTCCTGTAGTGGATGTCAGTCAGTACACTATATCAGCAAAGATTGTACAAAATAATTGAGCGATTTTGAACACTGGGGTATACACAGTGTTGGAGAGAGCCCTGGAGCTGAAACAACTTTGGATAATTATAATAGTAATAATAGCAATACTTGTTTTTCTTTATAAAATGGTACACAATAAATCCTAATTCTGTTTGCATGTAAACTGTCATGAAATTGTTTATTTCCACAATGAGTAAAATGGTAATAAAAAACAAGATTAAACATATTTGAACAAGCATACATTGTTGTATTTCTTTTTTAATATCTTTAAATTCTATCCAAGCTGGGCTGCGTTTCTGGGCATAGAGAAGAGATGACCATGTGCGCATAGCACCCTCATGCAACCACAATACAGTACTAATGTTATTAATAGCATAACATCCATTGATTAGATGGATACATTACCTGATTGCAATTACCTAATATTTGAATCAGTATCCAAATTATTTCAAATTTGAGTTAACAATAATATTACCTCAGTGAATTAGTGAAGAAAGAAATCCCTTGGTATTAATGGCAGAAAAAAACACATAAATAATGACCTCATCATCTAAACAATTCAATCTGTAAAAACAAATCATAAATGTAAACATTTATCTGTATAATTTTGGCTTGCTATATTTTAATTTGTTATTTTTAATCAATTAATGATTTGTCAAAAAGTAAAGCACTACAGCGAATGCAGGGATGGCTGGCCATCGGGAACACCAGTAATCAAAATCTAAGGTACCATTCATTCTGATTATATAGCTTGGAAGAGCAAGGATATTTTTTTTTTTATATAACTCCGATTGTGTTTGGCAGAAAGAAGAAAGTCATATACACCTAGGATGGCTTTAGGGTGAGTAAATTATGGGATAATTTTCATTTTTTGGTAAACTAACACTTTAAAGGCTCTGTGCATTCTAAACAGTGTGAGGTCACTGTAAACCCTAATGCTCAAAATACTGCAATTAATAGTTTTGAGTAGAGAAAAATTAAATCATACAAATTAGTTCAAATAAATGTACCTATTTTGAACTTTCTTTTGTGTTCATAAGTGACATATTTTAAGTAACCTGACTAGTTTTATTTTCAGTTAATGAACTTGCCTCTTTACAGTAAATTTACAGGAAGTTAAATTTAACTGAAACTGGGAATGGTATTTCTATTTCTATTTTTTAAACCTGGGAGTTTATTAACTTAAATTTGATGTATCCGATTGCCTAACATTTTGAGTTCTAACTTATTATGGTTTACAGTGAGGAAAACATTGCATCATTCACAATGGTAATTACAGGCTTTTCAATCCACACAACACCATTCTAATTACATTGCTGTTAGTAACACCACCTATAGAAACTCTAATGTTTTGGCAGAAATATTGTATATATTTATAAAACATTTTAATGTAATTATAATTATATTAAATATTGTATATTAGAGGAATATAAATCACTTTTATGACAGTTGTTGTTATGCATGTGTAACCTTGGGCTAAATATAAAACAAAACCAACTACGCCACCTGGGTTACTTCTCCACCCAGGAAAGTATAAAACAAAACACAAAATACCCCAAAAAGAATCAAAGGATTACAAAAATAGGAAGGACCCTGCTGGTTCGGAGGGCGTCAAAGACAGAGACGTGACTTCCAAAAGTATACAAAGTTTATTTTGCACAGGAAACATTCATTTTAAAACATCCTAAAAATAGATCTCATATACAGTTTACCAATTAAATACCCACAGTTGATAAAAGACCGTAATTAATCCACTTTAGCCGAATAGACAAACCACACAACAATCAGTGAACAAAAAGTTATTAAAGCCAGTGAAAAATAAAGCACGATCAAAAGAAAGCAAAAACACTCCTCTTCGGCTAAGCCTCAATATCACAGGTCAGATAAATCACATGCGGACATACCATGGCAAACACAATTTTAATACCAAATAAAAGCAAAGAAAAGATTACATAAACATCAGAACGGACATGATATTTAACATCACAATTAATAATATTTAAGATCTTTCAGGCTGCTTTTACGGACCAAACTACTCGCGTGTTTAGTGTACTTTAATAGTCCATATAAAACACGCAGGTCCAATAATTCAACAACCTTCATACAGACCGATTAGAGCAGAAGCCGTGAAAGAGCTCGATCACTGCAACAGTTCGAAACCACAAACGTCCACTCACTGCAGCCAGCCGTGCAAACAGGACAAAACGCAACACCAATGAGTATAAAGCTTATGAAGAAAACAGCAGCTAGCGCTCTGGACCACACCTACAATAATAAAATAACAGCACAAATAGTGCATCAATTTCACAATATTTCCCCCCTCATAGAATATGAGAAAACCCCAATAAATTGTCTTACCTCATAGGTGAAAGATAGATTACAGTGCGCTTTATGCAACCTGCGCTCGCCACTTCACGCACACACACCTCTCTAATGACAACACATATTTAGAATATAATCTACAACTGAAAAAGAGCAATAAGTCAAACGACTCACCAGGGAATAGCCACAGGAAATATCACCATATAGCCCTCTGTTACACGCAGCACGGAGAAGAATGACAACGATGCATTTAAACCAACTCTTTATGAAGCCACCGGGACCCAACGAACCTCCTTAATTGAGCCACACAGGTGTGCTCAATGTCACGCCGTGGCTCAATGCCAGTAGGTGTATCTTCCCATTAAGAAACTACTTCTGAGCTAAGAGTCAAAAACAACTTAGAAACACTCAACCTGTCACATTCTACCCCCTAGTTTTTAAATTCGTCGACCCGACGAAATTAACTCCAAGGTCTAAAAAGAGTAGAAACCCCCTGAGCAACAATTACTTGCGAATTCACACTACCCCCTCTACCTCCCATTGTCTCTGGCAAATGATTGGCATTGGAATGGTAGCCTGCAGTTTTTCGGGTGGTCCGACGTAGCGATGCTTCTGCAGTAGTGGTGGTACCCTCGGATGCCACTGAGGGATTACGAAGCAAAGAATCATGGACCAGAGGAGGCTCAGGAACTCTACTAGATGACATGGGGACACCATGAGGGCTGTGGGGCAGGAGTGGGGCACAACTTGGAGGTGCCTGAACAGCAATGGGTACCATCACCGGAGGAGGAACTTCCCGCTCTGCCGACACCACTAACCACGTTTCATCCAATATATCGTCCTCTCCAGAGTCCACCGACGCTTGATCCGACTCTGAAAGGAGAGGGTTAAGAGGTTCTGCCCGATTCTGGCCAGCCGGTTGAGCTCTTAACAAAGTACGATGCACATGTCTAACTTTCTCCAAATCTTCAACAGGAGCAATAGTGTACACCGACCCGCCTAATGCCGGGGCTCGCAGCACTTTATAAAGAACAGAACCCCAGCGATCCTGGATCTTTGCCCGCCCTCGCACACAAAGGTCCGCAGATACACCAGCTGGCCTTGGCTCAAAGGATCATCCCGTACTCCCCGATCATGCCGCTCTTTTCTGCGTTCCGCTGCAATCTTCATGCGACTTCCAGCTCCATCAAAGGCCACTTGAAGTCTAGCTTGATGGTCATAAATCCAGTCATGGACACTGCCCTGAGTAGGAGTCTCAATTCTACCCAAGAGAAAGTCAACAGGCAATTGTGGATCTTGCCCAAACATTAAAATATATGGAGATTCACCGGTAGACTGGTGTGGAGTAGTGTTATAGGAGAAAACTACTTGAGGGAGATATGCTGCCCAGTTCTTCTTCTTGCAGGAAGGTAGAGTACGCAGCAGATTGTGCAGTGTGCGATTAAATCGCTCACATTGACCATTTCCAGTAGGATGGGCTGGGGTGGTCCGACTCCGTTCAATACCATACAATGCACACAACTGATGAATAAGGGTGCTTTCAAAGTTCCTCCCCTGATCCGAGTGGATACGACTGGGAACACCAAACTTGTAAAACCACTCATTAACCAACACCTTTGCCGCCGTAGAGGCTCTCTGGTCACGAGTAGGCACAGCCTGGGTGTATTTAGAAAACACATCCGTCAGGACAAGAACATTCTCCATTCCATTCTGTGATGGCTCAATCAAGGTGAAATCAATGGCCAGAACTTGATTAGGCTTTGAAGCCAATAAATGACCCATATAGGTCTGCACTCGAGGGAAGACATCCTTAGCAACAGTACAACGTTCACATTGGTGGCACCAACGCTTCACATCCTCACCCATACCTGGCCAGAAACACCTTTGTCTCACTAGCTCTGTTGTACGTTCCATGCCCTGATGGCCATGCTCATCATGAAGCTGCTGCATCACCATAGTCTTTAACGATGTCGGGAGCAAAAGCTGAAGAAAGGCCTCACCGCCCTGGGGATGGTAACACTGACAGTACAACACACCATCCTTCACCCGTAATCGTTTCCACTGCTTCAGGAGTTTACCTACATCTGCACACAATCCCTGCTGCTCTTCACGCGACGGGTATTTCCCTCTTCTCCACAGCTTCAGGAATTCTCCCAATGCTGCATCTGCCTCCTGTAGCCCATGTAAATCGGCAGCAGAATAGCCAGGGAAAGCAGTAATGGATGCTTGTACACCTCTTTGAGGTCAGATAGAAGCGACTTGTTGGAGGGGCTCTGGCAGGGAACTTCCCGGATTCATATATTCCAGCCCAAGTCCAGCAGGGTGCTGTCGGGAGAGTGCGTCAGCATTCCGATTACTCCGGCCAGAACGATACCTAATGCTGAAGTCAAAAGCAGCGAGTTGGGCAGCCCACCTCTGTTCTAAAGCACCAAGTTTAGCGGTATTGAGGTAACTCAGAGGATTATTATCCGTGTAGACCACACACTTGTGTCCAAGTAGATACTCGCGAAATTTCTCAGTCATTGCCCATTTAAGGGCAAGAAATTCCAGTTTCATGGAACTATAATTGGACATGTTCCTCTCCGACGGCCTTAAACCACGACTCGCATAGGCTAGTGGTCGAACTCTGCCCCCCTGTTCCTGTGACAGAACTGCTCCCAATCTGCTATAACTGGCATCCACTTCTAAGATAAATGGTAAAGAGAAGTCAGCATAAGCCAACAGGGGAGCACTCACCAACTGTTGCTTCAGGGTATCAAAACTCCGCTGACACTCCTCTGTCCAGACCTCCCGGCAAGACCGGGCTGGGCCCTTCCTCTTAGCTCCAGTCAGGTCAGCTACTAGGCGATGAAGCGGGCGGCCACTTTAGCAAAACCCTCCACAAACCGTCTGTAATAGCTTGCAAAGCCAAGAAACGACCGAAGTTCTGAAACCTGTTGTGGAGGCTGCCAATTAGCAACTGCCTCAATTTTCTTCGGATCGGTAGCCACCCCCTGGGCAGTAATCAAATGCCCCAAGTAGTTCACCTCAGACTGGAAGAACGAACATTTCTCCAATTTGGCCTTTAAGCCTTCTTGTTGTAGACGCTTCAGGACCACCTCCAGCTGCTGCAAGTGCTCAGACACTGTGGAAGAGAACACTATAACGTCATCCAGATAAAGCAACAAGGATTGAAAATGTTGCGAGCCAAACATGCGCTCCATCAGTCTCTGAAATGTACTAGGTGCATTGCACAGGCCGAAGGCCATCCTATTCCACTCGTATAACCCAAAAGGGGTGCAGAAGGCAGTCTTCATCCTGTCCTTCTCAGCCACAGGGACCTGATTGTAGCCACTAGCAAGATCCAGTGTAGTGAACCACCTGGCACCTGCGAGAGCATCTAAGGATTCCTCAATTCTAGGTAAAGGAAACAAATCTTTTCTGGTCTTACTGTTAAGTTGACGATAGTCAACACACATTCGCAGGCTACCATCCTTTTTCTTCACCAGGACAATGGGAGAGGCATAGGGGCTACTACTTTCTCTTATAATTTGAGTTTCCAGCAACTGATTAATATGAGCCTTAACGGCTTCATATTCTGAGGGCGGAATACGTCTATACCTCTGTCTAACTGGAACCTCATCAATCAAGGGAATATCGTGTGTGATCAAAGTAGTACAGCCCAAATCGCTGTCATGTGCTGAAAACACAGAAGAGTACTGGGATAGTAAAGCCCTGACCTCACACTGTTCTTCAGCGGTCATTGCAGACAGATCAACAGAATCGATCTTGTCTTGTATGGGACCTAGAGTCACCTGGGAAGAAACTGTGGCCTGCAAACTCAAGGGGACATCCTCTACACCTTGGGGTAAACTCACCACAGTTACTGGACTAATGGTACCAAGAACGGTTCGTGCATAGAGGTTAACATCCACTACTCCTACGTTAATTACTGGAATATAAGCCTGTCCACGAACTACTTTAACAATGGCAGGGGAAGCCAGAAGACCAGCTGCTAACCCACCACTAGAAGGCTCAAATACTACAGTCAATCCAGTGTGTTGCTGAGAACAAGTAGCTGCAATAAACTTCATGGTACCACCGGGCACACAAATACACCTGCCTCCTCGAACCCGAACTCGGGCAGAAGAATCTGAAGGGGCATGAACTTGAACTTGATGGCACTTCTGTAGGGCTTGTTGCCAAGGATTAGGGGTATGCTGCACTAAAGCAGTTTCAAAGAGAGTCGGCCCATATTGCCCAAACAATTCGTGATAACATTCTCGAATAACATTCATGCCCAAAATACCGGAGACCTGAGTAGAAGTACCTGGGGAATCTTTAACTATCAGCACGCCACGTTTAGGAATCACTTTACCAAAGACTTCCACATCCAGTTCTAAATAGCCTATGTATGGAATATCTAAGCCATTAGCAGCCTTAAGCTGCAACCAATGGCATGAGTGAAGTTTTTCCAAACCCCACGGCTCAAAGTTCTGCAGATAAAAACTTTCAGTCACCGTCAACACCATCGAACCAGTGTCTAACAAACAGGGGACTAGCACCCCACCAACATTAACCGTTACATGGGGGCATGGTGACAATAAAGGGGCCGTGTGCTCTACAACGGGAAAAACAGCATCGGAGCCCAACACATACCCTTCTGAACTGTGGCTCGGGAGCACAGAAGGTTCTAGTTTTCCTGAAAGGTAACAGAGGGCTGGAGCCTTAACACTTCGGGCTGAGGATGACGTAAGGGTGAGGGATTAACCCTCGATGACCAATTTTGAGAAGTACATTCACGGGCAAAATGGCCAGGCTGTTGGCACTTCCTACAGATAACTGCATTCCTATTAAAGGTACTTGAAGGCACTCTTGAGGCATTTTGAAGTGAAGCTACATTACGGGTTAACTGATCAAGCTGCTCTTGGTGCTTTTTGAGCATCTCTTTTAGCTCCGATAATTCAGAGCTTGAAGTTGGCGCTGACCCATAAACCCCATACTGCAGCCCAGAAGTAGAAGAGGTTGAAAAACTACGATCCCTGGTACACCTCAACATGCCCTCCCGTTCCCATCTAATGGCTTCCCCCCTAACATCAAGTAAGGTAGCCCTAGGGTTTTGGCGTACTAACTGTTTCAATTCCCTTCGAAGGGCAGAATCCAACACATACTCAACAAATTGGTCACGCAAAAGGACATCAGAATTGGGCATACCATTTGGAGCATTTTTAGTTACTTTGGACATCAAGCCAAAAAAACCGTGTGAAAATTCCTGAAGTGACTCCCCCTCTAGCTGTCGTCGAGAGAAGAAACTCTCCTGCAAAACAATATATGAATCCGGGCAGCCGTACAACTCAGTAAGTATTTGAATAACTTTATCTGGATCTTCCCGGTCTTCACTGGGCCTAAATTTTATTTCCTCCCTAGCTTCTCCCTCTAAATGGTCATACAGGAAGTGTGCTTTGTCAAAAGTGGATAAATGGCGAACACGCATACAGGCCTTCACTTCCTCTAGCCAATCAGCCAAAGAAATTCCGGTGCGGCCTCTAAAAACAGGACATTTCCTCTCCCTAGGGACATAAATTAACCTTTCGGTCACCACTGAATTACCATTGGAGAAAGACCTTGGGCCCATATCAGACGCCGCCCCCCTATGATTAAACTCAGAGGGCGCAACACTAGGACTTGCCTGGACCTCAGAACGTTCTTGCCGCAGGCGTTCATTATCAGCCTTAAGTTCGGCCACCAAGTCTCGCAATTGCTGCATCTCATCCTCCATAGTGACAGTCTAAATGACAGAAAAAAAACACAAGAGAGGAAAGTACAAGAATTCTAATGCGCTAGCTGCTGTTTTAAAAAAATATATTAATATCACAAAAAAACAAAAATAATAAAGTCACGTCTCTGCTTTACACGCCAATCGTACTCCTGCCGACTGCGCCAAGATTGTAACCTTGGGCTAAATATAAAACAAAACCAACTACGCCACCTGGGTTACTTCTCCACCCAGGAAAGTATAAAACAAAACACAAAATACCCCAAAAAGAATCAAACCCAAAAGGATTACAAAAATAGGAAGGACCCTGCTGGTTCGGAGGGCGTCAAAGACAGAGACGTGACTTCCAAAAGTATACAAAGTTTATTTTGCACAGGAAACATTCATTTTAAAACATCCTAAAAATAGATCTCATATACAGTTTACCAATTAAATACCCACAGTTGATAAAAGACCGTAATTAATCCACTTTAGCCGAATAGACAAACCACACAACAATCAGTGAACAAAAAGTTATTAAAGCCAGTGAAAAATAAAGCACGATCAAAAGAAAGCAAAAACACTCCTCTTCGGCTAAGCCTCAATATCACAGGTCAGATAAATCACATGCGGACATACCATGGCAAACACAATTTTAATACCAAATAAAAGCAAAGAAAAGATTACATAAACATCAGAACGGACATGATATTTAACATCACAATTAATAATATTTAAGATCTTTCAGGCTGCTTTTACGGACCAAACTACTCGCGTGTTTAGTGTACTTTAATAGTCCATATAAAACACGCAGGTCCAATAATTCAACAACCTTCATACAGACCGATTAGAGCAGAAGCCGTGAAAGAGCTCGATCACTGCAACAGTTCGAAACCGCAAACGTCCACTCACTGCAGCCAGCCGTGCAAACAGGACAAAACGCAACACCAATGAGTATAAAGCTTATGAAGAAAACAGCAGCTAGCGCTCTGGACCACACCTACAATAATAAAATAACAGCACAAATAGTGCATCAATTTCACAATATTTCCCCCCCTCATAGAATATGAGAAAACCCCAATAAATTGTCTTACCTCATAGGTGAAAGATAGATTACAGTGCGCTTTATGCAACCTGCGCTCGCCATTTCACGCACACACACCTCTCTAATGACAACACATATTTAGACTATAATCTACAACTGAAAAAGAGCAATAAGTCAAACGACTCACCAGGGAATAGCCACAGGAAATATCACCATATAGCCCTCTGTTACACGCAGCACGGAGAAGAATGACAACGATGCATTTAAACCAACTCTTTATAAAGCCACCGGGACCCAACGAACCTCCTTAATTGAGCCACACAGGTGTGCTCAATGTCGCGCTGTGGCTCAATGCCAGTAGGTGTATCTTCCCATTAAGAAACTACTTCTGAGCTAAGAGTCAAAAACAACTTAGAAACACTCAACCTGTCACACATGGTTACTGTTTTTCGTGACTAACCATCGTAATGAGAAGCATGGTTTTATCTATGGTTACATAATCTTATTAATACCACTGTTAAACTCTGATACAATGCAAGAACTGTGGTAAATTGTCCTAAGAGCAAGTGTAAAGAGAATGTAACAAGAGCTTTAAAGCCTGGACCCATTCATTAATGACGAAGCTATGAGTTTTTCACCCCTGTATGAGTTTCCCCACCCCTCTAGGCCTCTTAGGTCTTGCGTACGTGTTTGCCACTATAGGGCCGGGTACAAATATAGATTTTCCGCTTAATCATGATCTTCATTTGAACGATTGTGATGTTGATTCTTGAAATCCTAAGATCACTGTTTTATTCTATGCGCAGTCCTCTAAATTAATTGGAATTGAAAGCTTGTGTATCAGAATCGAGTTGGATCATGATACCGTGATGTATCCTGATAGATCGAATCGCAATATATTCAATTTTGGCTTGTATCGTATTGTGAAGTGGCTGGCGACAAACAGCCCAATGGCAGCAGCCAGAATTAAATAAATTATTGTTGTAATGAATGAAGCTGCAAACTGCACATTTCTCTCGCTCGTGCTCTTTCTATGAGACATTTTGGGATACACATCAAACCTCATTTTGAAAACTTGGATATTAGGGGTTGTATTAAACGTGCTTAACAATAAAGAGGACAAAATCATCTTTTAAAAATACCTCTAAATGACATTCACTGAATTAAAGGAAAAAAATCTATTTTATTAATTTGAATTCAGTAAAGAAATTCACAGCAAAAAATCCTATTGTTATCAAGAGTTGTTGTCTTGTTTTCCACTTAAAATTGTCTAAACATCCTTAAAACAAGATACATTTACTTTAGAGCAAATTACAATATATTTAGACTTGCTTTAAGAGAATGTATTAAATATAAGTGTATTTTGTATATAAGTGTATTTTTTCACTTTATTATACTTTTGTGAGTGCAGTAAAGACAAAATGTACTTCTATTTAAGATCTATTAAGATCTAAAAGCAAGTCTAAATATCTTATATGCTGCTTGTATTTTGAATATTATATTCAACATTCTCAGATAACAATTTTTTCTTCTGCAGTATAGCTGCTAAAGAAAATATATGTTGTTTTAAATGAGTTTTACATATTTATATTGGAAAGCAAGCCAAAACAAAAACAAATCAAAAACGTGTATTGTTGCAGTGTACTGTATAATGGCACATAGACTACCCTCTCTCTGTTCACTTCAATCCATCTTTAACTCTCGCAAAAAAAAGAACTCTTATTAATAAAGCTGTGTATTGCCAATATTCTTCATGATAAGAAATGCACAGTGACACATATATTATGATTCATGAGTCGCTACTCATCATGTTATAATCTAGATGCAGCAAGTACATGCTCGAGGGATGAGCCGCGACAGAGCGTGCCTCAGTCGGGTGCAGTTTCAGTCTCTACCCCTTTGATCGGGACACTCGCGAAACTCATGGAAGAGGGGCTGACCGCACAGAGAAATGCCAGTTTCAGAGTTTGTAGTTATTTACATGACCAGCTTCCTTATTATTTGAACATTAATAAAGCTATAATGCATTATATATAACTGCATTTAAGATGTAATGCCGGGATGATTGCTTTAAAGGGCTACGGCTCCACTTATTACACAATGAGAGTGCTTTTGTATTGACTTATTTTGTATTTTTGTATAATTCCCTTATACTTTGTGATCTACATCACCTTAAGCTGTTTTGAAGATTTAGATTGCATCTGGACTGTAATTCTTTCTCTCTTCAGTCAGGTGCGAGCTGCAGTGCTGCTCTCATGTGTCATCATTTACGTTAAATGAGATCAAACGACTATTCAACAACTACAATTTTTGTCTACAAGTTTTTATTGTCGACGTTGTCGACAATGTCAACTAATCATTTCAGCCCTCTTGGATATTAATCTTGATACTTTATGGCAGATATAGTTCTGCCCTATTCCTCTCCTGGAGTCTGAAAAAGTTAAATATCAGCTTGGATTTAGCTCGCAATAAGAAGGCTGTTACTATTCCAGATGTATATCAACAACAGGTCTTTGACATCAGAAGCCATTTTCCTCATCATAAATCTATATACACAGATAGGTCTAAAGTGGACAACTATGTATCTGCAGTGGCAGTGATTGGTCATCAGCGATATGGCATTTGCATTCCAGAACAAAGTTCTATATTTACAGCTGAGGCCTGAGCTTTGCTTATAGGCCATATTGAAAATTTTCAACTGATTCAAAATATTGCCTGCAAGCACTTGAATCGTTAAAGACTGATCACCCTATTATTGTTCATATTTGAGTAAAAGTAGACTAGCAAGGATTCCCCAAACATAGCAGTCTTTTTGGCAATGAACGAGCATATATTGCTGCTAAAGAGGCCCTTACAACAAAAATCAGAAGGTGTCAGATTCCACCTTCAGACCTCAAGCCCTTGTTGAACTCTTACATATTAAACAAATGGCAAGCGGAATGGAAAAATACGACTAACAAATTATTTGAAAGTAATCCTGGCAAAAGAATCATTCATTCTTTTAAATCTATACATGATCAAGTGGTACAAACAAGGTGTCGCATAGGTCATACTAGACTGACACATACATGGGTTTTTATTGAAGGGTGAGGAACCACCAAAATGTCATCATTGTAATATTATTTTGACAGTTTTTTTTGTGTGTGTGTTTTTTAATCTATTTCATGAAAACCTCTAAAGAACTGGAATCGTTATTGCATTACACTTATGTTGAATGTGTTATTTTGAACCTGTCCCTTTAGGTGGTGATGACTTCAATGATTCATGCTTAATGAGTGGGCAAAAGTGACAGTCTGTTTTATGCTTGTCATTGCCCACCAGTGGATAATGTTTGTAAGCTATATCCTATATAAACTCAGCAAAAAAAAGAAACCCTTTTCAGGACACTGTATTTTAAAGATAATTAAAAAAAATCCAAATAACTTTACAGATCTTTATTGTAAAGGGTTTAAACAAACTTTTCCATGCTTGTTCAATGTACCATAAACAATTAACGAACATGCACCTGAGGAACGGTTGTTAAGACACTAACAGCTTACAGATGGTAGGCAATTAAGGTCACAGTTATAAACACTTATGACACTAAAAAGATCTTTCTACTGACGCTGAAAAACACCAAAAGAAAGATGCCCTGTTTCCCTGCTTATCTGCGTGAACGTACCTTAACCATGCTGCATGGAGGCATAAGGACTGCAGATGTGGCCGGGCAATAAATTGCAATATCCGTATTGTGAGATGCCTAAGACAGTGCAACAGGGAGACAGGAAGGACAGCTGATCATCCTCGCAGTGGCAGACCACGTGTAAAAACACCTGCACAGGAATGGTACATCCGAATATCACACCTGCGGGACAGGTACAGGATGGCATCAACAACTGCCCGAGTTACACCAGGAACACACAATCCCTCCATCAGTGCTCAGATTGTCCGCAATAGTCTGAGAGAGGCTGGACTGAGGACTTGTAGGCCTTTTGTAAGCGTCAGCGTCGGTAGAAAGATCTCTTTAGTGTCATAAGTTTTAGGCAGGTCCTTACCAGACATCACCGGCAACAACATCGCCTATGGGCACAAACCCACCTTCGCAGGACCAGAAAGGACTGGCAAAAAGTGCTCTTCACTGACGAGTCGCAGTTTTGTCTCACCAGGGGTGATGGTCGGACTCGTGTATATCTTCGAAGGAATGAGCGTTACACTGAGGCCTGTACTCTGGAGCGGGATCGATTTGGAGGTGGAGGATCCTTCAAGGTCTGGGGCGGTGTGTCGCAGCATCATCGGACTGAGCTTGTTGTCATTGTAGGCAATCTCAACACTGTGTGTTACAGGGAAGACATCCTCCTCCCTCATGTGGTACCCATCCTTCAGGCTCATCCTGACATAACCCTCCAGGGTGACAATGAACCAGCCATACTGCTCCTTGTGTGCAAGACAGGAATGTCAGTGTTCTGCCATGGCCAACGAAGAGCCCGGATCTCAATCCCATTGAGCATGCCTGGGACCTGTTGGATCTGAGGGTGAAGGCTAGGACCATTCCCCCCAGAAATGTCCGGGAACATGCAAGTGCCTTGGTGAAAAGTGGAGTAAAATCTCACAGCAAGAACTGGCAAATCTTGTGCAGTCCATGAGGAGGAGATGCACTGCAGTACTTAATGCAGCTGGTGGCCACAACAGATATTGACTGTTACTTTTTGACCCTCAGAAACACATTATTCAATTTCTGTTAGTCACATGTCTGTGAAACTTGTTCAGTTTATGACATACAAATATTTACACATGTTAAATTTGCTGAAAATAAAAACAGTTGAAAGTGAGAGGACATTATTAAGATCATGCAAGTGCTGTGCTGGCCTTATTTAACCGGTACCTGTCATGTCTCACTGTAAATTGCAGAAACTGACTGTTCTGCTTTTAATGTAATTAAGCAACATTTATTTTTGTTGTGTACAGGGTCACCTAGAAAACTTAAGATTTTTAACACAAATACAGTAATGTGAACCACTCTGCGTTTGTCACGAGAGCTCGCAATTTAAGGAGGGCCGGTTGACATGCTCACACTGATCTCGACACTGGACCTCACATTTCACGGTAAGCTTGGTTGATGTGCACGCACAGATAGCAGATTGCAATTTGGCTTCAAAGTCCCCGCGCACATCCTTGTCCCACATGAAAAATGTATTTAGTAATGTTGCTTCATGACCTGATGGAAATCCATATGGACATGGCTACATCTTAAAACATTTTTATAGGCCTATCGATATTTAGCCTATGCGTTGTATCAATAACATCGGATAATTGGTTATTGGATCGATGAATAGTAACACCCCTATCTGTCACAATTGGGCATGACTTTTGATTGACTTCTACTTTTACCATCTCTTCTGTCTCTGAAATCACCATGTGTTTTGTGAGGAAATTGGGAGAAAGTGTTAACTTCGTTTTACAGATATGGGCTAAATAAACAGCTGGATGTAATGCTTATTACTCAGGCCCTTGTTGATACGGAATATTCAGCTTGTGGCCTGGTCATCAGGCATGAATAATCCTGAATAAAAAATGAGAAATTCACATGTTGTGTCTCCAAGTAATTATCATCAGTTATTCAGATAATTCATTCTACTAAATTAATTGAAGTGGCTCTGTGTGTGCTTGTTGTTAACTGTAAGTCTGTAGTCACTGATCCATTTGTGCCTGTCATAGGTTTGGCTGTGCAGATTCCTAATTAGTTTAGCTATCAAGGTCTCCAAAGGCTAATTGTGCATCCAGAAAGCCTGGCATTTAAGAGGCTGTCATCATATTTGTTCTCCTTTATGTTAATTATTTATTTCACGCAGCCCCAGGTGGGGGTTATGTTGTTAGCCATGGGACATATCTGGGTTACACAAAGTGGCGGTTCAGTTTTTATTTGGAGCCACGTGTATTTATTTGCCCTGGAGGCTTTTCCATGTGCACTTTACAGTGAGATATGACAGGTACAGGTTAAATAGGGCCAGCACAGCACTTGCATGATATAATATATAGGATATAGCTTACAAATTTCATCCACCGATGGGCAATGACAAGCTAAAAACAGACTTTTGCCCACTCATTAAGCATGTATCATTGAAGTCATCACCACCTAAAGGGACAGGTTCAAATAACACATTCAATATAAGAGTTTAATGCAATGATGATTTCAGTTCTGTAGAGATTTTCCCGAAATAGATAAAAAAAAAAACATGAATAATAGTGATGCTTGCGTTAGCTAAAACAAAGAGCAGTTCTGTTTTAAATAACAGATGAAAAATTTCACCCTATCCCATGAAGCATTAGTTTGTACTGTATGAATATGAACGAAGTGTGAAATAGATAAGCAGGGCTATTCGATAGCTCAGTTTATGTAATCAAGTTCATGTTAGTTAGACTGTGTTATTACAAGCATTTACTTGTTTTTACCTTCTCACAAGACTAGAAAAATCTGTTGGATGTCTGGCATCAAAGTGGTGTACATCAGAAAAAACACACTTTATTCTCAATGCCAATTACATTATGGTAATGTGTTTTTCGTTTTCTTATTTGTGCTATGAAAATTATTTTTTTTAAAGTAATTTGAGAAAAATTGCTTTTTTTTATTTGTGTAGCTCCATGTTTGGTGGTTTCTTTTGCACACATGATGCAATGTTTGCTTGATATAGTGTTGGTTGTGTTGAGGGAAATAATTCTCTGACCAACTGATCTTCATTTGCTGAGTCAGTGTGTGTGTGTGTGTGTGTGTGTGTGTGTGCGTGTGTGTGTGTGTGTGTGTGCGTGTGTGTGTGCGTTCCTCTGACCATATCGATTTTCTGGAAAGGAAGATGAAAGGGTCTGAGAATGAAACAGCAAACACTCACAAGGGAGAGGAGGGGGTTAATCAAACAGCACTGTGGATTCTCTTCTCCCCAAGCTAAATCCCAGCAAATGCTCTGCCATATTACATTCCTGAGTATGCCTTTATTCTGTCATGATGAGAAACCCAAGACATAACGTAGAATCTCATCTGCTTTGCACATCTTGAGCAGAAAGCGTTCATCACCAGACCTGCTATTTTTAGACTGTTATTTTTAGCTGTGTAGAAAAGTAAATCAGATGCATGGTTGGGCTCCTCCCAGCATGATTGTTACTGACAGTTGGGTTATGCTCAATGAAAAAGATGTCAATGAAGGATAAGAGATTAATCTTGCTGAGCAATCATTTAAATCAAAGATGTCATTCGTACTAGGCTATTACTGTAGTTTTTGCATTCTTTTATTTTAACACCTGTCTCTGGGGTAGTTGCATGATATTCTAAAATGTTGTATTATAGTACATAATATTGTTCATGTGCTCATGCTTAATGAAAAGAAATGCATTGGCTTGGCTGAATTACATATAGTAGGGCTGCCAATCTTTTAAAATATTTAATAAAATTTATTATGGGATGGGTCGATTAATTCTCGCATAGATCAATATTTTTGCTGAGAAATTCCCCCTAAATAAAGATAATCAATAATATATTATTACAACTATATTTATAATATATTAAAATGAAAATAGCATACATGACAAACACTAGTATTGTACATACGCTCATGCTTAATGCAAAAAATGCATTTTCATGACTGAATCAGAGTTGCGATTGATTCAAAGTTTTGAATCAAATTAAATATGTGATGTGCCGTTTAATTTATGCCATATATCAATATTTACATTATTGTGGCAGACAAGTAAAGCAGTCATTAGACAACAACAAAAAAAATGTGGCTTTAGAAGTCAATATTTGTTATATTTCCAGGATGGAATATGCTAAAAAAATAAATAAAAGGGGTGATTTGTAAATTTGATTGTGCTTCATATTGAAAGCACTGCAACATTATTTGATATTTAACCTTTTAAATTTTTTTTTTTAAATACACACTCATTTCAAATCACATGATTGCAACACAGTTCAATGATTGCAAAACTGTTTACCATAGTGTATCTTCACTATGCACATTTGCTACCACCCAGATGCCATCTTTTCCAGGGACATCCCTGCATTTTACAGCAGGATAACTTCAAACCATTTACTGCCTGGATTACAAGTGCATGACTGAGAAAGCAGAGTGTGGGTGCTTGTTGGTGCGGGTTGGCTGCCTGCAGTCCTGACCTATCTACACCTGAGCTAAGAAGTGCAATATATGGCAGCGGAGGCCCCATAAAATTGCGCAACTGAAAACCTGCATAATGGAAGAATGGAGGCAAATTCTGCTTGCTTAACTTAACAAAGTGCCCAATTCATTTATGCATTTGGCAGACGTACATTTATGCATTTGGCAGACGCTTTTATCCAAAGCGACTTACAGTGCAATTATTACAGGGACAATCCCCCTGGAACAACCTGGAGTTAAGTGCCTTGCTCAAGGACACAATGGTGGTGGCTGTAGGGTTAGAACCTGTGAGCTTCTGATTAACAGCCCTGTGCTTTAGCCACTACGCCACACTACGTGGTAAACACTCAACCGTCCAACTTTTTTTGCAGTGTGTTGCAATCATCTGATTGGAAATGAGTGTATATTTAAAAACACATTTTTAAAAATCCAATAAAATATAGTTTTAGCCCTTTCAATTTAGCACAGGGTGATTAGAATTGACTAATCCTTTTGTTTTCATTCAAATTTTCCATTCTGTCCTAACTTTTTTCAGAATTGGGGTTGTAGACTTGAGGGCTTTTCTCACAGGATGCATTTTTCTGTTGTGCCATAAACAGCATTTATTTTACAATGTTGAAACACTGCGTCTTAATTACCGAATTTATGTATGAATACGTCATTATTTTTAGCATACAATATAATAAATCTTTCTGAATTAACAGCCTTACTATTTTGACAAAAATATGCTGCCTAAATGTTGTTATATCACTCTCATTAGCACGATTTATATTCTTTTATGACCTCATGGAATATTCCAAAGCTTTTGCGTGCACAGTGATGGGTACCAGAAATATTAGCCAAGTAAAAGATGACCTCTGGGTTCAGATCTCTTTTTCCCCAGAAGGGAGTGCACAGATTGACTTATTACCTCAACTTTCTCTGGGGGTGCAGGCTGTAGTCATGCTGAACTGCATGTAATTATCAAGGATGAAACCATTTTCCAAGTGTTTGCCTTTTTCCTCCCCTGTCTGATTCTCTCATGCTCTCCACTACAAAACACAAAATGCTCTACTTGATAGACTAGTCGTTTTGCAACCAAACCACAAAGTGATTTGTCCAGAAATCCTTGGAAACAAAACAGACTGTGAATCAGTTTGCATAGAGATATACAGTTACGTGGGCAACTTCTAGCTTTAGAACCCTGCCAGAGCTCTGATAGTGCCTCCAGGAGAGGTCTCCAGCCCAAATGATGTGAGATGGTGGGTGTGCAGCTCATGGGAGACTGCCTTAGGTTTAGAGCTGGTCACTGGGGTGTCGAAACGTAGCAACCATTAGCAACATGGTTATCATGACATCCATCCAGCAGTGAAGAAGCATTCCTGGCTGGACTCCACTGGGAGTTGTGATGGCAGTATTTTGAGGGAACTGGGACAAACCATTGAGACAAAATTGGAGTTTTTGGCAAAGAGGCTTACAGTAGTTAGTGGTGCTAGCTAAGGAATGCATTATTGAGTGTGTTTACGTGCACACCAAAATGCTAATAAATACCAAAAATCATCTTATTCACAAAATCAGCAGCACAAGAAAATACTGTTTACATGAGTCTTGGGATCATTGGATTATTCTCTGCTTTATAAAACAAAACATAAACAGGCATGTGCCCAACACTTGCACACATTGGTTAAGCTGGTAAGAATGCCGGTAAAGGTGTTTACATGCAGTGTGAAATTGTGATAATGGTAGGGATGGGCATTTCAAGAAATTATGTATGTCAAGTAATTTAACATATTCAAAATTTAGTAATTGATTACTTTTGAATTTAAGTTTAACCTCCAACCTTTGAACTGTTTTTTTCTTATATAAAAAAGGGACACTATGCATTAACAACATCTAGATTCAAAAATGGCAAATAAAAAAATAAACATTAGCACTCACATACTGTAGAAGCATACATACATACAAGTCTTTTAAAATTATATAATCACTTTAAATAATGACATAATTTTCAATTTTGTGTGAACTATTCCTTTAACAATGTCATGCATCCATTACGATTGTGCACAGTTATAATTTTTAACTTTTGGTTAACCACAAGGTTTCATGAACGATTAATATATTTTTCATCTGGAGTTGGGACGTGGGAAAATAAAATAATGTGTATTATGATGGAATTTCCTTAAACTACTCAAAACAGCTGCAAATAAAGTGCACAGTGAGCTATAAGTCTATCTATGAGTGAGCTGACGAGAAAATCTCGTTGGTTTGTCAGAACTCGTCGAGCTTGGGTCAGGTTGCAGACCTGTATTGCACATGTAGAATAACCGAATGGTTTGGCCTGTCGTGAATATTAAATAACCGCCTGATCACGGTTATTTGATCTTACAGCGGTTATTTGATCTAACCGTGATTATTGTGCACTTCAAATTCCAATCACATGTTAATGACCAAATAAGGGAATTGTAAGCGAATATACGTACAGTATTAATGCCATGAACAGCGGTGTGTCATTCAGTTGAACTCCAAGCATCACTGTGGTTGTTCTTAAGGTGTATGAAACACAAATACACCTTAAATATGACAATTTCTATGACAATCGGTCTTGAAAGCGAATCGGTTACCTAACGTAACCTCGGATCTCTCTAGATGAGGAAACGAGTATTGCGTAAGCTAGCTTAAGCTACGGGAAAGATTCATCTTTTCTGAGATATTGAAGCCAAAAAATTATCCTTAATTTTGTATCATTTGTCAACGCAGTGCAGCAACTGCAGACCTTGAGCGGGCTAGCTAGCGAGCTCATTGGTTGCTCCGCGGCAACTGCTGCAGCCTATAGACGAACTTGGGCGAACTTGCGTCCAATGAGGAAGCGTCCGCGCTACTGCATCAAAGCCTGCCAAAATGGCCGTGGCTAGAGTGCATATAAGCGTAGTTCATGAGGCTGGAACCCTGGTTTTCATTGAATGAAGCGAAAGTCACTGCGTGGCGTGAGCACGGCCGGTTACGCAATACTCGTTCCCTCATCTAGAGAGAACCGAGGTTACGTTAGGTAACCGATTCGTTCTCTTCACGAGAGGTTCTCTCAGTATTGCGTAGCTAGCTTACGCTACGGGAACCCATTGTCAACGCTGTGACGCCAAGCATCCACTGCATGAGCCCCGGGGTGGGGGACCGGGGAGCCCTTGTGAGTGGGGAGATAATATTTGGCCGGCAAGAGTGCGGGCCAGTGTGTGTGTAATACATAAGCACATAGTGGGAAGGGAACGACAGAGCGGCGGTGCCAGTCTGTGTGGAATGAGTCCCATCAGTGCAGCTCACCAGGGGAGCTATAGCGTATTAAACCGCTAGTAGTTTTGCCTGCAGGGCGGGCACTTCCAGATTGTAAAATCTGACAAAGGTGGAAGGGGAAGCCCAGCCCGCTGCCACACATATGTCGTGAATGGTAATCCCGCTGGACCATGCCCACGATGAGGCCATGCCTCTAGTGGAGTGAGCCCTAATGCCCAACGGGCATGGCAGGTCTTTTGACGCGTATGCGGCAGCAATAGCGTCCACTATCCATCTAGACAGTGTCTGTTTCGAGGCGGCGAGACCTTTGGTGTGCCCTCCGAACGAAACGAAAAGCTGCTCAGAGCCTCTGAAAGAGGCGGAGCGCACAGTATACAATCTCAGTGCTCTGACTGGGCAAAGGAGATTGGCGTCGCGTTTGCTATCGGATGCTGGCAGTGCCGATAGGGAAATGACCTGTGCTCTGAAAGGAGTACCGATCACCTTGGGAACATAGCTGTGTCTAGGCTTTAAAATGACCTTGGAGTCACTTGGTCCAAACTCAAGACACGCAGCGCTGACAGACAGCGCGTGAAGGTCTTCCACACGTTTGACTGATGACAGGGCAGTCAGAAAAATGGTTTTGAGTGAAAGGTATTTCAAATCCACGGATTGAAGCGGTTCGAAAGGGGGGGCTTTCATAGTTTCGAGAACTATAGAAAGATCCCAGATAGGAACCGATGGGGGGCGCGGGGGGTTCATCCTTCTAGCTCCCTTGAGGAAGTGGATGACCAGATCGTTTTTTCCCAGTGACTGGCCGTGCAGGGGTTCAGCGAACGCTGCGACGGCCGCCACATACACTTTGAGCGTGGATGGCGATCTGCCCTTATCCAGCAGCTCTTGTAAAAACACGAGCAGCGACGACACCCCACATGTCCGTGGGTCCAGGTCTCTGTCGGTGCACCATTTTGAAAACACAGACCATTTTGACGCATAGAGTCTTCTCGTGGAAGGGGCTCTAGCGTGTATGATGGTGTTTATTACACCTGGCAGAGCGACAGGTAGTCGTTGATCACCCACGCGTGCAGCGCCCAGCGCTCTGGGTGGGGATGCCAGATCGTGCCGCGAGCTTGAGAGAGGAAATCTGCTCTCACTGGGATGGGCTACGGCGCTGTAATATCTGGGAACCATGTCTGATTCTCCCAACGTGTGGCTATGAGGAGCACCGAGTGACGCGTTTCCCTGATCCTCTGCATTACCTGTGGCAATAGCGAGACGGGAGGGAAGGCGTAAAGCGGGCGGTTGGGCCAGTCCTGGGCCAGCGCGTCCTCGCTTTTCAAGAAAAATATTGGGCAGTGAGAGTTCTCTTCTGACGCAAAGAGGTCTATCTCTGCTCTGCCAAATATGCGCCATAACTTCTGGACTGTTTGAGCGTGCAGGGACCATTCCCCTGGAGGAATATTGTCTCTGGACAGTCTGTCTGGGCCGTCGTTCAGGTGGCCTGGCACGTGCGTTGCCCTCAGCGAGCGCAGGTGGCACTGGGACCAACTCAGTATGCGTTTCGTCAGATGGAAGAGGTTCCTGGATCTGACTTCGCCCTGACGGTTTAGGTAGGATACCACAGATCTGTTGTCCGAACGGACCAGGACGTGGTGACCCTGAATGACCGGGAGAAGCGCATGCGCGTACTCGACCGCTATCATTTCCAGACAATTTATGTGAAGGAGCTTTTCCTGAACTGACCATAGGCCGAAAACCGGAGAGCCCTCGCAGACCGCGCCCCAACCCGTGTTGGACGCGTCTGTCGAGATGACTTTTCGGCGAGATACAGCTCCCATCGTCACTCCCCGCTGATACCATTCGGCCACTGTCCAGGGCTGCAGAGCTGAAATACAGGTCTGAGTCACCTTGATCGACTGGCGGCCTGTGGCCCAAGCCCGGCGAGACGCGCGGGTGTTTAGCCAATGCTGAAGCGGGCGCATGCGCAGTAAACCCAGCTGAAGTACTGCTGCGGCTGAGGCCATGTAACCTAGCACTCTCTGAAATTTTTTCAGAGGCGTGAGGCTGTTCATCTGAAAGGACGCGGCTAGTCGCTGAACACTGCGCGCGCACTGTGTAGATAAGTGAGCCGTCATAGCCACGGAGTCTAGTTCTATTCCAAGGAAGGAAATTGCCTGACTGGGCTGTAGTGAGCTCTTGGTCCAATTGACTGCAAGACCCAAACTGTTCAGATGGATGAGGAGAACTGTTCTGTGAGACAGAAGCTCCGTATGTGACTGTGCCATAATCAGCCAGTCGTCCAAATAGTTCAGAATTCGCAAGCCCTGACTCCGCAGGGGTGCGAGCGCCGCATCCATGCACTTCGTGAAAGTACGGGGTGCTAAAGACAGGCCGAACAGAAGGACGGTGTATTGATAAACCTGGCCGTCAGGCTGAATCTCAAGAATGGCCTGTGACGGGATTTATCTGAATCTGAAAGTAGGCATCTTTCAGATCGAGAGAGATAAACCAGTCCCCTGGCGCAGTATGCGCGAGGAGTTTCCTGATTTTAAGCATTTTGAACGGTCTTTTGCAAGCACCTTGTTCAAACCCCTGAGATCTAATATTGGTCTGAGGCGCCGTCTTTCTTGGGAACAAGAAAATAACGGCTGTAAAACCCCACTCAGCTCAGCAGGCACTTTCTCTATGGCCCTTTTGCACAGAAGGTTTGCTATTTCTGAACGAAGCATGCAGGCTGCTTCCGTGTTCACAATAGTTTCGAGCCGGCTCTGAAGCGGGGAGGCGGCGATCGAACTGTAGCAAATAGCCCTGTTTTATTGTGCTTAACACCCATTTGGATATCCCTGGAATAGCTTCCCACGGTTTGAAGCGTAACGCTAGAGGGTGAATGGCCAAATCGCCCTGATTGCCGCACACAGCGCGCTGAACAGAATGTGTGAGCGCGCTTACTGTGCTTATGCATGACTGCTCGCAGACAGCAGGGACTGGCTGTTCTGTGAGTGACTTCCTGATTGAGGTGAATGGGGAAAGAGTCACATCTGTTAAGTGATGCGCGAGCATAGTCACGGGCACGGGACTTACATACAGAGAAGTGTTTGCTGGCCGTGTGACAGAGCGGGCAGAGAATGGGCGCCGCGACGTATTCGTGAGCCGCTTATTGACTCTAACACTCGAGCGGTTTGTGTCCGCTTTATGTGAGTGGGCTCTGATCGGGACACGGGAAGTGTAATGCTTTTGTGTAGAGGTGAACACTGGATTGTGGGCACATTTTCTACACATAAGGCTGGTCGTGTGACAGAGCGGCCAGAGAAGGGGCGCGCACACGGATTCGGGGGCGTGTTTATTGACTCTAACACTCGAGCGGGCTGTGTCCGCTTTATGTGAGTGGGCTCTGATAGGAACACGGGAAGTGTAATGCTTGTGTGTAGGGGTGAACACTGGATTGTGGGCACATTTTCTACACATAACGCATGTTTGCTCTTTACAAGATTTCTTTGGGTTGCCGTGAAAACGGCGTTTGAGTGCAGGCAAGCGGGCAGTATCACCGGCTTGTTGGCTGCTGAATCCACCACTGTAGTAGCCTGAGAGAGGGGGACTGACAGGGGCTAAGCTTTGACTGTGGTCCGGCCGCGGCGGGACTGAGCCGTCGTTTTTTCAACAAGGCTAGGAGGACTTCGGTTGCTCAGGTTTCAGCGCAACCTTAGACTGAGGCCCGCGGGGGGGGCGGTGGTCTGCGGCGGCTGTCTCAGCGCGATCGAGGTCGGCCGCCCTGTCGACGCTGAGAAGTCTGACTTTGTTGAGCTGGGCGCTGTGAAGAGGCTCGTGCAGGAGGCTGGTCACGTGGGCGGCCTGCAGAGGAGCTAGCGTGACGCGGCAGGAAGAGTTTCATAGCTTGGGTGGCTTTCTGGACTTCTGAAAAGCGGTCAACAATGCCACTCACCGCGGAGCCGAAGAGACCGGTCGGAGAGAGCGGTGCGTTGAGGAACGTGGAGCGCTCTGCTTCTCCCATGTCGGCTAGCGTTAGCCACATAAAAAAGACGCTCGTTACTCTTTTGTGAAGTTCGTTAAGAACTAGCTTGCTCTAAAAAGGATACGTCGCCGGATGGCGTAGCTCGCAGGATGGCTGAAGGTGGCGGAGACGGCCGGCTTCTTCGAGCGCTGTCCAAGCTTGCTAGATGCCCCTCGAACGGCGACGCGGCTTCCAGTTCAGAGATGCGAAGAGCTTCGCTGAAGAGATGAAAATCAGGGTTCCAGCCTACGAACTACGCTTATATGCACTCTAGCCACGCCCATTTTGGCGGGCTTTGATGCAGTAAGCGTGCGGACGCCTCTCATTGGACGCGAGTTCGTCCAAGTTCGTCTATAGGCTGCAGCAGTTGCCGCAGAGCAACCAATGAGCTCGCTAGCTAGCCCGCTCAAGGTCTGCAGTTGCTGCACTGCGTTGACAAATGATACAAAATTAAGGATAATTTTTTGGCTTCAATATCTCAGAAAAGATTCATCTTTCCCGTAGCGTAAGCTAGCTTACGCAATACGAGAGAACCTCTCGTAAGAGAACCCTAAAGAGACAAATAATCGTCATAATCACAATTATTTGTTTGACAATTAATCATCAGCCAAATTTCATAATGGCATGACAGCCCTACAAATGGTGATTTTGATATTCGAATAGTGGCTCGTCGAATGGTTAACCGAATGTCAACAATACGTGCACAGATCCATAGGGCCACCCAATGCTTTGAGTTGTAATGGCAAGATTTAGGCCTAGGTGAGAGAACCAGTTTCATTGTTGCCCATGTCAGGCAAAGGCACAAAGGAAAATCAAATTACAGTTATTACAGTAGTGTTTTTACTAGTCGAGTATTAAAGCTGAATGAGTACTCAATTAATCGATTACTCGTGCACATCTAAAAAGCAAAAATCTAAATGTGTTGATTGTTTTGTTTTTTGTTTGTTTGCTTTAAGTGTTCATGTGCATACCTTGATAAAGGAACAGTGTTTAAGAACTTACATGATCTTACATTGTCGGTTACTAAGTATAATTGGTGGAAGAATGTGTATGTGCAGAAAATGTGCTCACAGTTACTAAATGCTCATTCTTGGTATAAAACCCTTAACCATAAATATGAAACTTAGTGTGTTTCCCACACATTTGTGCTATGCACATGATTAATAATAAATCAAATTGTGTGGAATGTTAAGAAGAGGTGAGCTTTTACTTTTATAATTAATTAGACTTAGAAACAATCCCTTGACATTAACAGAGGGCTATAACCAGGATTGGGATGGGTACTTTTGAAATGTATTCCACTACAGATTACTGAATACATGCTGTAAAATGTAATTTTTAACATATTCCGTTAGATTACTCAAGGTCAGTAACACATTTTAAATACTTTGGATTACTTCTTCAGCACTGGTAGATTTTTTCACTTGTTTTGACTATAAAAACTCTGCCAGTGTGCAGGTGCACACTGTACAATTTATAATAGTCCTATATATAATTTATATAAGTCAGACTGTACAATATGAATGCATTGATATCGCCATGGCGCACTGTACAATGTTATGTCAGGATAACATCTGTAGGATAAACATCGTAGCCGATAGTGGTCCCAGTCGTCCCGATCAGTGAACGTGACTCAAATTATGGGAGTGTTGCGGATAAGAAGCGAAAAGGCAAAATATGCCCACCATGAAGGAGTATTTTTTTCTCTCTCACTGAAAGTCAGGACATCAGCATTTCCGTTGCTCCAAAACCACTCCATCACTAGCATAGGCTAACATTTACAAGAAAGATGGATTTTGTCAAATAAGCCTATAATAACACAGCTTGATCAGAAATATAGAAAATTACAGATGTTGAGACTGAATGCGAGTGCAGGAGGTAGCCTACAGTAATAATGAGCTACCACAAGCAAATATTCATTGTGGAAATAAAAAGACTTGTGTCACGAAAAATTACACACTTCTCCATTCACATCGGAGAAAACAAAAAAGGTGGGTAATAGTACGTCTTCTCCTCTTTTAGATTATTAACCTATCTGTCACTCAAAGTTTAGAAAATTCATAAAGGCTGATAATATATCACACTTGCAAATTCCCTATGGATGATGCACAAACATGACATAGATTTCTATAATTATATCAACTTTATTTGCTGATTTGGATTCAAATGTCCCATAAATACTTACCAGTATAAATTGTTCAATCTTTCTATTTTATTTATTTATTTATAAATAAAATTGGAGTGGTGTGAATCTTAACTAAAGGAGTTTACAGACGTTTAAAGTAAATTTATTAAAAGTAAAATAGTAATTCAAATAATGTTGTAAAGAAAATATATAATAAATGTAAAGAAAAAAAATGTGTTAAGAAAATGCAGTCATTTATTTATTTTTATTTTGTAGTCTAAGCTCTGTATTCAATGAAATCAGAGAATAATGCTTTCATATTGCTGACGTGTTACACTTTTCTCAAAGTATTTTCTGCTTATTTATTTATTTATTTTTTTTTATATAAAATGAAAAGAAGAAAAAACATTGAAAGTGCTTGAATAGAGTGATAACTAGGCACAAATGTTGCTATTGTGGTGCAAATACGGAGCAGGTTTCTTTCCAAGTGAATTAGGGTGTGAGAGAGGAGCGGAATATCTCATCTGGCCGTCGTAATAGCAGTCACAATATAAGACTGCGATGCTAAATTTCAGACACTTCCCAAACTTTGTCGGAGGCTGAATTAAATGCTATTAATCGGCCGTCCGTGAACATGTCAAACTGAATGTTGTAAGATTGCCGATTTTGCCCTGTGACAGGAGAAATCTTTAGGATTCCCGAAATTTGTCTCAGATGGCTGAATCGTGGCCAAAATTGTACAGTGTGCTCCCGCCTTAAGACAAAATACACATGCTAAAAATACATTCTCTGAAAAACCTAAAGATCTTATGCTGTGTTGTTTCTAAAACAAGATAACTAATAATCGATATGGTTTTAAGGATTTTTTATATTTTTACAGGAAAACAATACAAAAATTATTATCAAGAATATGATTTTTGCATTAATATCAAAGGTCTTAATAGAAAAAATGTATTATGCTCCAAAGGGAATTTTCTTGATAAAAAAATAGGATTGTGCTGGTAAAATGTAAAATGGCTAGAAATAGCATTATAGAAAGCTGACAATTTACACAAGGTTTATTTCTATTTCTTCTGCTCCAAACTTATTTCAAACTTACTTCTCTGTCTGCTCGTATGAATGCAACACATCATAAGAAAGTGTTTCACTGCTGTTCAAATGCACTTTGGATCACATCATTTATATGTATAAATGTTTTCAATGTGAAAGGACTAAATATTAAATGAAATAAATGACAATAAAATGCAAAGTAATCTCTTCAGTAATCAAAATACTTGTTGAATGTAACTCTGTTCTAATACCAATGATTTAAATTGTAACTGCAGAGAAATACAGTTACTTATATTTTAAATACGTTATCCTGTTACATGTATTCCGTTACTCCCCGACACTGGCCATAACTAGACTTGGGGGGTGGGCTCAATTGACTCGGGGTAGTAAGCAAGTAACATTGTGGTGGTGAGTTTTGCATGGGCGTGCACCATTCACATTTTCTTCAGAAAATGTAAAAATAAAATTTTCTATTAATAGTGGTTGAGTAATGGAAAAAAAAAATCAATTTTCATTTAGGTGTTTCAGGTAAGTGTTCATGTGCTTGTGTACTTGGATGTGAATTGCCATGTTAACATCATCAGTTGGATTGCCTCCAAGCTCTGTTGGTTATTTAGCAACCTGGGTCTTATTTATGATTACTTCAATTTCTAAACTCCGCTTAGGGCTTCACCACAACACAGCCCAATCAATCCCTAGAAAATCAATCAGTACAAAAGTCTGGAACACAAAGCACAAACCACTGGCCAATACAGTATTGTCATGGATTCATTGCTATCTGACAGGAAGACCTGGATGTATTTCTGGGTCTTTGTTTGTTGAATTGGGTCCGTTAACAGTCTGTGACCATACAGTCGGGCTTAAACACATCACAGTGACGTGCCATGCGCTCTGGCCTTGAAATAGATCATGGGGAAGGAAATTGTGTCAGTAAAGAATGGACAAGCGGGACGTACAAGGTTGACTGGTTACCCGAGACCCTTATATAAGGTGAGAGGGCACATTGGACAGTGCTCCACGGAATGACTGTGAGGGATGGACTTACCATCTATTCACTGGGCTGTTTCTGGATCGTTCCGTGGACAAAACATTGATAAAATATCTGTCCAAGAACATTCAGTGTACAAAGAGCTCCAGACAACATGAGGTGTGGAAAATAATTTGTGCATAAGGGCAACAATAAAGGGATAGTTAACCCATAAATGAAAATTCATCATTTACTTATTCTTAGGTCGTTCCAAACTTTCTTCTGTGGGGCACAAAATGAGATGTTGTGAAAAATGAGGTGTCAGCAACCATTCACTATCAATGTATGGAGAAAAAAAAGATGCATTTCAAGTAAATGGTGCCCTACACTAACATTCTGTCTGTTTCATTGAAGAAAGAAAGTCATGCATGTTTGGAACAACAGTAGGGTGTGTAAATTACAGATTTGTAACTTTTGGGTGAACTATCCCTTTTATGTATGAGCTGATTTGCATTTTTTATGTTTGCTGCCTTTCATTAGTTATTCTTTAAATTTAAGTAATTTTCAGATTTTGCCCTTTCATTGTATTGTTGATAAAATTCCAACAATACCCTTTAAATCCTGATGGTCTCTCTCCTAAAGCCGTACAGTCTACCCTTTCAACAGAACAGAGAATACAAAAATAATTTGTTTATGCTGTTGTCATAGTGTGTTTGTTGCCTTGTATTGGGTGGTTCTAAATTAAGATATCTGTAATATGGCACTGATATGTGTGTGTGTGAGTGTGTGTGTGTGTGTGTGAGAGAGAGAGAGAGAGAGAGAGAGAGAGAGAGAGAGAGAGTAGCTTGTTCTGTCTCTCTTTGTTAAACCAAGAGTGTTCAGTTGGTGGTAATTGGAAGAGACTGATGTAGTGGATTATTCTGGCTCCTCTGGTTGGGCACTTCTTTTCAGTGCCAGAATCAGGTTGACCTTGGAGATAATATTTAGCCTTATTCCTGTTTGTCACAGACAGGGTAAAACAGATTATACTCTCTAAAGGCCATGCAGACTACAGAGTAGGGCTGGGCGATATGACGATATACTGTATATCGTGACGACAATATAAAGTTAAAATCGATAGAGATTTTGCTGTATTGTGATATGTAGATATTAATGTACGCAGCACGAGCGTATCTATCAGTGGCCATGCGTCACGTGAGATTGAAACCAGGAAATGGGAGCGGGAAATGAATCACGGCGGGTAAAATTTGCACATGCTGGTTTAACAGCAGATTCTCTAGGCAACGGTGCAACCGTGCACACAAACTCGTTGCTGATTCTTTGCAACTCCAATTTTGTGGGCCAATTGTGATCTGAGACACTCTATCTGGACAGCATCACCATGATCCGGACACCTGAATCATCTCTTTAACATGCCGAGGTGCACTTGACTACACTGCAAAAATTTACTTCTCCATCATTTGATTAATTATTGCTGATATGATCAATAAAAAAGTAATGAAAATAATAGAAGCTTGTCGTTAAAACAGGTGCGAAACCTGTGGTGTAGGTTCACAAAAGGCGACACCGATTAAAACATTTTATCTGCAAGCTGTTTTGCCCGACGATAAACACTTGTGGTAATACAAACAATCTGTTTGTATTACGGTTGTATCCTCTTTTGTCTGAGTGTCCTTCATCATTCCATACACCTGTACTTTTATAATAGTGAAATATGCATATGAAAGCGCAATGACTTCCAGTTTTAAGGAATTGCTTTCTTGGCGATGGTTAAAGAAATCAGCAAACTGTCCTTATATTTGGCTAGTGTTTTTTGATCAGTATGAGGTCTCCAAGCAGACAGAGATATGGAGGTGGGGGGATTTTGCAAGTCCGGATGGCCGAGAGTTTTTGTATGACTGACAACCAACATTTGTGAACTTGTGGACACGCCCAAATTGCATGAAGGTAATTATCCGTGACGTCAAAATCAGTATCAGTACCTTTTATATTGAGGTATATGTGTTCTGTGATTGATTTTGTATTGGATGAGCTGTAAGGTAGTTTTTTGTAGTATTTGTTGTCATTGTGAATGTATTTTTACAAGTGTCTGTCCAGAAATCAGATGTGGGAGAGATGAAAAGTTCATGGTATATCTATATTGACTAGTAGTTTGTATAAATTAGATTTTTTTTTACCTTTTAATTTGGATTATGTCATCTAATATCTTGGGGGGATTAAGTGTATTATCTGTTATGTCAGTTTTACTTCTGATGATTGATTTAATTTATATATATTGAAATGACTGCTGGCTTCCAAATTTGTATTTCTGGACCAAATCTTTGAATGACAGGAAGTGATTATTGTGGAAGAGATGATAAAGATGTGTAATTCCTTTCTGTTCCCATGTCCAATAGCATTTAAAATTCTGGCCAATTAATTCCCAAAATTAGGGGATGGGTAAGGCGGGAACTAACCTCGGCCTCCACTATATGCTTTTGCCACTGAAATGTAATAATGAGGGTCACTACACGATAATGGTTAATATCCCCATGCACACACCTCACCTTCACCCTTCACCCTTCACCTGTAACTGTGCCCAAAGCCTCATATTGAACCAAACATTGGTGTATAGTGGTCTAATTGTAGCCAGTATCCACCAAGGCTTGATGTGTGCTTATACCACGTGACACTTACCGGTATTCTGTACACTCCAGCTCAATCAGGGGCAGCCCATAGAGTATCTGGGACCTGGACCATTGTTCCCAGCTCCATCATGGGGCATTGGTCCTGAAATGCCTGGGCTCCCTGCAACCCCAGCAGGCCAGCCCAGGTGTTACACATGCACTTGCAACAGCGGGGATGGGGGAGAGTGAAGAGACATTGCGGGCAACAGTGGCAGGGGAAAACCCAGCGAATAGGTAGAAGTCTTCGGTGGGACATTCCCACGCTTCCTGGGAACCGGGGTAGTCTGTGAAAAGGGGGCAGCAAGAAACTGGAGGGGGGGGGGGTGGTTATGAGAGAGAGAGAGAGAGAGAGAGAGTGGGAGGGCTCTTCCGCCCTCGAGTATGCCAACAAGTCCCCAGATAATTGGATGGCCTCCTCCAGCGACGCCGGGAAGTGGCACTGGACCCACTCCGCCATTCCTTTCGGCAAAGACAGGTACGTTTTTCCAGCACCACTAGGTCGATGATACCATGGGCGTCACTCCAGGGTATTATTTTGGGGCTGTGGCCGACCCGCTGCAGGATGGTCTTCTCCAGATCGTCATATACTTGCTGCCGGTTGTTGTTGCACCATGAAATGGGCTTCCCCGGACAGGAGGGAGAGGAGTCTTGGCCACCTCCAGATCTCAGCCATGCACTCAAATATGTCCAAGGTAAGCTCTGAATCATCCACCGGTCCTCTGCTTGAGCCTGGAGCACCTCCTGGAACTGACTATCTTGGTCCTTGCATGGCTCAAGCAGAGCCTGATGTTGAGAATGGTGCAGGCTGGAGAGGGCTTGGATTACTTCCGCCAGTGGTAAGGACACCATGCCGGCATATATTTCCTCCAATTTTCCAGGGTTTCGGCAGCAGTGTAACAAGGTTATAAATATGTGGACAAGGAGGAAGCAGAGGACAGAAACTTGAACTCAAACTGTGTTTTATTTACACACTCATCAGATAGATAGCTTTTCAGATGTACAAAAGCACAAGCAGACAGCTTTGTTTGGCTGTCCCTCTCTCTCATGTCTAGTGTGATTTCTGCACTTATCACACTCCCCAGCGCTTTCTGCAATCAGAAACATGTGTTAGACATTATAACACTCAGGTATGTGTGCACCCTTAACACTTTCGCTCCAGACAAACGTTCGAACGCCCTCAACTCCACAGACACCCACTATACAGAGCAAAGATTACAATCTCTGCAGTCTATAAAGTAGAACCATTTCTTCTCAATATTGGCATTTCTTACACTATGTTTATACTGTACTTGCATTCACTTGAATGTTCTTATGCTATCATGCACCAATTAAATGAAGTAATCAATGTGGTAATCAGGGGAATTAATTTAAGATTTGCTGTCTCTCACAGCTGCTAATTACTGTCGCTTATGATTGCATTGATGATGAGAGTCACACTTTCTTATCATGAACGGCTTATTGCTGAGTGCCAGAAGAGCCTCTTTTACATATATGCTCAGCATGAGTTTGTGACAGTTACAATATATGTAACAAACAGATTAGCCACAATCTTGCAGCAATAACTGGCAGAACCGTTTCTGATATTGTCTTGCTCTTTAACCAGCTTTCTCATATCACTCAAAAATCAATTTCTACAGAACCGTTGCTAATATTGTCTTACTCTTTAACTGGCCTTCTCAAATCACTCAAAAATCCATTTCTACCCCAACTTCTCTTACAAAGCTAGTATCATATTGAGAATGAGATGGCATTCTAGCTGTGCTAATTTCCTAACTTTGTTATTTTAGTCCATGCACACTGATAATGAGGTGGAACAGTGATTAGACCAATTAGTGTAACCACAGGTGAATTGCAGTAGGGTGTCCTTATGCCCAGCAGCTGCTAGATCGCTCTTTCCATTGGTGCCAGTCAAGACAGGATCCACCCCTGCTAACCTTAGTCAAACAGTCTCAGAATCATGGCCCAGTTCAGCAAGGTCACCACTGCGTGAATAGCACAAGCACGTTATGAAGGCTGCTCAGTTTAGAAGATCATATGGATTCAGGTATGGTTTTTGGGCTTTTGCATTGTCTTGGGTTGTAGAGCTTTAGGAAGAATATACACAATACTTAATTTTACATGCACAAAAACAGTCTGTCCAATTAATCCCGTTGTGTACTTTGGTGTCCTTCGCTTAGCCAATGACACTTTAAAATAACGATATCCTATAACCATTTCCAGTGGACAAAACTCTTAGGTGCGACCTTGAATCTTAAAGCTGAAGTGTGTAATATCTCCATCATTAGTGTTATCACATGAAATTATAAAAATAATAATTGTTGGACAGAGATTGGCTGGACAGACAGATTGTCCTGTCCCAAAACACACCATTGAGTCAATGCTGCTATGCCAGGCTGGTCTGGATGCTCAAACAATCAGAGCAATATTAGCGCCACAGAACCATTTTGGAAAAACTGACCATGAAATGGCTTACTTTTAGCTGTCTGTGTTTATTTAGCTCATATAGGAAAAATGGCACACTTCAACTTTAACATATTGAACAGACTCTGTCCCTCACAGCATAATTTTTGTTTGTGATGAATTAAATATGTTCTTTACTCTAACTAAGTTCTATAGGCATGCATTGGTTTTTAGACAGCCCATGAACAAACCCAGTCAGCTAAGAAAACTATTTTGGCTTATTCCAATAACCAGCTGGTTTAAGACCCTCTTAATAGGCTTTTTCTTTTTTTCTGTTGTGTACAAATTGGTAAATGGTAAATAGTTTGATGTCACATGATAATCTTAACTCCTCATGGCTGATGATCATATACATGTGCCATTTTGTTTTGTAAATGTTTTTAGTTTTATTCGCTATCACTTATCTGCAACATGGAGTACAGCATTTAAAGTACTTCATGCAGTGATGTAGCAAGTTGTCACTCACTAGCATTAAGCTGAAACAGTTAACATTTTTTTTATTTTTTTGTGGCATGGTACAAAACAACCAAACAATAAAACTTCATAACAAACTTGTAATGTTGGGCTATCAGAATCATAATTCACTACAGTATAGACAAAGCCAGAATTACATTTTTTAAGTTTATGCTTTTGCAAGGTTTATGTATTCTGTTAAATTAACAAGTTTTTGGCACAAAAGGAAGAGTTTTGTGAATTATGTGTTGATTGTTTGCTCTTGGCAGGAAGCGGACCTTGCAGACCTAGCAGACCAGCTAATTCACCCAATCAGCAAAACCTATATGAATTCCTGCCAGTCAGCAACTCTTTATGATCATGTCTACATTTTCTGGTTAATAATTATTTAATAAACATTTTTGCAAATTTAGTTTTCATCATACTTCCAGTGTTAGTCATACAGCACATTAATGCCTTATCCCTTATATATGTTTCCAGAGTCCAGACCAGTCAGGCTCAGCTCAGCTATACCACATAGACCACACAGATCAGCTTTAGATTAATTCTAAGAGACTGTAGAAACAACTGCACTAATATTCATATAATAGTTTTTCCTTGTGATCTTTAATGTAGGTAATTCTCTGCAAGTTTTTAATTGACAATTCAAAGAAAAACTCAACCTTAATAAAATTAAGGGCTGATATATATTTTTTTTTGAAGATCACATGCACTGCACACAAGACAGCACTAACTAGCCTTGGCCAGCATGGAAATTAATATCAGCTGGTTTTCTCAATAAGGATGTCAAATCTAAGTTAGAGTCTTTTCTAAGTCAACGAGTTTATTTGTTCAATCTGTTCAGTTCAATAATTGTTCACTGCGATTTGAAATCACAGGTTGAATTTCACTCCTTGATTACCATTGACAGAAGCAGGTGTTATACAACTCTATAAGTAGTAAATTTACAGAGAAACCTGACAATTTATGGTCTGCTATTCCTTTCCATGGGATTCAAAGCCGCTTCCTTTATATTCAGGGGAAATTTTATTATTTAGTACTCTGAATTTAATATGTGACATTAGATTGATGTAATTTGGTGCCATCAATCACATAAGACTGTCAAAATTGCTGGACTTGAAGCTGAATTTGAACATGGATAAATTTGTATCGGATCTGTCTGAGCAAATTAACGGCTTGCTGGCTAAGCTTTAAGTTTGTTATTAACTTTTTCTCAGTTTTAATCAAGTTTTCTTTGTTCTCTTCCCCCAAATTGCCCTCTTCAGCTATCTCCACTGTAATCTGTAGCTCAGTCTTAAAATAATTAAAATATTAAAGATTCTAAGATTGCCAACCCTGTTCCTGGAGGCCCCCCAACAGTGCAGAAACAGGGTTGGGAACCACTAAACATCTCTCCATCAAACATCAGCATTGCTTTTATTCAATTCCAAAATAATATTAAAATCATATTGCTTCATTTATTGAAACTCACTTATGAAGTTATTGCACTTAAGCCTGATCAATCTTACATTGCTGTTATTAAAGCACTTTAGCAATGACCACATGGACAATGAATTGGGCGAGATTAAACCCTCCAGAGACAAACAGCAGGCGAGTCAAACACCAAGTGCATAATATTTTTTATGTCTTGTTTTGCAGAAAATCTAGTCTCCAAAATAGTTTTTACTATGTATGACTTGAAAGATATTTTTTTTTTTTTTACTTCCAAATGTTTGAACTGCGGTATATTTGCTATTGTCAAATGACCCATGCAATAAGTTGACACAAATGGTGTCCCAGCGCAGCGAACAGAAACTGCTGAATATATTTATGTGCTAACATTCTTGCACTGGAATCTCTGATATAAATTACATTTACTAGTGAACTGAATGTATTGTTATTTATGTAGTTTCACAAGTCTCACAAGGAAAAGTATGTTCAGTTAAGTTGCATTACCTCACTGGAAGCTTTTATTCACTGTGCCCTGCATGCTACTGTATGGTTGAGAATGAAAACAATAATATATATTATATATGTATGGTAAAATTGCAAACTGTTTCAGACTATGGAGATCTGGAATGTGAGAGTCTATGAGGTGTAAAGACTTCAAATAATTTTGCTTGTGATAATGCATTTTAACACTGGCGTCCAAAAGTTTGGAATAATGTAGAGATTTTGCAGTTTCAGAAGGAAATTGGTACTTTAATTCATCAAAGTGGCATTCAACTGATAACAAAGTATAGTCAGAACATTTTTTATGTAAAAAAACAGCACCATCACTCTCTGAAAATATTAATTTTTGATCAAATCTAGACAGGTCCCATTTCAAGCTGCCATCGCTCCAACATCTTATACTTGAGTAAATCATGCTAAATTGCTAATTTGGTACTGGAATATCACTTGCCATTATATCAAACACAGTTGAAAGCTATTTGGTTTGTTAAATGAAGCTTAACATTGTCTTTTTTATTTACTTGCCACAGTATGCAATAGACTGGCATGTCTTAAGGTCAATATTAGTTAAAACATTGCAAAAAAGAACAGCTTTCTCTAGAAACTCATCAAACAATCATTGTTTTGAGGAATGACGGCTATACAATGCTTGAAATTGCCAAAAAACTGAAGATTTCATACAAAGGTGTACACTACAGTCTTCAAAGACAAAGGACAACTGGTTCTAACAAGAACAGAAAGAGATGTGGAAGGCCAGATGTAGAACTAAACAAGAGGATAAGGACTTCAGCGTCTCTGTCCTCATGTACATCATGTCCTCAGCTGACAGCTTCATTGAATTCTACCAACTCAACACATTTTCACATACAACAGTAAAGAGAGGTCTTGTGTATATATATATATATATATATACACACACACAACATAAGGAATGAATGAATGTCTGTACCCATTTAATTATAAAAAATAAAGAAACAGGATTTTCTGCACATCTCAAACATATAACTCTCAAATACTCATGCATTTAGTTAACCTGGAATCCACTTTACAATAATCATACTATTGTAACGTTTTATATATAATAGAATATATTAGAATTTGTATTATCCAAACCAAAGTAATCCTTGAATCCATCTAATCCAAAACCTTTTTCACAAAAGAGCTGTTCTATGACATTGTGTTCATAATCTAAAGTTATAACACATTTGGTCAGCATCCATCAGACATTAATATGTATAATGCTTAACCATGGAGAATACACTGTGTTTGCACCACACATACACCAAGATAACCGCTGAGCTAAGAATATCCAGTTGGTTTTGTGTAAGATAAGGAAACATTTCATGTTCAGTCCCTTTGTGGAGATTTGGCTTTATTGCATGTTCAGGATTTTATGGTCTGAATTAACACAGCAGATATCTCTCTCTCTCTCTCTCTCTCTCTCTCTCTCTCTCTCTCTGTGTGTGTGTGTGTGTGAGTGTGTGTCTCAAACATACGGTAATCATCATAGATACTGTATGTCATGATTAAGGGCTCTATGCAAGTGCATGCATGTGCCCTCCCGTCCTAGTAAAATGGACTTCTCTGTTATCATACACGTCCACCTGTCCTACAAGGTCATGTCTGATGATTTTGGCTGGGATGTAAGATCCATTCTCCAGGCCTGAAACTCATTCCTGTATTTCAGACTCAGCATCTTGCACCAATGAAACAAGTATGCATTTCAATGCATATAAAAATAAACCAATGTACAAGATGGCGCAATTGCTGATAAGAAGGTTATTGTGTTTATTCTGGATATTACCAGACTGAAATGGAATGCCGGCATGATTATACCATTATGATTGCAAAGCAAAGGGAAATAATAATGCTGTTGAATGGGTTTTCTCTTCTGAGATGTGACATTAATAGCTGTATAGATTAGAATCTTTTTTTTTTTCAAAGAGGAATGTTCTGCATAAATCAAGTGGACAGGAGAATGGCTAAAGGAATACAATACTCTGTGTCACTAAAAAACAAATCATGAATATTTCAGGCTAGTCTAGACTTTTCGAAAGTAAAGCATTGTTAATGTGTTGCTTCAAAGGCTAGGATGAATGAGCAAAGGCATAGGAATGATCTGAAAAGTTGGGGAACACATTATAAATCTTATCAACTTGGCTTAATTAAGTGACAGCATTACAGTATTTTGTGGCGGTGGGGTCATGGTCGAGGGTTGGCTTGTGAATGGGAAGTGAGATTGGGAGATGAGAATGGTAAGGATCATCACCTGTCATTGATTATCTCTAACAGCTGTTGGTCATTGCAGTGTGAGATGGAGATGGATTTAAGAGCGAGCCAGACACTAGAGAGGGAGAGAGTGTGTACACAGACAGAGAAGGACACTGAGGGTTAATAATTCTGCTGAAAAGCAAATTTTTTCATTGTAGTAATAAAGTACCTTTTGTGTTTGATCTTGCTGTCTCCTGCTTCCTCCTTTTGTCATAACAACGAACCTGTTACAATCATAACTATAATTTTCTATAAGGCTATCATTTATCCACCCTGTCATGTAATACTGTCTTATTGAGTCCAGTTTATTATTCCCAATTTACTGTTGTAACCGTAACTGTTGTAATTTATTGCCACACAGATGTAGCTCACTTTTTGTCATGTCTGCGGTTTAAGATGTCATGTTGTTTCCTGAAGATACCTCATTTTGTTTTGTTTTTTTCATTGTGTTGCAATGAAAATAAACTTGACTTTTAGTCCTTTTGTTGACCAGTTGTCTTTGATGAAAAATACTGGGCTCTGACCATAATAGATAACCGCTTGCAAAAGAAACCAATTGGTTGACTACTTCTGCTCGCTTGTAAAGCCATCGTTTTAAAATCTTCTAAAGGCAGCCGAAACTCTTAAAATATAATGCATCAGTTCCTAAAATTGTGTGGAGAGTATTGGAGGCTGTTGGTGAGTTTGTTAAAGGGGTTTAGATGAGGGAAAAGAAAAATTGGTAGGGGTTTTATGATAAGACAGCCAGGGTTGGGTTTATTGTGACAGCAGTGTGCAATAATGGTTTTTCTGGAGACAGTCAAAAGACAGTGATGTGCCAGTGCACCTGCGCAGGGACATTGTGCACGGATAAGAGATCAGCGCTCTCCTCTCCCCACCCTGGCAACTGCCTCACACTTTCCAGGAGGAGAAGAAGAGAGGGAGGAAGACTGCATCCCTGTGTCACTCTTATGGAGATGTTTCCCTCCGATGGACCGAGTGTAGTCTTGCGTGACTGTAGAGATCTTGCATTAAAGCTTCTTTGACATCATGTCTCAAGTTCAGTCCTGGAGGTGTTCGACCAGCTGCCAAACTCCTGGAGCACAAAGTTTGTTGACATGCCTCTCGACATGTTTCTCGAAGAGAAAGCAAAGAGGTATCAAACAATGTGGTGCCAGAGGGCATCACTTTAGCTGGAAAAGACATTCAATGCACTAGCCAACCCTGCTCCTGGAGGGCTACCTTTCTGCAGATTTGAGTTCCAACCCTTCTCCAACTCGTCTGCTGTAATCTTGAACACCTTGATTAGCTGGTAACTCTGCAGGAAGGTGGGCTGTGTTAGAAAATGTATACTTCCCTACTACTGTATATAGTATGTCAAAAGCAGTATGTCAGTGAAGTAGTTTTTTTTTTTTTTTTCAAATGTAACTGCTATGCTGTAAATTCCAAGACAGTTGTTCTTTGTGGTTAAATTGCACTTTTTGTGGTTGTATGTCATATAAATGGGTCACGGGACAATGCCCATGTTCCAAATGAAGAATGTCTGGGAATGTATTCATACAACTCACATGCATATCTATAGAATGTAGGCTACTTTTTAACAAGCGAGAAGTACGTTCTTCATCAAATGCAGTACATACTTGGACAGTACCCACATTCAGACACAGCTGTAGTCCTGTAGTAGCAGGGTTGGCTACTACTTGTATGGAATATGACTGGGTGAAATAGCTAGTGTAAACAAAATGGAGTGGTGGTGGCATAGTGGCCTAAAGCACTGAACTGGTAAGCAGAAGGTTGTAGGTTTGATCCCCACAGCCATCACCATTGTGTCCTTGAGCAAGGCACTTAACTCCAGGTTGCTCCGTGAGTATTGTCCCTATAATCAAGGCACTGTAAGTCGCTTTGGATAAATGCATAAATGTAAAATTTAACTTAATATTTTTCTTCCTTTTGGTGATATTTAAAATAAATACATCTCACTATTTAAGTATTTGATCAGAAGTGGCATAATAAGGAACCATAATTTACAACCAAACAACAATATTTACCTACATATTCTTTTCTAAAACATTTTGGTACTTTCCATACTTTACAAATAATGACGCAAATGAATATTTAAAATAGAGTTATGAGGCAATTAATTATATGGGCAGTTTCACCTGATTTACAAAAAAAAAACAAACAAACAAACATACCAACACTTAACACGTTTTTTCAACTGAAGTTTAAATCAGAGACACAATTAAAAAATATTTGGTAACACTTTACAATAAGGATCAATTTGTTAGTTAACATGAACTAACAATGAACAATAGTTATTAAACATTTATTAATCTTAGTTAATGTTAATTTTAACATATACTAATACATCTTTAAAATTAAAAGTTGTATTAGTTAATATTAGTTAATGCACAATGAACTAACATTAACAATAGTTTTTTTATTTTTTATTAACTAACATTAACAATGATTAAGAATTTTTTTTAACAAATAATGATTAATGTTAATTCATGATACCTAACTAATGTTAACGAATGGAACCTTATTGTAAAGTGTTGTGAAACTAGTCTAATGACCAGCTATTTAGAAAACGTTAATAAAACAATAAAAACTTTACACCCTAATATCATTGTAATATTCATGATGTTGCTTAATGTTATTTCAACAACAAGACCATTGCAAATAAATCTTGAATATACAATATATCACCTAGCCCTACTATGGAGTGAAACGGGATGTTTTGGAGAGGGATGTTTATTTATGCACGTTTTGCATTCCAGTGTTATTCTCATAGTGTCTGGCTCTATTATCCAGCCGGACTCATCAGCTTTTTCAGGGCTTTCATGTCTTATCTTAGCCGGAAGACTGAAATGTCATGCCTCACCAACGAGCCATAGCAGTGAGCTCTGAAATAGACCACATGTCAGAGGTACAGCAATTACATGTCATGTGCCCTGAGCTTACAATGCCCTGCAAAAACACAGTGCTAAACACCATTTTAAATGGGACCTGACTGCTTTAGGAAAGAGTGACAACAAAGTAATCCTTTTCCTACCCGTGTGTCACTATATCTCTGCACATGCTTTGTTTCATGTTCTGTGTTCTCCAATGGGTTTTTTAGACCATTCACAGGGAGACATTTTAAGCACGACTCTTTCCAGGATTTGTTCACGCTGTTTGTATTGTTCTCTTTTGTTTATTTATTTCTACCATTGCTGCATGCGGCTGCTTGGCTGGTCTCCTGCCACATTAACACAGGGACAGAACTCACAAGCCGCGTGGGAAGAAGGGCAGTGTGGCTGCCAGACTTCCTGCCCAGATCCAATGCTCCGACATGTGCAATATGCAGGGCAATGACTGGGAGAAGAGCGTGGGAGGAAGGCAAAGCGAGAGATGCTGATATCCCTTCTGACACATTCGGCCCACTCCTTTGGGTTTTCACAGACAAGAGGAACAGGCTTGTTTTGAGAGAGGTGTTCACTGGGAGGTGCTGTCCATAGATTTTTGTATTATATATTTTCCCTTGTGATACTGTATCAAAATTTGCTGGACAAATAACAATATTATTATTTTAAAAAAATCACATTACAGTGATGGGAATAGTTTTTCTCTTTGCCAAGTTGATTTAGGAAATCAACAACAGTCCCTTAGAAGGTGCAGTTATCATGCTTATCACATAATCACCCACCATTACAAAAATGTATTACAATTTTACAGTAGTAACATTAACCAAAATGAGGTTTTGCCCCAAGTGAAGGAGTTCAAGTACCTCGGGGTCTTGTTCACGAGTGAGGGGACAATGGAGCGGGAGGTTGGCCGGAGAGTCGGGGCAGCAGGGGCGGTATTGCACTCGCTCTATCGCACCGTTGTCACGAAAAGGGAGCTGAGCCGAAAGGCAAAGCTCTCGATCTACCGGTCAATTTTTGTTCCTACCCTCACCTATGGTCATGAAGGTTGGGTCATGACCGAAAGTACTAGGTCGCGAGTACAAGCGGCCGAAATGGGCTTCCTCAGAAGGGTGGCGGGCTTCTCCCTTAGAGATAGGGTGAGGAGCTCAGTCATCCGTGAGGAGCTCGGAGTAGAGCCGCTGCTCCTTTGGCGTTGAAAGGAGTCAGTTGAGGTGGTTTGGGCATCTGGTAAGGATGCCCCTGGCCGCCTCCCTAGGGAGGTGTTTGAGGCACGTCCAGCTGGGAGGAGGCCTCGGGAAGACCCAGGACTAGGTGGAGAGATTACCTCCACACTGGCCTGGGAACGCTCGGGTCAGCCCAGTCAGAGCTGGTTAATGTGGCTCGGGATAGGGAAGTTTGGGGCCCCCTGCTGGAGCAGCTGCCCCCGCGACCCGACTTCGGATAAGCGGTTGAAGATGGATGGATGGATGGAACATTAACCAAAGTATTTTGACAAACATGTTTTCTAACATATTTCTAACCTTTTAGGTGAAATCTATTATACTTTATGTATCGAAACTGTGTTGCAATAAGTAATGATTTTAAAGTGTTTAGATTACTGTTGTCTTCATAAATACTATAGTTTATTTTTCGAAAGACTAGCCTCATTGACCTAACCAAAGAAATTTGGAGCAATTATGGTCTTATACTGTATGCTTTCGATTTTGCATTGTACATAGATATTAGGAAATAAACTGGGCTTGTTTTGTAAACTGGCACATTTTATATTAATTTAACAATGCAGTTAACAGTTCTCTGAAGTCCAATGAAGACGAATGAGAAACATTGAGTCAAATATTGCAATATATCGTAGTTTTGTGACATATATTATGATTCAATAAGTCGCAGGCCAATACGTTCTAATCTAGTTGCATTAAGCATGTGCGCTCGAGGGACGAGAGTCCCCGTGACAGAGTGTGCATCAGCCGGGTGCAGTTTCAATCTCTCCCCCTTAGATTGGGACATTCGCACAACTAATAGAAGAGCCGCTGACCGCACAGAGAAATGCCAGTTTCAGAGTTTGTAGTTATTTATGTAATCAGCTTCTGTATTATTTTAACTTTAATAAAGCTATAATGCATTAAATATTAATATTAATAGCATTTAAGACGTAACATCTGGATGTTTCCATTAAAGAAACACTTTCCTTTAAATAAGCTCCACTTATTCCACAACGAGAGTGCTTCTGAATTTATTTATTTTTTTATAATTACCTCATACTTTGTGATCTACATCACCTGAAGCTCTTTGGAAAGTTTAGAGTGCATCTAGACTGTGTGCTGTTTTCTTTCTCTCCTGTGCTGCTCTCGTGCGCCATCATTAGAGTTTATTGTGATCTCATGATACCTTAAATGAGAACAAATGACTATTCGACAATGAACATTTTTGTAGACAATTTTTTATTGTCGTCATTGTCGATAATGTTGACTTATCGTTTCAGCCCTACTCCCAAGCATCTGTAAGCATGCAGTAATGCCACAGGTTGGCAGTGCTCTACTGTCCTGAGTGTAGAATTATTATGAAATTTGGCTGATGATTAATTATCAAACAAATAATTGTGATTATGATGATTAATTGGCTGTTTTAGGGTGTTTTGACAATTACAATGATTCATTATGCACGATTGTCATTCTATAGGTAAAACAGGTAAAAATTACTTAAAAATTAAAGTTACTTAAATGTCAAAACATTTCCAAACACTTAACATATGTCTCTATTTTTGTTCAAATTTAGTATTGGTGCATTATCATATAATATAATATAATATAATAATAAAATTATATATCGAGAAACCCAGTCAACCTGTATATATTATATTATATTATATTATATTATATTATATTATATTATATTATATTATATTATATTATATTATATTATATTATCAACTCACAAACTTTATTTTAAAGTATAAAGGCAGCATTATTGCTAATTATAAGTTAATTTTGAGTACTCAAATAGTGCAATAACACCAGAAAACATGGCTTTTCTATGGAATTGGATTGGAATTTGAAGTGTACAATAATCGTTTTATCTCAAATATTCGTGGTTAGGTCAAATAATTGGGATCAGATGAATATTTAACTGAAGTAATAATCATGACAGGCCTTGAGAGTCAATGATAAAGGTAGGCAGAGCTTTCATATTAAGAATATATTATATTTGTTGTCTTTTACCTTGCAACGAAAGGAGATAAATGGCAACAAACCAACTTGATTAGACTTGAGAATGTGTACAGTATACCAGATGATCTTTCCTTTAGGCCCCACAGCCTCTGTTCCTGCATTTTCTAGGTGTTTCCAGCCAGGTTGGGCCATCAAACAGAGGATGGATAACAACAATCAGTTCCTATTCACTGGCCTGCCAAACTGCTCTCGGGTTCAGGAGCAGCACAGAGTCTTGTTTGCTGGTAAAAGTGGCAAGTGCTGATGAGACAGAGGCACAGAGACAGACTAACAATCTGGCAGCCTTATTTTAGCCAGGGTGACAACGGGTCTGTCTATACCTCCTGTCAAATATTATAAACCCTCTCCATGTTTCGCAGTCTCATTTCTCCCCATTTGAATCTCTCTGTGTTACATTCTCTCTATCTCTATTTTGTGTGTTGTCATGTTAAGTTACTTTATGAAGTTAATCTTTGTGTTTAACTAATCAGCCTTGATAGGCACAAGCACAGACAATTTGTCCTATGCAAACTGAGTGTTGACTTCCTGTTCCGGTTGCTGCCGGCACGCTCCATGAGTGTTTGTAGCTTGCTAGCTAGCTTAGCATTGCTTATTCTTATTCTTATACATGAATAATTGTATCATTTGCCATTTTTCCACATGTTTCAGGTTTTTCTGCTTTTCTACTGTTTATTCTATTGTGTAATTTACCGCTCAAATCCATTTTCTCTCTTTTTTTTCTTTTCCCGCTTGTCTACAGCTCGTGTCTCAACTGCATGCATTCGTTTTCTCAACTGTGTTTTACACAGATTATTGCATAAATCTCAGACATCTACTGATCAGGAACCACATCAATCTCAAACTCTTGCCACTCAAGAACAACCATAACAAAAAACAATTGCGGTAAGTCATGGCATCCGCTCATATTATTTCATCCTGCTTTGCATATCACATGTTTACTATAGCTTCTTGCATCAGCAGTGAGGAATTCACATGTGATACATGTAAGGAATTAGTTAGGCTGACAGAGAAGGTTAATTAGTAAGAGACACGCATCTGAACACCAGTGGAGTTCAGTGAGAAATAGAAGCCGGTAGATACTATTTCAGATGCGGGTAGTATAGAAAGCAACACACACACTTTGGTTCTGGCTCTAGAGCCCCCCCAGCAGGGTGTTTGGGTGACGTCTTGGCGGCATACTCACTCAGTAATGTGACATCACTCTCCTGTTCCTATTAGGATTTACAATCGATTCTCCTCTCAGGAATGTGGAAATAAAGACTCCAGCCATCATTGTTAAATACATTTACGGGGCTCGAGTGCTGGCTAATGCTAAACGTAGATTTCCTAAAACTGTTATTCATGTTGGCACCAATGATGTACTGTTTCGCCAGTCAGAGATCACTAGAGATAATGTGAAAGAAGTTTGTGATCTTACAAAAATGTTCCATCAACTCACAATTAAGCTGCTTTAGTTAGGTTTGCTGGAACCAGAAACATCTATCATGATCTATAATGAATTTTGCTAATATTGTTCTATTTGTTTCCATGTCTCAACCTCGGAATTCTTATCCCGAGGTTACCAGAGTCAGCCAGATCCAGCTCCGTTCCTGATTGGTGTCAGAGTGACGACCACTACATCAGCCGGTGCTCACTTCAGTCTTTTACAATGGACTTCAGAAGATGAACTGATGCCATCTACAACTGTAAGACATTGGATACTTAATATGCCACTGCCTGAACCTTGTACTTAGGATGTAAGTCCTACCTCACCGAAATTATCTGCAGGTTGAACTGTAATGCATCTCATTGATCTCTGCCTGCTTCACCTTTATCTATTGATGGACTACATTTTTTAAATGGAATACATAGACACTCATTTTATTGCCAACAAAAGCCTTCACCAGCTAACTAACCAAGGGCAATGCATCCATGTGAACTTCTGCAGTTAATCCAGGATGGGCTTCAAAGACATTAGTCTAATCTTACGGTTCATAAGCAATTTTTTTTTAAAACACTAGCCCTCAACACTTACTTAATTTACTAATCTTAAACCATGACCTACAATGCAAATAAATAACTAATAATGGCATTATATTCATGCTGGTAGGCTAGAGGGGAACTGGCCCCCACAGTGAGCCTGGTTTCCCCAAGGTTACTTTTCTCCATTAACCAACATCTTAAGGAGGTTTGTGTTCCCTTGGCACAGTTGCATTCAGCTTGCTCACAGGGGTTCTAAATACAATTATTATTTAATTATAAAAAAAATGTATACACAATTTACAATCATATGTAATCATACTACACAATGATCGCTCTAAGACTTTATAGATATTACAGTTTCATTTTTTTTAATGCATGATTTTCTGTAAAGCTGCTTTGATATGATATGTGTGTTGTGAAAAGTGTTATACAAATAAAAATTACTTGACTCGATTGCCATGTCGTCCTTGCCTTTTTGGCTTCGCCTTTTTGAAAATGGTTGAAGCTTTTTCGCTCTCTCATTCTCGTTCATAAGTACCCCATTAAAACGGACATCATGAAGTTGACAAGTGTGTTTTAAATAAATGGTCTCTGATCTCTTGCTTTCCCTGAACATGGTTTGGAAATGAGTGGGAGTGCTGATGGATGTATGTTGTCAGTTTTCATTGATAATGAGACATCAAGCAGCTTGTTTGATACAATCAGTAGCTACAGCGTATGAACCTCATTAGATCTGCTGTCATGTAGCATGTTTTTATTGAATTATTCTGCACACACTCTCCGAGACCCCCGATGAGGGGGACTGGGGGAGCATTTTTTTTTTTTGTGAAGGCAGGTTGCTCTTACAAATACAAAACGCCCACTTAGCTACAACTTGGTCTTGGCACACTGACAACATTTATGACTGTGATGGATATGACCAGACAAGCAGACACAGAAGCAACAAATTGTGCAAAAATATTTTTGGGGGTTTATTTTCCCAAGCACAGGGGTACAAAAATGAACTACTAATGCAAAACCCAATCAAGGGATAAACCAATGTGACAAAAAAAAGAGAATCTAAATTTAAAAAAGAAGAAAAATGAAATATTTTCAAATAAATTTTAACTCTTTGGAAAAATGTGTTACTTTTACTGCTTCCTAAATACAAACAGAGGTCTAAAAACTATAGCAAGCAATAGCTTCAGTGGTGACTTGTTGTCCCTAAAACACTCCAAGACATGACTGCTTGACATACACAAAACTGGGGAATATATGCGATAGCGTCCAGCACCAATAAACATAATAAGGGGGAAACATAAACATACTTTAATGGCCATTAAACAAACTAGACAAATTAATCATATTAAGAATACATATACACTGATCAGCCACAACATTAAATCCACTGACAGGTGAAATGAATAACATTTATTATCTCATTACAATGGCACCTGTCAAGCGGTGGGATATATTAGGCAGCAAGCGAACAGTCAGTTCTTGAATTTCATGTGTTGGAAGCAGGAAAAATGGGCAAGAGTAAGTATCTGAGCAACTTTGACAAGGGACAAATTGTGATAGTGAGACGACTGGGTTAGAGCATCTCCTAAACAATAGGTCTTGGGGGGGGGGTTCCCAGTATGCAGTGGTTAGTACCTACCAAAAGTGTTCCAAGGATGGACAACCGGTGAAACGGTGACAGGGTCATGGGTGCCCAAGGCTCATTGACGCATGTGAGGAGCGAAGGCTAGCCCGTCTGGTCCAATCCCACAGAAGAGCTACTGTAGCACAAATTGCTGAAAAACGCAATGCTGGGCATGATAGAAAGGTGTCAGAACATCATGAATTGCACCTTGCTGCATATGGGGCTGAAAAGCCGCAGAATGGTCAGAGTGCCCATGCTGACCGCTGTCCACCGCTGAAAGTGCCTACAATGGGCACGTGAGCGTAAGAACTGGACCATGGAGCAATGGAAGAAGGTGACCTTGTCTGATGAATCATGTTTTCTTTTAGTGCGTCATTTACCTGGGGAAGAGATGGCAGCTGGATGCACAATGGGAAGAAGGCAGGCTGTTGAAGGCAGTGTGATGCTCTGGGTGATGTTCTGCTGGGAATCCTTGGTCCTAGCATTTATGTGGAGGTTACTTTGACACATATTATCTACCTAAAGACTGTTGCCGACCACGTGCACCCCTTCATGGCAAAGGTATTCCCTGATGGCAATGGCCTCTTGAGATGGATAATGCGCCCTGCCACACTGCAAAACATTTTCAGGAATGGTTTGAGGAACATGACAAAGAGTTCAAGGTGTTGACTTGACCTCCAAATTCCCCATATCTCAATTCAATTGAGCATCTATGGCAGATGTATTCAATTAAAGTTGCAAGAGGTCCGTTCTCAACATTTCCTTCTCAGCAAATGTCCGGACAACAACTTTCATGGTGTCTGTAGCTAATGTACTGTAGCTATTACATAAGGAATGCTTTATCAATTTGATTAAATGGCTATTATAAATTTACAAGTTGGCAGCAATAGTACTTCATGATTTGTTCTTTTACAAAGTCAAAATAGTCTCTTCAAAATTAGGCAAGGATTATGACATTGGGGCCACAGAGACAATGCCAAAGTAGTAGGGTTTGGGATATATTCTACCAAAAGATTCAAATATTTCAATTAGTTTATCAATCGAGTGCACTTTGATATAAATATTAAAAGTTAAAAATCAACTGTTTGTTTTTAAACTTAATGACAACAGTCCAGTTTTTGTGTTTGAATACTTTAGAAACCTAAAGGGCATATCAGGCCTTATGACTTAAGAAATATACATTATCGGGGTTCAGGGGTACCCCAAGAGAAAATGTGGAAAATGTAAAAGTCTGAAAAACCTTAGTTAAGTTAAGTTAAAAATCTTAAGTTAAAATCTTCCAACAACAAACAATGTACATCACGATAGTAAAGCTTAAAATAATGTTAGCTAAAGTTAAGGAGGCCTATAAATGGAATATAAATATCAAATAATGGAAACATTCTCATGAGATCTCCACTACTAGTACTATCAAATTACTGGTTGTTTGTCCTTGCCATCTTTGCATCTTTGATATGCTGATCATAATAAAGGCAATTTTATAAAAAAAAAAAGGCGCTCTGGAAGCATGTTGTTCTGTCACAAACCTAGTTTAGTTGAACAGTTGGATTAATTTCAGACACATGAATGTCACTTTGCTTCATTCTTGTTTTCTGCAGTTTGTAAATATCTGCTTGTTTGCTTGTTGATTAACATTATTTTCATCAGCTGAAAAATAATTGTTATTTCAGAGGCAGAGCAAATAATTTGATGAAAGACATCTTTTGCCTTTGTAATAATGTGCATCGATTAACTGAACACAGCAGGACCAGGAACGTGTGTCAATAAAGTAAATGAGGGCAATTTCTGTGCCACTAGCTCCTCCGAAAGGAGTTGCAAAAATTTATTTTTGTTTTCAAACTGCTTTCTGAATACGCCCCTCTTCTCAGTCAATGCTGCTGAATTGGTATGGATGGGTCACTCAAAACAAACAGAGGACTTATTTAGAGCGCCACAGACACTGTTTACAGTTATCTAGAAACTCAACCTATAAATGGCTTACTTACAGTTATCTCTGAATATTAAGCTGGGATAAGATAAAGTAATTTAACACAGAAAAAGTTACATCTGCTTTAAAGCAAAGTTGGTTCATGTAGTTTAGTGTTGACCTGAATCAGTCCCTAAATGAGAAACATGTGAAATATACTGCAATGATAGACAAAGATTTACCCATGTGTGTGTTCAGCCAAGTGAATGATTATTAGATCACATCACATTTAAGAAGCCACACCAACCCTGAAACTTATTTTAGAGTATTTCAGTAGATTATTTTGATCATATATTTTTGTGATTACACTCTGAAATGCCCCTTTAGATTATTGTTAATTGGATTAGCTACATTTCAGTGCATGTGGTATGATAATATACTCTCTGTTGATTTCTTTAAAGCTAAGGTTGACATGGGCCAATCCACTCCAGAGAGCCCCCAGAGATGCACCATTTGCCTACCCAGGGGTTTGTAATGTCTGTGCTTCCTTTACAAGTGCAAACCACGGTGAAATAAATGAGCTGTATCATTGAGAAATGGAACAAACATTACCCAGTCTACATATGTTTGCATTATATAATAAATATAAAAGTCTGCTGAGCCAAGATCTGAGGATGAAAGAGTTTTTAAAAACAAGTTGGACCACAAGAGATGGTGGAAAACTGGACTCACTGTACACCTACAAGCCTACAAGGTTCACAGCCATCATTATAGATCAGCGCTCACATCAGCCCGCACAGCATTTTACTCTGAGATCATTCACTCTGGATCCTCCAACCCTCGGACTCTGTTTGCCACAGTTAATAAATTACTCAAACCCATTGACAACATCACTCACTTATTCACCATGGACAAATGCAATAATTTCATCGACTTCTTTAAATACAAAATCGACAGCATTCACCAAGAACTATCTGTGAACATTTCACCCAGCACAGACCCTCAATCTGACTCATCCATTCCATTTCACATCATTCTCCCCTCCCTATCAGTCATTACAGAAACCGATCTCACTAACCACTTCAACAAAATCCACCTCACAACCTGCCCACTGGACACCATTCCATCTGCACTGGTCAAGCACTGCCTCCCCTGCCTCAGCCCACTCATCATGGCTATCATCAACTCTTCTCTCACCTCTGGAACAGTTCCTTCTTCCTTCAAAGTTGCAGCCATCACACCAATACTTAAAAAACCTGGCCTGGATCCTGACAACCCCAACAACTTCCGCCCCATCTCTAACCTACCTTTCCTGTCTAAAATCCTGGAACGCTCGGTCAGCCTCTCAACTAAAACACCACCTCCTATCAAATCAGCTCTACTGAAACCTTTCAGTCTGGATTCCGTACTCATCACTCTACTGAAACTACACTACTCAAAGTAACAAATGACCTCCTGCTCAGCCTCTGACTCTGGTTCCCTCTCCATCCTCCTCCTACTTGACCTCTCTGCCGCCTTCGACACCATTGACCACTCCATCCTTTTACAATGCCTACAACATCTTGGCATCTCTGGCTCAGCTCTCTCCTGGTTCACCTCCTACCTTACCAACAGATCTCAATTCATATCCATCAACAACTGTACGTCTCACACCATACCTGTCAATCACGGAGTCCCTCAAGGCTCGGTGCTAGGTCCCCTTCTGTTTATCCTGTACATGCTTCCCCTTGGACTTATCATTCATAAGCATGGATTAAAATTCCATAGTTACGCAGACGACACACAACTATACCTTAGCACCAGATCCATCACTCCTGCCACAGTATTAACCATCACAACCTGCCTCTCTGCAATAAAATCCTGGATGAACGCCAACTTCCTTAAACTAAATTGCAATAAATCGGAAATCATCGTCATTGGTCCCAAATCACTCCTCCCTCCTCCCAAGACTTCACTCTCTCCGTTGATGGCCATACAGTTACCACCTCTACCCAGATCCGAAATCTTGGTTTCATTTTTGACCCCACACTCACATTTAAGCCCCATATCCGTCATATCACCAAAACTGCCTTTTTCCACCTACGTAATATTGCTTGTCTACGCCCTACCCTTTCCACATCTGCTGCAAAAACTCTCATTCATGCATTCATTACATCAAGACTCGACTACTGCAATAGTCTCCTATATGGTCTCCCATCCTCTGATATAAAAAAACTGCAATACGTTCAAAACTCTGCTGCCCGCCTCCTCACCCACACCCGCTCCAGAGACCACATCACCCCTGTCCTTCAACAGCTTCACTGGCTCCCTGTACAACAGCGCATCCATTACAAAGTTCTGCTCATCACTTACAAAGCCCTCAATAACTTGGCACCTCCATATCTCACAGACCTCTTACAGCATCACCGCCCCTACCGACGCCTCCGCTCTGCCGACTTAGGCCTTCTCAAACCCATCACCAAATCAATACACCGAACTTTGGGGGACCGAGCATTCGCCATCGCAGCCCCCACCCTTTGGAACTCACTCCCCATCCACATCAGAAACTCGGACTCACTAACCACCTACAAAAAACTGCTCAAAACCCATCTGTTTCACCTTGCCTACAATCTATAATACCACTCTCACCATTGATTGTTTCATTTGTAAAGCGTATTTGAGTTCCTTGGAAAGCGCTATATAAGACTTATGTACTATTATTATTATTAAGAGATGACATCGTCTGGCCCAGAGTACGCGCTGTGACTTTGTGGTGGAAACACTCCCATGTCCACATCCAGATCGCCTATGGTGCTTGCCGACCCGGCCGGCTGAGCATCAGCCCAGGACGGACCAGGTTGGGGAGCATTCTCATTCTCGTGAACCACGACCGCAACATTCTCATGGGCATGTTCTCGAAATGAGAACACAACCCTTCCACGAAAGCCACATCAGCATGCTGGCATTCCATGTACTCGAGACAGATTTCATGGGTATCCATAGGGGAGAGATAACAGCCACATCCAGTAGTGCAAACACTGAAGGACATCTTTAAAAAGATGCCTAGCATTTGTTGTAGCAGCTCTTTTAGAAGAAAATATACTCTTTTAGCACCTGCAGATTCAGCGCCCAGGGGAAGCACAACACTCGAATGTTCAAGGGTGACCGTGCAAGGGTGACCGCTGATATGCGCCGCAAGAATCCAGCAGCATAGCGAAAGGTGAGAGGACGAACACAACATGCATTCAGCACCGAAAAAAAAATCTGAATGTGGGGTGCACGCCATCTCCTTTTATACCCGCATGTCCGGGGCAGAGAGTAGCATGCAAATTCCACTTGCCAATTCTCATTAGCCTTTTCTATTGTAAGCAAATGTGATTGAGGCTCTCAAGATCAAACATCTAGTGTCACTATCACTGACACAACGTTAAGTGCGTGACAGGCAGGGAACAAGCAAAACAAAAACAATTCAAAAACGTTTTTTGTTGCAGTGTAAAATGGGGCGAGGACTACCTCACTCACCATTCTGTTCACTTTAATCCATCTTTAACGCACAAAAACAAACTCTTTCTTATTAATAAAGCTGCGTATTGCCAATTTTCTTCACGATTGGAAATGCACAGTGTCATATATTATGATTCAATAAGTTGCGAGCCATCATGTTATAAACTAGCTGCATTAAGCGCGCACGATCGAGGGATGAGCATCCCCGTGACAGAGTGAACATCAGCTGGGTGCAGTTTCAATCTCTCCCCCTTAGACTGGGACATTCGTGCAGCTCATAGAGGATGTGCTGACCGCACAGAGAAATGCCAGTTTCAGAGTTTGTAGTTATTTACATGATCTGCTTTCATATTATTTTAACTTTAATAAAGCTATAATGCATTAAATATAACTTCATTTAATATGTAACACTGGGGTGTTTGCTTTAAAGACGTTTGACACCCAAGTTTTGCTTCAGCTGAGTGGTAACTCCAGCTCTACTTATTCCACAATGAGAGTGCTTCTGTATTTACTTATTTTGTATTTTTGTATTATATTCCCTCATACTTTGTGATCTACATCACCTTAAGCTGTTTGGAAAGTTTAGAATGCATCTGGACTGTGAGCTGTGTAATTCTTCCTCTCCTCAGTCAGGCGCGAGCTGAAGTGCCGCTCTCGAGTGTCATCATTAGAGTTTAATGTGATCTCATGTTACGTTAAATGAGATCAAACGACTATTCGACAACGGACAGTTGTCGACAATTTTTGTTGTCGATGTTGTCGATAGTGTCAACTAACCATTTCAGCCCTAATACAAGTAGAGTTTGTGTTAAATACAGAGACTATAATGATGTAGCCTATTACAAACTTTCCTGGTACAGAGCATTCATCTGGTGAAAAATAGTTGTAATTTTTTTTTTTATCTATTTACCTAGGCTTTTATCAGGGCACATTTGACTTCAGCACAACTAAAGAGGATGAAAACAACTAAGGCAGTGCATTTTTGCACAGTGTACCAATCTTTCTTTTGTAGGTCACTCTGAGGACCAGCGGAGAGCTATACAGGCAGTGAAATTTTCAATCAGACGGATCCTCCAATCATCACAAGTGTCAGGCTGTGCCTTTTCTCATCACTTGATGTAACAGATATCTCATCAATAGTGTATCTTCACTCCACAGATTCTAATGATGTGTGGCCATTTGTGTGGTGTCACACTCATGCAAAATCACAGAAATTCACATTGGGTAAGACATGTTTCTGTAAAACTTTGAACTTCAGAATTAATTATTTTGGATTTGCTATATTTTTTTTTCCTGTAGATAAGCAGAGTGAATTTGGGGTAACCCAAATAATTACCAGCCATGCTAATATGTAAATAGAAGATTGGAACTGGTTAAATAATGTGGAAATGGTGGTCTGAGTAGGCATAATCAGATTCAGAAAGCTAGGTGGGGCACACTGTCATGTGTGAAGAGGCAAGTAATTTTTATTAATAAGAAAACAACGTTGGCAGGCTTGGACACAACAACCACTGGGAATTACAGAACACCCAGAGATTGTCCTACAGAACCATTTATCTTGATTTCAACCCAGCTAATTTTTTTAATAAATAAAGATGCTTCAAAGGTTGCATCTCTCATGACATGAGTTTCTTTATACTGTCTCTGGGGTTGGGGGCATGGTCATGTGTCTTTTTTCAGGATAGAGGGAGTGGTGTGGCTCTTCAAGCTGGTTGCCATAATTTGTAATAGTTTTTTGTTACAGTGATAGTGGAGAGGTCTTTGAGAGACCTCAAAAAGCAGCCAAGAAATACCAGAGAGAGACCGGCACACTGAGTTTATACATTAAAGAACCAACGGCTGCAGCAGATGGATTACGAGCTGTTCACTGTGTCTCTGAGTGATAAACTAGCAGTTGCCTTCTCAACCACGATCGCTAAAACTGGCTTTGGTGCCGTTACCCTGTTCTCTTTCTCTCTTACAAACCGCTCACACACGCAGCCCCACACACACATTTCGTGAGTAGATAATGTGACGATAAAGCTCAGCTTTGTCCCTAATTATTGTACAAGCGGAGACACACGCTAATTGGGCGGACGCCATTAACCAGTCTCTCTCTGCCCACATTCACGGAAATATTCTCTGGCTGGAAACCTCGTTTGACGTACTCTCTATGAGAGCCACGTCCGTCATTTTGTGCGCACCACTCCTTACACACGCACACACACACACACACACACACACACACACACACACACACACACACACACACACACACGCACACACACACACACACACACTCATGTTGTGTTTCCATGTTTTATGGGGACTTTCCATAGACATAATGGTTTTTATACTGTACAAACTTTATATTCTATCCCCTAAACCTAACCCTACCCCTAAACCTAACCCTCACAGAAAACTTTCTGCATTTTTACATTTTCAAAAAACATAATTTAGTATGATTTATAAGCTGTTTTCCTCATGGGGACCGACAAAATGTCCCCACAAGGTCAAACATTTCGGGTTTTACTATCCTTATGGGGACATTTGGTCCCCACAAAGTGATAAATACACGCTCACACATACACACACACACACACACACACACACACACACCTTCCTCCCATGTGTTATAGGCTTATATTTTACCATAGCTAATCATGTTACTGTTTAGTTTGTTGTTGGAAGTCGGAAGTTTATTGACTACATTGTATTGATTATTAATTGATATTACTGCATTAATAAACTTTGTTATATTTTAAAGAGAAGTGTTTTGGTATTTCATGCACCTATGTCAAGGGCTGGCAGGAGATGTCAGTGCTCGAATTCAAGCCTTCATTGTTTTCCTTTTGAATGGCGATGTTCTCTGGATGTTGACTTTCCTATGAGAACAGTCCTATAGTGAGACTGCTATACTGTCTGGTAATTAGACCCTGATTCTAGCGTGGTGCCCTGGCAATATTAATCCTTATTAATATTCTATTGATTTTGATAATTCATAATTATCTTTGATGATTGTTGATTTGAAGGATCAATAAGCTAGTGTTAATTCTAATAAATTTTCTATTGATTTTAATAATTCATTATTATCTTTGATAATAATTCATATTCTATTGAATTTGATAATTGAGGTTGTCTTTGATGATTGTTGATTTAAAGGATTAAAAAGCTAACATTGATTCTAATCAATGTTCTATTGATATTAATAATTAATAATTATCTTTGATAAATATTAATGATTGCTAATAACCAAACCCGCTCCTGAACGAAGTGCCCAGCACCAAACTTCTGAGTAAAAAAATGCTTTTTCAACACCTTCCGGTTTCACCAATTTGTGACCCTTCCTTTCGGTTTGTTTGGGGCCCCTGCCATTTCAGCATCTCAAATGGACAAAATTTTTAGGCCACAAATGGCATATGCGGCACATGCAGCATCTGAGAGTAATCCTGAGGTCGCTGCGATGGGCGGGGCTCATAGCCAACCTGAAGATGTGTGCAATTGGGCGGGTGGAAGTTCGGTATCTGGGGTTCCACTTGGGCCGTTGGCAGGTGCGTCCCCAATTTAACAAAACCGCAGTAATCACGGTCTGCCCAAGACCAAAAAGGAGGTGAGACAGTTTCTGGGGCTAGCTGGCTACTACCGAAGGTTTGTGCCTAGTTACTCAGACACACCCAGCCCGCTGACTGATCTCACTAGGAAGGGGGCTCCTGATCCGGTCCAGTGGAAGGAGTCATGCCAACAGTCTTTTCTAATAGTAAAATATGCACTTTGTTGGAGACCGCTCTTACATGCTCCAAATTTCTATCTCCCCTTTATTTTGCTGATGACGGAGTGCCGGGGGCAGCGCTGTTGCAGGAGGTGGAGGGAGGGGGGATGGGGGGGTTGGTGCTGTACATTAGCTGTAAACTCACTCTGAGGGAAACAATGTACAGCTCCATTGAGAAGGTGTGTCAAGTGGGCCATCTTTACCCTCACCCTCTGTTCAGATCACGCCCCACTTCAGTGGCTCCACCACATGAAGGATATCAATGTGCGGATCACTTGTTTGTACCTGGCACTTCAGCCATTCAGCACTTCAGTGGGAGTGGTGTGGCTTGTCAAGCTGGTTGGCGTTATTACAAACAACTGTTTCTTGTTACAGTGATACTTGATAAAGACCTTAAAAAGCAGTCAAGACACGCAAGAGAGGAGAGAGAGCTACACAAGTGTGTGGCGTGACGTCTTCTGAGAGTGTATGAAGAGTATATGTTATTAAGATACTGTATTGAGAGTTTATGTTCAGAGAGTGTTTATCCTTTTGAGTGAAAATCCCAAGAGGCCAAGAGTGTGCAGTGTGAAATGAATATCGAAGACCTTACTTGAACTGCCTCATTGTTTCCCAACTCCTCCTGTGTCCAAACGTACAAACATATCTAACTGACATTTGCTAATTTACTACTATAGTACACAGTGGGAGTTTAGTTTTAGATTTTCACTATTTTGAATTGAAAAGATAAGTGATACATGTAGATCCAAATGTTTTATTCCATGATAAGTTGAGGGGTGGTTTGCATTGATGTCAAATTGTCCTCTTTAATATCTTGGTCTCATTACCAAAACCAAATATGGATTTATAGTTGTAAGTTTTTACAAGTAGCCCTATTCATTATTACTTCGGTCAACACATGCAGCATGCACACAAAATCCCTTTTGTTTGTCATCAGAGGTTACATTGCTAAGAGTGCACCTTTGTAATGAGAGATGTATTGTCATTTTGTCCCACTTTAATAAGATATTTAACGAAATTCAGTGCAAATGTCAGCCTCATGTTAAACTGTTGGAGTTTTATACCAATATTGCATGCCTTCACTTGGTCTATTGTGTGCCTGACTATAGCAATGTGGGCACAGAATCTGACTGGAGCGTTGCGTCTTTTGAAGAGTTAAAACAACATAGTTGTAGCAAAATAACTTTAAGCTGGAGATTTTATTGGAGGTCACCTACAGTTATGTTCGAAGCAAATATTGGCCTAAATAAGCATATACCTCCAGGGCCTAATAATGTTTCAGGTTCTCTTTCACATTTACTTAATTGTTTACCACAGGAGTGTTTGTAAAGGATAGAACATAAAAAAGAACTTAAAATGTTGATTGAATGGCTTTCATTGGTAATGCTTGTAATGGAAAAATGTATTTGTCAATAAAAGACTGACCCTTATGTGACATCATGTGGCCTAGATCAAACTGTGAAATTTATAAGCACATCATTTTCCCGTCATTGCAATTTTTTTTGCACACTCTCAGAGGTAACTACGCACGTCTGGGTGCTTGTTCACCCATACAGATCTGTGATGTTAATTACCCTTTTATTGACCATGGTGGGATGAATGAATAATGAATAAATAGCTACCCATAGGACAAATGACCACCAGTAATCTTGGGAGGAACATATTATGGGTTGCCTAAGGATACGGTGTTAAACAACATAAATAAATTCAGACTTATGCAGAAAGGACAGTTATGAATAAATAAGTATGATGCATGTAAGGTTTGATGAAAGATTTCACTTTACAGAAGTTTGTGATCATAGTTCTTATTGGAAAACATCTAATTGGACATTCACATAGTAGTTGCACAAGTCAAAATATTTAACTCCATCCAAAGCTCAAATATAATCCAGCACCCGCAGATTTACAGACAACAACAAACCCCCATGCAACTCTCCTTTGGAAATTAATGACCTGGTCTGTTGTATGATGTTTGCAAGGAATGAATGAGTAAGCAGCTTAATGTAAAAATTTTACTCTCATGACACTGGTCAACCTTGAAGATCCATACTCTGCATAGAATATTGAAGATGTGTAACTGAGCTGTATTTTGTCCTCTCCAGAAGTCATGCCTGTTCCAGACCAGCCTGTTGATGCACAGAAGGCCATGCTCAGCCCAGGGCTTAATGCTTCTAATGGAGATGGAGCAGAAACCGAGACCACCTCTGCCATTCTGGCCTCAGTCAAAGAGCAGGTAAGATCTCTGATAACCATTGTAACTCTCTGAGCACATTGTAGACAGAAAGCCATATAAAGGGTTTTACTTATGCTGTGGAAGTCGAATTATGTGCGTTATTGTCCATGACTCTTGTGACACCGTTAACTCTGGTGCTGGACTTTACTCTTTCTGAGAAACAAAAAGTAAAGGCAGATGTTAGATGCACATTGGTGCAATTAATGGTATTTGCTATTTACACCCACATTTAAATACTAACATACAGTATGGGCATCGCTGCAGTGTGTTATTGTGTTTATTTTGTGTCCCATAGACACTAAATTAACCTCTACTCCTAAATCTAACCTTAAACTTTACCTTAGAAAAATAACCTTGATTTTACTACATTAACCATAGTTTCACCATGGTATTTTTATACATTTACAGTAACCACAAAATTAACCATGGTTACCCTTCTGTCGCTCACTCGAAGTTTTTTTAATGTAGTGACACTAGGGGTCGCTCTTGGGGACCCGATTCACCTTCAGATCTTTGAGAAAAGGCCAATGATAAATTGTCGTGTTGAATTTGCATGCTGACATATGGGTATAAAAGGGAGACTGGCAGGGCTGGACTGGTAATCTGGCATATTGGGCATTTTCCGGGTGGGCCGACGCACTTTGGGGCTGATCAAGGGAGGACTGGCCATCGGGAGGCCTGCAAACTCCCGATGGACACAGAGGACACACCACTGTGTGTTATACAGACAGTTGTCCTGGTTGGCCCCTTCGGCCAGGAGACAGTCTCACTGGTTACAGTTTATTTTTAAAAGTTTTTACTTGAATTATCCAGTTTATCTCAAGCAACACTTGGTGCTTTATAATTCGCTATACAGCCTGCGATACAATGATCAGATTTTTTTTTGTTGTTCCTAGAGTTAAAAAACAAGTAGGCAAGTATGCATTTTGTTTTAAGGCTCCATATGATTGGAACAATCTTCCTCTTTTTATCCGTTCTTTAACTTCACTTACAGCGTTTCGAAGGGCTCTCGAGGAAAATCTTCGAATATTTGTCTTTGTTTCTAGTTTTGTTTGTTTGACCATGGGCTTCAATGGTCATGTGTTTATTAATTCTAATTTTTATGTCTTCATTTTTATTCATTTATTTATTATTATTGTTATTTTTATCCTCAATTTATTTTTTCTTTTTTTTTCTTTTGTATTACTCTTAGTCCTTGACCTTGTGCAATGCTAGTCATGTGGTTGTTTCTCTATCATGTTATCTATAGGGATCGTGTTGGGTAGGGTGGGGTTGAGCATTGTGAGCTGGTGTGTGTGTGTTGTTGTGTTTTGTTGTGCGGTTTTTGACCGTGATATTTGCTCTGCTGTTTTGGTTCTTTTTTTGCTTTGATGTACTGGAGGACCCCCTCGAAAACGAGATGCTTCATCTCAAGGGGTTAATCCTCGTAATAAAAGATATGTTTATAAAAAACTATGCCAAATGGGCCGCAATATGCAGAAAAGGACAGCGAACACAAACACTCACTGCAAGAACATGACCATGGCAATGTTGCGGTCATGGCTTTCCTTCTTCCAAGGGAAAGCTACTTTGGGGAAGCTTTCCTTCTTCCGTGGGAAAAATTTCTCCCCCTTGAGACCGTTTTGGTTGACACTGAAGGGGGCTTCAGTGGGTACGGTTCCGCCATGTAAATCCCCACAGACCGTCCACACCACGGTATGCTCATTCGCTTCCATCCAGCACTGGGATGATGCAGGCTTGCCCCACCACCAGCCTTGCTCTTCCGGAGCTCGTGAGCCAGATGATATATCGCTGCATCGGAGAGTGCATTGGTGATTTCAGACTCCGAGGACTCGACCGGTCTGCCGCCTTCGGATGTGGCAGCCCAGTCCGAGGCAGACGCGGCGCTGACTGCCATGGTTGCCTGGGCTGCTGCAATTGTTGGGCTTAAGTGGAAAATGTACCCCTCACCCGTCAGCAGTTGCGGCATGATGACTGGTTCCTGGGTTCTCGCCTTCGCCACCCTCGCCCTCCGAGCGACTAAGGTCAAAGTGCATGCTTGTGGTCCAGGAGCACCTCCTGTGGCTGAGGGACAAGGCACGGTTCCCAGGAATGCCCCCATTTCCCAGGTCAGCCTCTTCGGCAACACTGTTGAGGACTTTGCCCAGCAGTTCTCAGCAGTGAAACAGCAGACTGAGGCGATCCAGCACATCTGAAGAGTGCACACCCCGTCTGTTCGTCGAGGGCGTCCCCCTGCGGCAACCCCAACCCAGCAAGCGACCCCACCCCAGCCTGAGCTCAGCTCTCAGCCCCGGCGTAGAGCCCCCCGCAGGAGAGGGACACTCCCCGCTTCTCGTCCGGCCGCAAAGACCCACAAGAGTGCTCTTAAGCATCCATAAGACGGGCGACCCGAGGACCGAGATGACTGCAGAAACACCGGAGCTTGTAAACAGACCACTTACATTTGGCGCACAGAGCAAGGTAAGTGCTTCGAGGGTCTCCTCAGTGCGGCCACTGTGGGTCGGAGCCCTGCTCCCCAACATGGCACTCCTTGCTCCCCCCCGCTGCGAGGTCCCACCCCAAGGAAAGTTGGATACGTTCCTCCCATTAGTGCCCCTTGCTCATCCTGTTGGCAGAGATTGCGGTCCTCCTACAGAAGGACGTGATAGAACCTGTCCCTGGTGATGAGCCGTGATGAGACAGGAGTTTTACAGCCCTTATTTCATCATTACCAAGAACGGGGGTGTGTTTCGGCAAATCTTGGACCTGAAAAGTTCGGGCCTTGCACAGACTTTCGATCAAGATGCTGACCCAGAAGGACATTTTGAAGAGCATCCGACATCAAGATTGTTTTGTGGCGGTAGACCTGTAGGACGCGTACTTCCACGTCTTGATTTTGCCATGACACAGACCATTCCTATGGTTCACGCTCGACGGCCAGGCGTATCAGTAAAGGGTCCTCCCCTTCGGCTTGTCCCTGTCCCCTCATGTCTTCATGAAGATCACAGAGGCAGCCCTTGCCCTGTTAAGGGTAGTGGGTGTCTGCATACTGAACTACCTCGACAACTGGCTTATTCTAGCGCACTCTCGAGAATTAATGTGTGCACACATGGACCTGGTACTCAAGCACCTCAGCTGTCTAGGGCTTCGGGTCAATTGAGAAAAGAGCAAACTCTCCCAGTTCAGAGCATCTCTTTTCTCAGCGTATAGTTAGACTCGGTGTCAATGATGAATGAGCATGCACAGTTGGTGCTGAACTGCCTGAACTTATCCAGGTGGCAAATGTCGGTCCAACTGAAATACTTTCAGAGGCTCCTGGGGCATATGGCATCCTCAGTAGCTGTCACTCTGCTTGGGTTGATGTATATGAGACTGCTACAGCACTGGCTTCAGACCCAAGTCCCGAGACACATGTGGCGCCACGGCACACATTACTTTCATGCCTGCTGGTCGCCACCTTTTCAGCCCTTGACCGAACTTTAATTCTTGCAGGCTGGAGTCCATATACAGCAAGTGTCCAGGCACTTTGTGGATATGATGGACGCCTCCAAGCCCAGCTGGGGTGCTGTGTGCAACAGGCACAGTCCGGAAGGACAACACATCGACGGTAGCCTGCATAAGCCAAGGTGGTTTACACTTCCGTCTCATGTAGCAACTCGCCCATCGCCTCCTCCTCTGGAGTCAGCAGCAACTCAGGTCGTTGCTTGCCACTCACATCCAGGGCGACCTCAACGTCACACAGATTCTCTGTCACGACAGGTAATGCGCAGGGGAGAGTGGAGACTCCATCCTCAGGTGTTCCAGCTTATTTGTAGTCGATTTGGCCAGGCACAGGTAGACCTGTTTGCCTTTCTGGAGTCCTCCCACCTCCTGCCCACTCTGATATGCCCTGACGGGAGCTCCCCTCGGTACAGATGTGCTGGCACACAGCTGGCCCAGAGGGCTATGCAGGTATGCATTCCCCACAGTGAGCCTACTTACACAGGTTCTGTGCAAAGTCAGGGAGGATGAGGAGCATGTCATTCTCATGGCTCCGTACTGGCCCACTCAGACCTGGTTCATGGACCTCACGCTCCACGTGACAGCTCCTCCCTGGCAAATTCCCCTGAAGAAGGACCTTCTCTGGGCACTGGCCAATGACACCTCGCTAGCAGACATCTGTAGGGCAGCCGGACTCATCTCGTGTTCTTTCAGGTACGAGCAGGTAAGTTTCATTACACAGACAGCTGGCCGGGTGTATTGCTTGTGTATAGCGCCTTTCCCCTCCAGGTAGGTGAAGACATGCGCTCTTCTCCCATGTGTGTTCATGACTTGTGAACCCTGGTTGTTCTTCCTCCTAGCCCTCTGACTCACGAATTCAGTGGAGGAATCCATAGTCAGACCCAGTACATGTGCTAACAGGCCCTGTACTGGGGTAAGTGCTCCACAGGTCTCGGCTACCCTAGTAACCTCCTGCGTGTATTTTCTGTGATACAGTCTCCTTCTTTTTTAGGTAGAATTGCGTCTCCCTTGGCAGAGCCCCCTCTGCATGTGTTGTAGAAACTCCTCCCCTAAGAAGGGCCGGACATACCACCGTACCTCTTCCATGAGTGGCCCCCGTGGGCCCATATGACGTATTTGCCACTTTCATACCCTCCCCCTCAGGGCAGGGTGTGGCCTCCGCGGGGAATCACACAACGTTCTGGGGCGTCTGGGGAGGCTCCGTGCAGTCCGAATGCATCTGTTCCTATGCTCATAGTAGCTTGCCTACACCTGCATCGGTAGTACACATGACCAGTTAAGCCTTTGTGGTGTTTCTTGTTGGGACCCCTATTGTCACTACATCGACACAACGTCGAGTGAGTGACAGAGGGTGAACGTTTCGGTTACTCTCGTAACCTCCGTTCCCTGATGGATGGAACGAGACGTTGTGTTCCTCTTGCCACAGGCTGAACTGCACTGCTGTAATGTCCGGGACCTTGTCTCGGCTCCTCAGTGCAAAACCTGAATGAATCCACAATCCGGAATACGCATTCCGGTCTCCCTTTTATACCTATATGTCAGGGGGAGTGGCATGCAAATTCAACTCACCTATTTCTCATTGGCCTTTTCTCAAAGATCTGAAGGTGAATCGGGCTTCCAATACCGACCCCTAGTGTCACTACATCGACACAACATCTCGTTCCCTCCAATAGGGAACGGAGGTTACGACAGTAACAGAGACGTTACTATATTACCACCAAATTACTGTACTGACACCATAGTTAATTGCATTAAAACTGTAGTTTCTGCCAAAAAACATGGTTACTAGAATATTAGTAATACAATGATGCAATCTACACACAAGCGATGCTGAGCCGCGGGAGGGTACGACTGTGATTGACAGACCCCGCCTCCTGATCAAACCTATCCCTGTACTCCTCGACATTCATCGTGACCAAACCACTGTGATGAAATCAACATTTATATGAAATTGTATCTATTATTTTAAGGAGTATTAAAGGAAACATAAATATTAGAATCAGGAAATCGGATGAGAAAAAGAGTGGGACAAAACATTATCTGTAAATTATCTACATATTATCTGCAAACAAGTACTGTTATCATATGTTGTTATTACAATTAATTTTAATGGAGGTATAAAAGAAACAAACAAGGCTACATATTTTACCACAAATGTGGTAAATATATATATATACATATATCACTTAAAGTGATAATTTACATGTTTAACTTACTTTCTTCTTAGGAGCACAGAAGCAGATGTTTGGTAAAATGTTCAGTCTCTGTCACAATTCAATTCCATTGTATGTAAAAAAGATGCAATGAATTGGAATGGTGCCTGATGCTTAACATTATGTTAATCATAATGGTTCATACAGGTTTGGAACAACATGGGAGTGAGTTATCCCTTTAAATGGAATATAGAGTATAGATATACATTTTTAAAAATGACGTTCAGCCTTTGAATGCCCAGAGGGTTATAGAGAGTTAAAGCTCAGGTGTGACATTTAAAGATCAGAAGCTAAAAGGTGAAGAAAAACCTGAAATATTTAGAAGGACATTAGGTGTGAGAAAGAAAGCTGGAGGAAAATTACTGTAGTGTGTAAAGATGAATGTTAGATGGAGGAAATGTTCCTGAGGACAAAATCCAGTGCAGCAGCAATGAATGCATATTGAGAGATGGAGGGGAAATCAGTAAAATGCCATAAAGTCAGAGCCTGTGGAACTATTACACCAAGGGAATGTGTCTTGGTAATGATTTAATTGACACCACAGTATGCAACATATAATAGTGTGTAATTTGTATTTGATTACATTCTTCATGTTTGCCAAAACCCAGCACAGCAGTAAAAGGCCACCTGTGATTTACTCAATGATGGATTTAGTTCACAGTCATTAGGAGGCAGCCATTCCCTGCCACACCTGGAACAGCCAATAAGTTTGTGCAGGTGGCACTTCGGCCCAATTCTTCTTCTTCTTCTTCTTCTTCTTCTTCTTCTTCTTCTTCTTCTTCTTCTTCTTCTTCTTCTTCTTCACAATGGTTCTCTCACTGAGTTGCATAGAGTTATGACATTGACTCTCTCATCAGTATTTTAACTCTTTCCCCGCCAGCGTTTTTAAAAATAAGTTGCCTGCCACCGCCAGGGTTTTTGACGATTTTCGCTAAACTTTAATGGCCCGCAGAATATTTTCTTCCATGAATATATGAAGATGCTATATATCACAATAAAGATCTGAGCCTCTGCTTTTAGGCAAAAAAACGATTTTATTTTATCTTCATTTGTTCTTTTTTATTGCGACTTGAACAGAGGTCGGTTTTGTCAAAAAACAACATTTCAGACAAAAAGCTGATAAAAAGGCATGTTTATGTCTGATATTTTGAGCTTCTCAATACTCCACTTCATGTTTGAGACGATCGCAGTCTGTTTCTTTGATCAAAGAGTTGCGTACTCTTTCAAAACATGCGGAGGGGTCTTCCTTACCGTATAACACCTAAAACACGGAAACCCGGAAAATTCCGTGTTTGGCGGGGAAGCGTTTTTTCAGAAAACACGGAAAATTCCGTGTTTGGCGGGGAAAGAGTTGGGAGCTTTAAAATGTAGATAGCTTAATGTGCAGATTTAAAAAGAGGAACATTAAAATCAGGGTGTGCTGAGACAGCATATCACACCAGAACTGAGCATCTCTGTAGTGCAGTGTTAGGGTTTCTTGATAGTTTTGATTAATAAACCTGTTTATGTCTGCGAGACATTCACTATGAGAAGGCTTTGTGAATTAGTGGTAGTATTGTTTAGAGATTCTCCTCCTGCTGTCTAGCTTCCAAGAACACATTAACACTTGTAAAACATCCCTGTACAATGTGTAGTTACTTACCATCACCACTTTGTTATTTCTATAGTAGTTCAAAAGCATTCTATGTTAAATTGGTAAAGCAGTGTTTAACATGACTGATTGATGCAAAAACTATGCAACATTATCAGGTTTGAGCTCTTGTGTTGATGATAATGATGGTGGTTTAAATACATTTGGATGCATTTTATATTTAAATAGAGGAGACCGGGGCTAGTAACACTTATTACACCATTGATTATTTCTAAGGGTAGGGTTATTTTTTTATTACATTTCTGCATAGATTAAAGTCTTCACAAAAAGAAATAATAATAATAATTAAATTTCCATTTTTAAATTCTTCTTTTTCATTATTTTGTTACATTTTCACTGATATTACCCAGGAAAAAAAGATACAGTTAATTGAAAACACCCAACCCCCACACTGCCCAAAAATAGCAAAACATTGTTTTGACCAACAAATATTATAATTGATAAATTGTAGGCATTTATGACATTTAAAACACGTGACAACCTGTGCCAATAAAAATGTTTCAACATGCCCTGGCCTGAAATAAAAGTTAATTTAAATACATTTAAACATTTATGTAAATATCTGCCTTCATAATATTGTTATAATTATAGTTAATATAGTACTGCTGTCTTAATATATGCCAGTGTGGTTTGATTGTGTTCGCTTCTTTATCTGAGAGCTATAATTTAGTAGTGGAAATTTTCTTTGATAGTAGAATTCACACAAAAAAATATAAAACTGTATGAGGGTTTTGAACTAGTTGTTTGAAACTGTGATTCATTCATTCATTAATTTCATTTATTATACAGGAAAATTCAACAGCAACAGTGTAGTTACAGTAAAACGGGCCTGGTCTCAGTTTAAAAACTGGTTTACAGCAGGTTCCTGTTCTGCAGCAACATAAAACAATAAACAGAATTTCAGCACATTTATACAAGACATTGTTATTGACTAGATAGATATAAACAAAACATAAAATACGGAAAAACAAGACTAAAAACAGTACATGAGCAATCAGTGTGTACAAGTTTGACTAGTAAGAAGAAACTGTTTATATGACTTGATGTTGGGAACATCAGCACTTGCAACACATACACTCACATCATCCACGCTACATTTCCATCTTACAATTACAATTATTACATTACAATTATTACATCCCACTGCTACCACCAAATGTGATGCAGAAGATTTTCGCGAATCTACCTGTTACTAAACTGGTTAAAAACTGGGCCCACTAGGACCTACTGGGAGATGTGCTAATGTTCGTAAAAACAAATGATGGCTCAACCTGCAGAAGCATGTTAGTGCAAGGTGATATTTATTTACAGTGCATCAATAGATCAGCAGAATCCATTTGTGAGGTAAACCTACTGCATCACAGAAACCAACATACTAAATCACTGCTAGAGAAAGCTCAAATTTTCGCAATGGACTTTTGACTCCAAATCTTATCGTTACTGAGATATAGCCCTCGTGACAACTTCACTCTGTAACAGCTAGCCTCAGTCTCCGCTGTTGTATGTTATATTTGCATTTATTTACACAATTATGTAATCATTACTAAAAGTCCTTTATTTGCATGTCTTTTGTGGGCCATTCCAATTAAACAAATTTTGTCTAGTGGAGTGGACTTCTCCAGATTTCTCCCACTCAGTGTGTAACTTGAAAAACAGCTTCAGTTTCATTCAGTGGGCCTTCAAAGTTTCCATAGTCCTGCATTTTTTTTTTTTTTTTTTACTTTGCCCAACACAAACTTTGCTAAGCTACAGGTAGCCACAACCACACAAGCCCTGACACCATAAATCAGGAAATTAAAAAAAGACTCCTCTATAAACTTGTATAAAGTGTATTTTGCGCTCATGGCCACGAATACACCCACATATCATTTTGTGTTTTCATGAATTAATTCAGCAGAATGCTTCCACTGACATTTAGCCTCAGATGAGAGGAAGACTTGAAATAATACAGCACATTGAAACATTAATTGTACTGTGAAATCAAACCCACTTGCATGTTGTGAGGAAGATTTATTAATTTTATGCTTTCCACTGAAAATATTGCTGTATTCTGATCACAGAAGCAATTAAGGCATTGTTTCTACAGCCTTGAGATGTCATTGTGATGATGTGAGGGTTATTTCTTGCAATTTCAGACAAGTACTGGCTGTGTGCATACCTCATTATGCTAAACTTCATTCATACTTACAACGCATGTTTGGCCTTCACATATGAGCAGACCGGTTAGGATAGAAAAGCAGAATCAGAGAATTGTGCTTAATAGAAAAGCTATTATTAATTCTATGTCATAACCCAAGTCCTCTTATAGGTGCTATTTACGTCTTCGCATGGCTCGCTGTATGTGAAGAATTCTTCTTGTGACTAGAAATCCTGCAGTGGTGGATATAAACCACTGATGAGATCTTAGGCACACTGTTATGACCTCCATCAGCCCCATTCCTTTCTGAATCCCCCACCATCACCCAGAATAGCTCTCAGCCATCTCCTGCATGTCCCACCACTCATGCAAGTCGAGCTAGGGCCTGTGGGATTATACCCAATAGCAATCACCATAAACACCACCATCATCGTAATCACCTTCCTCATCACCGCACCCATCAAAATGGTAATGCAATTCAACGGCGGATTGCTGATTCTGTGTGTTCTTGAATAAACCCTGTTATGTATTCTCGTAGAGCTTGGATCCTGCCCCTGAAGAGCCACTTTCATGCTGAGTTTAGTTCTAACTCTAATTAAACACATCTGAACCATTTAATCAAGCGCTGCGTCCGAATTTCTGTACTTTCATAGTCAAATTTGATGACTGTTAGTGAAGTACATTTTTTAGGTATGCAGGTGTGTAGTACAAATACGTTCCCAGACACAGATTTCCAAAATGTACAACCTGGCCTCATGAACATTACTTGACCGTGGCAAAAGTTTGGCAAAAATTTCGTACTTCATTACATGTTTGGCAGCAGTTTCCCAGTGAAATATCCAGTGGGTGGTACCAAAAGTGAGTGAAATGGTGTGTAATCTGATGAGGTTTTAAGGTGAATATTAGATGGAGGGTTAAATTAATAAAATGTACCTCCCTAATCTTAAACTTTATCCTACAATCCCATTCTCTCTCCCGAGGTGTCAAATACTGCCACTTGTGCAAGAGCTCAGTGCATCAATCTAGAGACGCCACTCTTGCGTCTATTTCCAACGCACAGCATCAGGGCAGTCTAAAAGTGAGGCATCACTGTCAAACTTTGGATAGTGTGTTTAACCACAATATGTTTTATTATAAGTATAAATATATTAGTGTGGTTACATTACACAATCATATACTTCAGAATATTTTAGATGAAAGGTTTCATGTTTAATATTGTTGATAATAGGTTAGGTTCAGAAATGGGGTTGGGTAAATTTAGTAACAATCATTTAAATTTACATTACACATTTTATAGATAGATTTTTTTAAATGATACAGATGCACTATTATAATATTCCAAACCATACAATAGCATTGTTTGAGGAACAGAGTGAAACCGAAGATTTTAATCGCTGAAAATGTACCCCCTCTGTGAAGGCAGCACCATCCAATACCAATCACACATCTCATTCAAAAGATACATCCGAATTTGAGCTCATTGTAATCGGTCACAAGATATGGGAGAGCCAATGGTGTTTGACATCGCTGATGCCTTCTCTTGGTGGCAATTTTTGAATGTGTTACAACGAGTCGAGAATGGGAAGTGTTACGGCGGATGCCGTTGGACCCCGATTGTGGAATAAAAGCTTACATTAGGGACTGTTCTTCACACATCGCGATTAGAAGACATGGAATACACCCAGAACAGAACAGGTCACTTCAGCAGAGCAGAATGTGTACAGAAAACAACAGATTCAACACTAACCACTGTGAACTAATAAATGCTGCTGATTAAACCTTACCATTTTGACTAAACGTGGCTGATCTCAAACATAATGAAAAGCATACCCCAACATATCATGTCAGAATGATAAAACTGTACCCCAACATATACAGTTGAAGTCAGAAGTTTACATACACCTTAGCCAAATACATTTAAACTCAGTTCCCTTCCGAGGGAACTCGCACTGCGTCGTTGAAAACGACTCTTTGGGGAACGCTCCTTAGCGTGCGCCTCTGAAGTATGAATGAAACTATTCCAATCTTGATTGGTGTTGCATCATGACGTAACATGTGACGGCATAACGGATGCATAAAAGTGGCGCCGGCACACATACACATCAGCTTTACGCTCTTCAGCAAAGCTCTATGTTGAAATTGTTTGTCTTATTTGGTGTTGTTTGTCTGATTTAAAAATATTATGGCCACCGAACAGTTCAAGAAGTGCGTGCACCCCTGCCCTCGTTTCATTACGGGTAGGGACACGCACGCTTTATGTGTGAACTGTTTGGGAGCACAGCTACGCACAGAGCAGCTCTCGAGGGATCTGCCTGTGAAAGTTGTGAAGCACTACCCATGAGAGTGCTGCGCTCCGGTTGGCATGCTTCGATGAGCACGGTCAGGCTCGCGTTCCCCGCGTTTTGGTCCAGCGTCTGTTGAGGCAGCCGGCGATTGAAATCAGCGGGGTTCATAGCGGATTTTGCAGATGAGAATGAGACTGCTGCGCACGTTCTCATTCTTCGTTTGAGGATCCGAGCCTACTGTGAGTGGTGCAGAAGCCAGCGTCGCGGCTTCTTCTGCCCATGATCAGGTCCCCTTGCTTGAGCTCACTGCTTCGAGGAAGTGGATATGCTCAGCATCGATCGCGGGCGACCGTGAGCCAAGCTCGCCAGTTTTTGGCCAAGCTTATGAGGAGCTGATTGAGGTTGTGGCGCGTGCGTGGCCAGACTGAATATCAGCTGGCCACAAAATGAGCAGGGAGCGCAAGTTGAAAGCAAATTAGGCGTGCGTTTCCTGCGGCACAGATCACAAACTCAGCGCCCGGGGTTTGCCGTTTTTCCGATCTCCACAAAGATATCTAAAAGCGAGATCGTGGGGTAAACCGCATTAGTCCCGTATCTCCAGCCCCAGTGTTTGATTACGTTTTGGGGCACGGTATATGGGCTAAAACCCGGCGCTGCCTAGTAAGCCCTGCAGAGATACATCTGCTTTAATAAGTAGGGCTTACATGGCGCTACACAATCGGTGTTGGTTTCCGCCGTCTCTGGCGCTGGGCCACATCAATTTCCAGCGACGCACAGCTGAGCGTTAGTGTCAAAAAAAAATAAAAAATAAAATAAAAAACAACAAGCATCAATTGTGGTCACAAGAACCGTGTCGACTAAATCCTGCGGTTTCCTGCTTCAGGAAGTCGGGAACAGTGCTTCGAAAAACACCGAGACCAGCCTCGAGAGGCTGGTTCCCTAGATTGAAGCTTCAGGAAAGAGGTCCTACCGAGGTGGTAGAACCTCGGAGGGCTATCCCCGCTGCAGAGCAACCGAGGTTGCTCTGCAGCGGAGTCCTCAGGAAATCGGTGTCGGTTCCGCCGTCTCTGGCGCTCGGGCCACATCAATTTCCAGCGAATGCACACCGTGCCGTTCTTGTCAAAAAATAAAAAACAAGCATCAATGGTGGTCACAGAAACCGTATCGACTAAATCCTGCCGGTCTTTGGCTTCAGGAAGTTGAGAACAGTGCTTGAAAAACACCGAGACCAGCCTCGAGAGGCTGGTTCCCTTAGTGGAAGCTTCGGGAAGAGGTCCTACCGAGGTGGTAGAACCTCGGAGGGCTGTCCCCCGCTGCAGAGCAACGAGGTTGCTCTGCAGCGGAGTCCTCAGGAAATGGGTGTCGGTTCCGCCGTCTCTGGCGCTTCGGGCCACATCAATTTCCAGCGAGCGCATACCGTGCGTTAGCGTCAAAAAATAAAAAACACACATCAATTGTGGTCACAAGGACTGTATCGACTAAATCCTGCGGTATCTCGCTTCAGGAAGTCGAGAACAGTGCTCGAAAAACACCGAGACCAGCCTCGAGAGGCTGGTTCCGTAATAGATTTTGTAGAGGCATGGAATCATCTTCCCAACATATCTGCATGGGTCCTGCATATAATAAAATCAGGGTACAAACTGCAGTTCGGGCACCGCCCCCAAATTCTCTGGGGTGGTGCAGACTACAGTGGTTCGGAGCAGGCTCAGGTGATGGAACAAGAAGTGCAATCTCTGCTGCTGAAGGAGGCCATAGAGCGTGTTCCTCATTCAGACAGGAGTCCGGTCTTTACAGCCGGTACTTTATAGTTCCATAAAAAGGATGGGGGTTTGAGGCCGATTTTAGATCTCAGAGTTTTGAACCGGCCTTTGAGGAGGTTCAGGTTCAAAATGCTTACCATTCCTGTCATCGTGAGTCAGATCAGATCCGAGGACTGGTTTGTCACGATAGATCTAAAAGGCGCCTATTTTCATGTACCCATCCTTCCATGTCACAGAAGGTTCCTGAGGTTACGCTTTGGGTGAAGCTTACCAATATCGGGTTCTTCCGTTCGGCCTAGCACTCTCTCCCGCACATTCACCAAATGTATGGATGCAGCTCCTGCTCCTCTGAGACTTCAGGGCATCCGCATACTGAATTTTATCGACGACTGGCTCATTCTGGCCCAGTCTCGAGAAATGGCGATTCGACATCGAGATGTCGTTCTTGGCCACATTCGAAGTTTGGGGTTGAGACTCAACACAAAAAGAGTGTGTTACAACCATCCCAGTGCACAGCGTTTCTGGGCGTTGTGTGGAACTCTGTTACGATGCAGGCACGCATGTCTCCTGCACGTGTCGAGTCCCTTATGGTGATGGTGTCGGGTTAAAAGCTAGGCCAGGCCATCACTGTAAAGCAATTTCAAAGACTGCTGGGCCTCATGGCAGCGGCATCCAACATTGTACCGTTGGGCCTTCTACACATGAGGCCCCTCCAGTGGTGGCTGAAAGCCAAGGGTTTTCCCCAGCGGGAATCCATTTCAGTATAATCAGAGTAGCAGCGCAGGTGCCTTCGTTCTCTGCTAATATGGAAGAAACCTTGGTTCCTGTCCCAAGGGCCAGTGTTGGGGCGTCATGTCGCGCGGAAAACCGTTTCGACAGGCGCCTCCCTCACTGGCTGAGGCGCGGTCATGGGCGGCCGCTTTGCCAGGGGTCTGTGGCAGGACCATCATCATTCTTGGCACATAAACTGTCTAGAGATGTTGGCTGTGTTCAGGGCTCTGAGGAGCTTCCTTCCAGACATCAAAGGTTACCATGTCCTAGATGCGTTCGGACAATACATCAGTGGTAGCTTATCTGAACCGACAAGGAGGACTCAGATCAGCCCTCTGTGCAGACTGGCGCATCAGATAATTCTTTGGTCCTAAGGGAAAATACTGTCTATCAGAGCAATGTATATTCCGGGGTTCAGAATCAGGGAGCAGACATCCTGTCGAGGCAGGGGCTGAGGCCGGGGAATGGAGACTTCATCCAGAGGTGGTGAAGTTGATATGGGACAAATTTGGACCATCAGAAGTGGATCTGTTCGGCGTCTCGAGAGCGTCCACTGTCCACTTTGGTTCTCCCTCTCACATCCAGCCCCACTGGGGTTGGGCGCCATGGTACAGGCTTGGCGAGGCTTCAGCCTGTCTGCGTTTCCCCGATCGCTCTGCTCCGGGAGTCCTGGAAAGGATCCGCCAAGAGGGCATCAGTCTACTTCTGGTTGCCCCCATGTGGCCGGCCAGTATGGTTCTCAGACATAATTTCACTCCTGATAGCTCCGCCATGGCAGATTCCTCTGAGGAGGGATCTGTTGTCTCAGGCGGGGGCACAGTCTTCCACCCTCGTCCAGAGCTGTGGAAACTGTGGGTCTGGCCCCTGAGGGGTTCAGTACCTAAATGCTGGTCTATCAGCGGGGTGTTTGAAACCATACTTAGCTCTACGGCTCCGTCTACTAGGAGATTATATGGCCTCAAGTGGAATGTGTTCTCCACTTGGTGTAGAGAACATGAAGTAGATCCAGTTAACTGCCCGGTGGCTTCAGTTCTGGAGTTTCTTCAAGATCGTTTCTCTGCGGGTCTCTCCCTTCCACACTTAAGGTGTGCGTGGCTGCCATTTCAGTTCCATGCACCACTGAGTGATGGGCCTCTGGGGAGGCACCAGCTGGTCATTCGTTTTCTCCGTGGTACATGGAGGATGAGACCGACAACCAGGTCCAGGGTTCCTGCCTGGGACCTGGCGGTGGTTCTCGAAGGGTTATCCCTGGCCCCCTTGAACCCCTTCAGTCGGCTTCACCCAAGGACCTGGCGTTCAAGATGGCTTTTCTCTTAGCTATTACCTCTCTAAAGAGGGTGGGTGATCTTCAAGCCCTGGCAGTGACACCAGCTTGCTTGGAGTTTGCCCCTGGCGGAGTTAAAGCCATTTTACACCGAGACCTGGCTATGTGCCTAAGGTGCCGTCTAACACGGCACGGTCTCTGATCCTGCAGGCTTTTCATCCTCCACCTCATGTGTCGGCAGAAGAAGAGAGGCTCCATTTGCTCTGCCCTGTCAGAGCTTTGGCCTACCTCGAGAGGTCCTCTTCTTGGAGGAGGTCGGACCAACTGTTAGTGTGTTTTGGGTCACCTAAGAAGGGGCTCCCTGCCTCGAAACAAACCATTAGTAATTGGATTGTTCAGGCTATTATCTCGGCCTACAAGGTGCATAATTTGCCTTCACCTTTGGCCGTGAGGGCTCATTCAACTAGAGGCATGGCGTCCTCTAGGGCTCTCTTATCGGGAGTACCCCTCCAGGAGATCTGTGAGGCAGCCGGTTGGGCTACCCGCACACTTTCATCAGGTTTTACAGTCTGCACCTCCCTAGTACGCCTGGCGCGCGTGTGCTCTCGTCCTAGCTGAGTGCCTGAGTTCAGTTTCACCCTAGGGCAGGCCTTTTTTCGGTGCGTGGCCTAGTGGGCATTCGTTCCCCAAAGAGTGGTTTTCAGCGGCGCAGTCGCGAGTTCCCTCGGAAGGAGCGTCTCGGGTTATGACTATAACCCTTGTTCCCTGAGAAGGAGCGAGACACTGCGTCGTCCTGCCACGCCCCTCAAGGCCTGAGGCGGCTTGCTTCATCGCTAGGCTAATGTGTATGTGTGCGGCGTCACTTTTATGCATCGGTTATGCCGTCACATGTTACGTCATGGCGCTAACACCAATCAAGATTGGAATAGTTTCATTCATACTTCAGAGGCGACACTAAGGAGCGTTCCCCAAAGAGTCGTTTTCAACGACGCAGTGTCTCGTTCCCTTCTCAGGGAACAAGGGTTATAGTCATAACCCGAGACGTTTTTCACAATTCCTGACAGTTAATCGTAGAAAAAAATCCCTGTCTTTGGTCAGTTAGGATCACTTCTTTATTTTAAGAATGTGAAATTTCAGAATAATAGTAGAGAATTATTTATTTCAGCTTTTATTTCTTTCATCACATTCCCAGTGGGTCAGAAGTTTACATGCATTTTGTTAGTGTTTGGTATCATTGTCTTTAAATTGTTTAACTTGGGTCAAATGTTTTGGGTTGCCTTCCACATACTTCTCACAATATGTTGCTGGAATTTAGGCCCATTCCTCCAGACAGAACTAGTGTAATGGAGTCAGGTTTGTAGGCCTCCTTGCTCACACATGCTTTTTCAGTTCTGTCCACACATTTTCTGTCAGATTGAGATCATGGCTTTGTGATGGCCACTTCAATTCCTTGACTTTGATGTCCTTAAGCCATTTGGCCACAACATTGGAGGTATGCATGGGGTTATTGTCAATTTGGAAGACCCATTTGCAACAAGTTTTAATTTCCTGTCCGATGTCTTGAGATGTTGCTTCAATATATAAAAATAATTTCCTTCCTCATGA